>NC_135863.1:5420532-5783032 GCF_031162955.1 Sander vitreus
TAGGAAAGAGAGCAACTATATAGAGTGCAAATAAAACACAATATAAGCAATAAGATTATCAGTAGTGCTGTCAGTTGAACGCGTTATTAACAGCGTTAACGCAAACCCATTTTTTTATCGCGTATAACGTTCTTTTTGGCCTAGCAAACTTTGTAGTTTTTTTCACATGCTGTTGCAACAACTAGTAATGTTAGAAAAACTACAACACCACACCGGATCTAGCTAGACCGGAAACAAAACAACAGGCACGCCGCACATACTTGTTTGGGCTTGCGAGCCGGCCAAAGAGTAATAGGCTAATGTTACGTTTTGAGTGGATGGCGAGCGCGAGATGCCGAAATGGATGCCAACAAGATTCTGAATGGAAAGTTTACTTTTAAAAAGTTGTCGAGGGGGACAGTAGTTTCACGCATACACAGCCTGTATGACACGGAGAAAGCAGCCCAACTGGAACTGCTGCAAAGTGCTGCAAACGCTGTCTCATTAACCGGTGATCACTGGACGTCTATGAGTAATCAAAATTATTTAGAAGTTACTGCACACTATAATGACTATGTATATCAGCATACGGTTTTAGGACTGTATTGTATGTATTGTTTTTTTTGACTGTTTTTGTCATTTGGGACATTGTCCACCCCCTTTTCTGTCCAGGAGAATTGTTACATTCCTTATTAGAAAAATTAACTACTTTGGCTCCACTACAGCTCTGTGTCTGTCCCTCTGCTTCGGTTTCACTCACCACTGAGTCTGACTTAATGTCCCATCCACAACAATATCTGCCTATCTTTTACTGTGTATTATGTTGAAAGTTTCTAATTTATTAAATAATAGCTTAAAGCCCAACAAAGTTTTGTGTTGCAGTTTGTAACATTCCAAAATCATAATTTGGATTGAAAGATTTTCACTGTAAATGCATATCGGTTCCAAATATTAGTTATCGGTTTCATTAACTACTAATAACCTGTATCAGTATCAGAGCCCTAGTTTTTGTTCCTTAAACCCTTGCTATGACTTTAATATGATTCAGTACAGTCAAAGGAAATAAATCATTTGTCAAATAAAGTCTCCCAAAGATGACCTGAGCTGACCTGAGCTGACCTGAGATGATGGTGTCCATCCTGTGTTGACGAGAGTGTGATGAGGTGTTTGGTGTTTTAAGCCCCCAACGTCGCCTTCCAGGCAGCACTGCCTGGAAGGCACTAGGATTAGGCAATGGTTAGGGTTAGGGTTAAGGTTAGGGTTCGGTGCTTTGAAGTCGACGGTCGCAGCGTTGCCTTGAAGTCGACGTTGGGGGCTTAAAACACCATCGTGCGTGTGATGACCCCGCCATCTCAGGCGTAGATTAAGCCTCTCACATCCAAAGTGTCTAACAGGTCTGGGATAGGGATGTCATAAACTAATCACAGAAGAATTAAGGCAGACATGGAGCCAATAGGAGAAGTGCTAAGTGGTTAGCATACACAATAACGGCTCAGAGCCAAACAAAGCCTCACAGGAAGACACAAACCACCTCAGACAAAAGATTACATTTACAGCAGGGAATAAGACACAGAGTTATTCATCTGCTCTGGATTATTAACAGTATATTTCAATAGAAGCCTCACGACTGGCAATATTCATTATGACTAACAGCGTTTGAATGAACTAGATATATTATTATTATTATTATAGTTTGTATGAGGCTAAAGAAAGGCCAGGTGGAGCTCACACAACGTGCAGCCCATTAAGTAATTTATGTGAAATTGTAGCCTAGTTAGCGAATTATCTGTCATCTATGGTGACAGAAAAAAAAGGTTCTGTCAGTCCATTTCGGGGGAAAAGAGAAATCTCAGGTTATGAAATTTGCATATTCTTTTATTCCATTCTTTCACTTCCATTTTCCTCTTGTGGTGTTAAATTAGTATGAACTGGACAGAGTAGAAGCCGGTTGAAGTGCTGAAATAAAGCTCCAAATGAGTTTCTTTCCATCTGTTGTAAAAGCTTCTCATAATCATCATGTTAGTGTCATGCAATCTTTTCAACTCCCCTTTCGCCCTCCACTGTACACTTAAAGAAAAACAGAAATGCTGAAAAATATATTCCTTAACAATCGTTTAATACTTTTACACAAAGTATATTTCTACACTCAATTTTCCTCCTAACAGGCTGTAGCTCAGTGCTTCAACCGTATTACAACAGATAAAACCCATTCGGCAGATCCAAGGCATGTGGGAGCCAGCTTACCAAATGTTCCATGCCACATTAGTCCCATATTACATTAAAATCACATGCACTTTGGGTTTCATTTCAAAACATACCCAGAAATTAAAGCATTAATTACTGTAATGATTATAATCTGAAGAAAATGTGACACCATGTTAGAGCATGACAGATTTAGAGTATTTCTGAACGGGGCTAATTTAAAAATGGTTTAATTCTTGCAGAGGTTTGAAGCTGGTCTAGGAACCCTGGGGGATTGTTTGACATGCTGCAATGTTGACTAAATGACACACCAAGACGTTCTCTCAACTTCTTTTAGGTCTGATTCAGTCCAGTAGAGGGGATGTCGGGCGTCAGGTTGTTTTAGACAAGGCTATACATTCAAAAGGTTTGTTTCTGGGGATGTAAACCAACCAACAACCCTGCTGTGAAGTCTGCTACAGGGGAACCATAAATGCTGATAACAGTACAAAGCACTATAGCAGGCTTTGGAAAAGTCGTTATATGAAGAAATACAAAAGAGAGCCTGAGAAAGAAGTATAGACTTTCTCACCTCAGCACACCTGTACAATCGCTATAAAAAGTGGGCATGCTCGTTGGATTGTCGGTTTCAGACCGTCGGATGTAGCGCCACCAATTCCAATGCCACTAAGGTGTATGGGGATCTGACAAGCACTTAAAATGAATAGTTAGAGGTTAACTGATGTGCATGTTTTAGCACACAATGTTTGCACCTTGTTGAGAAGTTCATGTACAACAGTTCAGTAACCAAATCCAGACTGTGCCATTTCATATGAAAATTTTGGCTCAGGACTGGCAAAGTACATCTAAAAATTGACTCCCTATCAGGGTAAGAAAATAATGACCAAACCAGCCTTTAAATCAACCCTGTATGTATTATATTGGACTCAGAAGTGGATGGAAATCAGTGCTGGAGCTGATTCAGTGTTGATGGTCAGGAAAAGCCCCAGAGGCTGTAAACTGACTTGACTTGGCGTAGACCCGGTTAGCTTGAAGGCCACATCATCGTGAGCCAGGGTTCACACATGTTGGTTTAAAGGATTAATTGGAAAAGGTTCTTCATTTCATTCAGGCCATGTGAACAGTAACAGACTGTAAAGCAGCAGAGTCAAGTCTTGGCTCACTTGTGTGTGTGTGTGTGTGTGTGTGTGTGTGTGTGTGTGTGTGTGTGTGTGTGTGTGTGTGTGTGTGTGTGTGTGTGTGTGTGTGTGTGTAATTCAGAACCAGAAGTAGCACCAATTCGCTAAGTAGTCCAGTTGGAGTGACAGAATGACTAAATGGTCCAAAACGAACAAACAAAGATCCATATGCCCATGCTGTGCATATGCCAGCTCTCTCTCTCTCTCTCTCTCTCTCTCTCTCTCTCTCTCTCTCTCTCTCTCTCTTTCAGTGGGCCAAGCCAAATGTTGTTGCTAGGTTTTACATGCTGGCAACACTCCAAGCCACTCATGCATTGGAGTGGACTGTTGGACTCTACTGGACACACACAACCATCATATTTATCATGCAAAGCAAAGTGAAAGCTCCTATTGATAGTAGAGCCAGAGCGAGGTGGCGGTAAGACAGGCGAGGAGAGCGAGACAGGCAAAGTGAGAGGGAGGGAGACATTTCTCTCTCCTTAACAACCATCATCTTCAATCACCACTTCTAATTTCCCCTCCTGTTGGCTGTCACAGGCTCCAGACCCAACTCCCTGTCCATGCTATTAGCATTTTGGAAAGTGAAATGAAGTTTTGAAGAAGTAAATCACTCTGTTGACTGATACAGGAATAGCACTTTAGAGGAAATAGTCTAGTTTGTGTGTGTGTGTGTGTGTGTGTGTGTGTGTGTGTGTGTGTGTGTGTGTGTGTGTGTGTGTGTGTGTGTGTGTGTGTGTGCGTGTGCATGCGTGCGTGTGTATGTGTGTGGTGCCCGTGCTGCAGAAAATATTGGAATTTAAATTTGAGTTATTCAACAATGACTGTAAGACATTAAAGCTGCTATAATCAATCAATTTTTTATAGTAGTGATCTATTACCCAACTCTGCAGTTCCCTTCAGGTCTACGGAGCATTTTAGCCTCTTTCAGCTGATTGTTTTGGTTTTAGGACATTCGGTTTAACCACTCTCAGCAGACAGCTCTGGTGAACCGAATGTACGCAAACAAATAATACTGGTCATGTAAACATCATATTCCATTTGGATATTCCAAATAAGACCTTTTTCTGATGCTGTATGTATAGCTGTCCACTGCTCTTGATGCTTAGGATGGGTTAATAATAAAAAATAATTTAATAATTTATACTTTTTATTTATTCCCAGTGGGGAAATTACAATTATAAATGCAGTAATTGAATTTCCCTACATTGTACTCTGTGTATGTGACGAATAAAAATATTTAGATAAAAGTTAGTTTAAAAGAAAGAGTTTTTGGGGTTTTACCGCAGCTGCGACAGTTTATGGCCAGTTTATGGCCTCTCGCGGTCAGCTCTGTAGGTTGCTATGGTTGTTCTTCACAAACCAACTAGCCAACAGTTTGCTAGGCTGCAGTAGAGATGCCTGCCCAAAAGAAAAGCCCACATTTCTGGTCGAAAAGAGAAACACACCTACTTTTAAACATTATAAAAGACTCAACAGGTTTTTTGTATATGCACCAATATCGCTACACCGACCTTTTCAAAAATGTGGTTAAAGTAATGAAAGAGGGAGGTTGTGTTTGCATGTTCCAACAAGTCTGCCACCAGTGGAACACTTTGAAAAACGACTATTTTGCACGGCTGCATGTAAACGGAAATATTAGTGGAATATGTTTTTTCGAAATAAGGGCAAAATAGTATAGCAATAGTCACGACTTGCCTTTAATATTGCATTTAACGTAACCAGGCAATTGTTCCATTGCTTTGCAGCACAAAGGGAGTTTGCTTTCACAACACAATTTACAACTTACACCCAGCTGTATGTTACTTGCAGTACTGTGTGTCTGGCTCATGGTCTGGCGTCCAGCCTCAGGTTACCTGGTCTGAATACTAACAGATATCAAAGGACTATTATTGATCCCTATTGTGACCTTTTATATAAATGACATGGAGAAGAGACACATACTGTAGGGCCTACAGTAGCAATATCTTCTTTATGCAAAGAAATAACAGAAGAATGTCACAGTTTTGCCAATGGCGTGACATTTTTCCACCTGTTTCTAATGCAACTCCACGCAATTTCCTTGAAATTCACATGAAAGAAAGAAGATTTCTCTACTGGTCACTTCAGTTAAGTTTGTTTTTAAAACAGGTGGATTTTCAGAGACATTCCTGCTAATGTACAGGTGAGATGCATTACAGTTCTGCACATTGTGTATATGTTCTGATAAAACACAGGCTCTATTTACACTTGGATTTAAAATACGTCTTGGGCGAGCAGATCACAAGTGGACAGCACTAAATACAAGTGTTAACGACCAATTAAGACCGATCACTTAAAACACTTGCGGAGGTGGTCTGGGACGCATTTGACCACATATCTTTAATTAAGCATTGCATTAGTTCATGCAGGACATGGAAGTCATAGGCCCACTAATGGAATTATCATTCCAGCCAGTCACAACCAATCACAGCCATTTTTACATCAGGCGGTCCATTTAAATGCTTCCCTATTCCTCTCTGCTTCCTGCTACTCCAGTGCTGTCTCACACCGCTGCTTCTGGCAAAGCTTGCCTCCACCACCCCAGCCTCCACCTTCCCGGTTTTGGTTGTCATCATAACTATGTCTGAAATTGTTTTGATGTCTTGGATGAGCCTACTCTTGTGTACAGGGGGGTCTCAGCAGCATGCTCCCTGTGTCATCTTAGCATGCGGCTTGGCTGATCCAGGGAGCATCATCAGAACAGAGCCTTCATCGCCAAGTATAACTGTATTTCCATTTGTTGCAATAAATGGTTAAATCTATGACGAGAGTGTTCCTGCCTGAAGTAGTGTAAATGCTAATGCATCCCCAACAAGGACATAACAGGATAATGGTGGTTGTTTTGTTGACAGTGCTCCAACGCTCTATAACTTTCCCATTTTATGACAAGTTGGACAAAGTGTTGCGTGTCCGTCCATCTGTCCATCATGTTTACTGCCGACAGTGATATCTCCAGCTGTACTGACACAACCACTAACGTGACTGGCGAGAGTGTGGACGTAGTAATTGTGCGCAGGGCCCTATGACCTTTTGAGCGGAAGTGATGTTTAGTTTAGACAGTAACAAAATCTGAACACAAGTGGTCATCTGAAGACGCGTGATGGACACAGTTGTGAGCGACCTTGTGTCTCGGTTGTCCACTTGTTTTCGGATCACCGAAACGCATTTTAAAATCGAGTTTAAACAGGGTCAAAGAGACAGATACAACACAGCTGTGTCCACACTGTCTGATCCATCCTCAATGTCTTACTATATGTTCAGCGGTACTGTAGATTTTGGTGTCTATACCTCCCTATTCCTCCCTTCCTAACCCTAACCCCAAAAGTTAAATCTGTGAATGGCTTTAAACCCTAAGTCAACCAAAAAAATAGACACACAGAGACACACCTTGGTGGGATTTGATGGTAGAACGAGTGTATAGGTAAATCTCATACATTCATCAACATGTCTAAAACAGGATAATGACCACCCTTTTACCTGCTCCTGCTCTCTTCTTCTCCCCTCTTTGTCCAGAGTAAACCCATTCTTCTGTACAAGCGTTTTTTTAGTCACAATAGATGAAACAAAATGCAGCAAACATCTTTGAAGCATTTAGCAGCAAATATTTACTCAATTCTGAAAAAGGCGAGGCAGAAAGGTCTCATGAATTCAGGTGCTAGTATAGTTTGTGTGTGTGTGTGTGTGTGTGTGTGTGTGTGTGTGTGTGTGTGTGTGTGTGTGTGTGTGTGTGTGTGTGTACACTGTATGTGTGTGTTTCCATTTTGAATCAGGATTAACGTCATTACAAAGAGACAGCAGCTGCTTCAGACAAACAGCAGGTAAACACAGAGATAATTTCCAATGAATTTGCGTGCATGTTTGTATGTCATGCCAATGAGAAAGAGAGCAGTTACCTACAGATGTACAGTAACAATTGGCAGATTGAGGAGTGATGTAACCCCTGGGGAAACACACACTCACACACACTAGCAACACACACATGTACGCACTGACATCCATGTGGGCCCTGCAAATACTTGGATACACAGAAAACACAAGGTAAATGGTAGTGTCTGGAAGCATCTCTAGTTTTTATCTGTATCAGTGCCAATAAAACCAATAATGTGTGTGTGTCAAGTGATAAAACGGATAAGTGCGTATACTGTAATTTTTCATTAAGTCAAAACTTTTAATCCATTTGCTTCTTAGTGTCTAAAAACTCCTTCAGGCTTTTACATTTTTAAAAAGATATTTTCAGTTATATCCTACATGTAACAGTCAGAGGGTTAAGAAACCACGACAAACCCAACAGTGAGGTAAATACCAATGCAGTGTTTGTCAAGAAGCTGTCTTGCTCAGTGCTTATTGCTGAGGATCTATTACCATCTAGTGGCTGGATGGAGAACTCATGGAGCCCCAAGACGGTACAATAGAAAAATCGATCTACCTATGAGGGAAACTAAACAGTTGGATCTAGACAAAAGAAACAGCGTTTGGCCAATTAAACTGCAGTTAAAATATTGCTCAATGCAACTTCAGGTCTGTTTGTTTCATTGCTGCCACGGCTGAAATCCCGACTGTTTGCGAAATCCCGACTTGTTTGCTGTCCTGGCTCCTAAATGGTGAAATGAGCTCCCTGTTGACATTGACTATTGGCTAAAAACACACCTCTTCCGACTACACCTCGGATAATGAATAAAAATAATATATATATATATATTTCTTGATGCTGCACTTTCATATGACTCTTTGTAGTATTACCTATTTAAAGCTAATGTACTTGCACTTACTACTTGTTGTCTGGAGTTTGCACCTTCAAGGTTGAACACACTTAATTATAAGTTGCTTTGGATAAAAGCGTCAGCTAAATAACATGTAATGTAATGGCTCTACAACTTATATAACTCTATTGAAGTGAAGTCAAAAAAAATGTAATAATGTTCTTATTCTTAGTCATCATAATCCCTATTTTTATGACTTCATGAATTAAAAGTATGTTACTTATCATGATACAATATTTCAATGCAATAATTGTTGTTACACAACATTACACAGATATTTATGACATTAGTATTGATATACAAATTTATATTACATAAAAAATCTGAATTAAATTGTCAGTAGTGTACATTTAGTTTGATAAGATATTTTTCTTAATATTTCATGTTCCTAAATGTGAAAGACATGAAGACCTGAACTGTCACCATCATAAAAGTCCATCTGTAATTGTAAAACTACAGGCATTTTTTAACTAAAGATAAACAATATGCCAAATTAAAAATGATGTCCTTAGTAATGCCTGTTATGAAAAAGAACCATATACATACATTGTTGTAATGTAGAAAAATGTAGAGAATACAGAGTGCCACACAAGAATGTGATGCTTTATCAGGGAAACAGTAAACTTCTGACAAATATAAATTTACCTTCAGGAGATAAATGACAACTATTTAAGGTGCACAACACTTATGTGATCTAATAAAATCTGATGTTCAGAATAAGACCTCAAATATTACTTAATCAGCTAATATCGCTTATGTGCTATATGTGTATGCCATCATTCATTTGATCAGTAATATTCCAGCCAACACATCCTCTCAGGACACACACACAGAAACACAGACACACACACACACACACACACACACACACACACACACAATCACTGCTAACAACTTGAGATAATATGATATTTACGTAAAAAAGTGAGACCACTGAAAGACATTGGCCTCTCTGAAGCAGGCCTCACACACACACACACACACACACACACACGCACACACACACACACACACACACACACACACCTACACACAGGTATAAACACACTTTTCAAAAGCCTTTCCCCCTCGCTTTCCTGCTTTGTCTTTGATAGTTGTGGGTGTTTAGCGGCATGCTGCCTCTTCAGAAGAAAAGATATGGGGGTAGAAAGAGGAACAGAGAGATAGAGAGGGAGAAGCAGGTAAGGCAAATGTTTGGTCTGTGCCTGATGGAGGCTTCAGATAAACATGCTGGTCTGCCTGCCTCAAAACACACACCTGACTCCGTATGTAGCAGAGAAACCATTTCTCCTTTTACCTCTTTTTCCACTCAAATAATCTGAACTACGCTTGCACCAACTATTCATGAACTCACAACTAAGTCCTTCCTAAGTTATTAGCTACTTCTTGCTAGCAAACTAGTTTTTTTACTAAACCAGGTTACACCGTTAGAAGTCAAGGAACAACTCATCATGTGTAAATCAGTTGCTAGGAATTCATCTGTACAAAAGCAATTTACTTTGAAAACAGAAATTCATTCAATCAACGTTATTGGTGTATCGACTTGTAATTTGAAGTACATTGTGTTGTTTTTCTAGTTCTACTTTCGGTATTATGAAGCCTTTTAATAAATAAGTGTCAAGTCAGACATATCTACCATTACCTCCATTATCTCTTTTACTCCTCACTTTGAACTAGTGATATATCAGCAAGATCATGTTAGCTTTGTCAGTTGGTACAACTGGTTACTGGTTGTGAATATTTAGTAACAACATCTCTCTGCATAACTTTTAATTTAGTGATACAACCTCCTGATCAACCTCCACCACAAACATTATAATTAGATTAAATTTGAAGTTACGAAAGGCTGGTGCAGCTGGCTCCTAGACGGATATAAATCACCAGCTTATTGAGCAAGCACAGATATCCATTGCATGCATACATCACAAGTGGATTTGACCCGGAAGTGTCATTAAGCTTGACCCTGCCTTCCAAATATGGTCAGGTTACATCCCAGCGTTGTAATCTGTCCATACATCACTGTGAAACAAATCTGACCCCAACACCTGGATTTGAGTGTGTTTTTTTAATCCATGTTAGCCAAAGAAAAAGGTTATCATTGTCCCCTCAATCTGCAAACACACACAATCAGGATCTTGTGTGTGAACCTTCTGACCTTACAAAGCTGTGAGATCATGTTTCATGCTCGTGAATATTTTTTACCATCCATATAAAATACTGCACTTCCAGTTGTAGCAGTATTACATTATGTGCTCCTTCAATCACATACCTTCTCTCCATAGATTTCATGGGTGCACACACTGATATTCTCCCATTTTGTGCATGCTTCCAGACACACACACACACACACACACACACACAGTAGCAGTAGTAATGGTGGTATCAGGCATGACTTCAGTCAGCGCAGATAAGAGAAGTTGTGAAACAAACTGTGCAAATCTTTCCACTTCAGCTCAAACCCAGTCTCATATCAAAGCTGTGGAGTGATAACGGCTCTCTGCCTCACACACACACACACACACACACACACACACACACACACAGTTTTAGATAGACTTGGTAACTATGTTGGTGGTCTCTCCCCCTCTTGTCTGCCTCTCTCTTAGATTAGCCTACTGACTGACTGGTATGTACGTCTCAATTCCCAGACATTAGAGTTAGACTTTAACAGCGCTGTGTCGTTATAGGTTAGGCTGAAAGTACACAAAGTATAGCAGGGACAGCAAGGCAACACTTTTTTTGCCAAATCAGATTTTTTTATGTTCTCTCTTTTTGGTGAAATTGTCACAAACATCTGCTTCCATGACAGTTAAAAACACACACACACACACACACACACACACACACACACGGGAATTAATTGATTTAATTAATTTGAGTTTTATTTTTTCTCCACGTTCCAACATGTATTGCATGTGCTTAGTTTATCACACTTATGACAATAAAAACTGATTTTTGTGCACAATTTTGGTAGCTCAAATAATCCAAAAATAATAAAACGTTCCATATCTTTAAATAGTACACCTTTTGATACAAAATTGTTTTAGTTTCTCTTTAACTAGTATACTACTTACATAAAAAGAGTATATAAAAGTGTATTACATGTACTTTTAGACTAGCGTTTTTATTATGCTATTTAGTAATACTGTTTTATAAAACACAATATGTTGCCAATTACCATTCAAGCAAATACCCAGAAGATAAAAATCAGTGCTTCCGATGATAAAAGATCTACTTCTGAACAAACAGGATGTGTTAACTACTTCTACTTCTACTTCTTTCCACCATGAATGTAGAGGAACAACCCTTTCGAGTTCTCTGTATGTGTGTGTGTGTGTGTGTGTGTGTGTGTGTGTGTGTGTGTGTGTGTGTGTGTGTGTGTGTGTGTGTGTGTGTGTGTGTGTGTGTGTGAGAGGCTGCAGGTGTGCTGTAAATGTGCGTGTGGGACATTCTTTCCTGGTGCTGGAGCAGAACAAACATGGATTAGAGCCACACCATCATGCAGGTACCAACAACTCCCTGTTCATCCACACACACACACACACACACACACACACAGCCAGCTGCTCCGGCTTACATGATGTCAGGGCCATTAAAGTTGTGTAGCTGGAGAGGGCAGACAGACAGATGAAAGGCCTGTCATTTAGACAGAGCGAACTATTAGAAGGCTTACTGTATAATCGCTGATGGACAGACAGGTTTTCTGCCTCAGGCATGGAGGCTGCAAAGGCCTGTAAGGTAGAGAGGATGTTAGATATAAGTCTATGAGTCTGTAATAATACTACAGCATGAATTTTACACTACATGAAAAACAAGTATTTTTTTATTTGTATTATCATTACTTAATCAGAGATTAAGAGACAGAAAATGCTACAGAAAGAAAAGTATCGCTCAACAGGTTTGATTGATGACTTTGATGATGTTGGCTAAGTCCTTTACACACACACATGCACTTGTACACCATCTTAGTTTGGATCTGCGCAATCCATCGAGAGTTCAACTAGAGGCTTTCCTGATAACATTCAAACATACGTACAGTTGCACATGAACACCTGTGACCTGGCCATTGCATCACGTACACACACACACACACACACACACACACACACACACACACAAACACGCACGCACGCACGCACGCACACACACACACACACACACACACAGGTTTACTCACTTGTAACAAGGACCAAACTGTTCCAAAACTGTTCCAGTGCTTCTGCAAACAGAGAGTCTGCAGCGCTCTTTACTCTGGGAAACATGAACTAAAGATAAAGGCTTTCTTGTCTGCCTCTGCAATACTACTGTGCAGTATTTACAATCTGAGCTTTACTGCTTTGCATCATTATATGGTACCACTGAAGTACAGTGGTGAAAGGTGACTATATACATTCACTCAAGTATTTTACTTTTTGTTTTCACTTAAGTACAATTTTGATGTACTTTTGATGTGCATATTTGTTGTTATTTGTATTAGTTGCATCTCATTTTGCAGATTAGGAATTTGTCACAAAACATACAATCAGTTTACAGAAATGCATTGTTACAGATTAAATCAACTAACAGTAGGCCTATATAAAGCACGTGAAATCAGCTCCACCTCAACCAGATGTGACATTAAAATGCTACTTTCATATAATATATTAAAGGGGCAATTCTGCACAATAATTACCTTAACATTTGATACTTACGTGCATTTTGCTGATAATACCTCTAAGTAAAATTATGAATGCAGGACTTTCACTTCTAATGGAGTATTGTACCTTCATTATTTACCTTTAGTGAATGATCTGAGTTCTCCCACCACTGGCAAAGTAGAAACAACTTAGCGCTAAGCTAGCTGTCTGCTAAAACAAACCAGATGCCACTGAGCATGTCTGAACTCATATAGACACTCCAGTCCAAACCAGCTGCAGCTCAGTCAGCCACAAGCTGGGGAGCCAAGAGAAGGAGAGTGAGAGAGAGGATAGGGGCCCGGAAAGGCCAAGGTCAGCAAGGGCCAACGTTACCATGGCAACTTCAAACACACACACATGCATTCACACAGGCAGACACATGTTGTGAGCTAAAGTGTTACCACAGTAACTTCATACAAAACACACATACACCTCATCAAGAAGAGAGGGAATGTGTGGTTGACTTTGGATGCTTTATCACAGTTAATTAGACACCTCTGTGTATGCACGTTCTCTCTTAAGCCATCAGTGTCTCTACTCAAACTGTTTGTATGCGGTGCATGTAAATCTTGTTTATTCAGTGTATTTTTGAATGGGAGGAAAGGTGACTGACTTTGGCTTTCCTGGCACAGAAGTGTCCTTCCATTTCTTATTGGAAAAACGGTTTTAAAGATTTCTCCCCAAGTTGGAACATTTGCCTCAATCCCCAAAATCAATGTTTTCTGTGTAACACAGAAACGATTAAATCATCAGGCTCTGAACATTTCGATGTGTCTCATGCAAACATTATTTCTTAACATTTCTGAAGATTGTGCATGAAGTTTCTGTTATTACAACTAACCCCATAAGAGACAGCATTTCATCTATACCCTCCTCAACTAAACTTTTCAGAAAATGTGTGTCTGTGTGTGTCAGAATGATGGAGGAGTGAGTGTTTGCGTTTTCAAGCAGCTGCTTGTCCTGATAGAAATGAAGCAGATCGAAAAAGCAGAATAGCACAGACAGCCCCTTCCCACACACACATACATACCTTCACCATCTTACTCAGGAGGGAACCTTGTGACATGAGATACAAAGCAGTTTCCGTGCTCAGTGGGTGGCTCTACTGCAGCAGTTGCTGGATGGCATAGTATCTGGAGACTGAATCACCAAAAACCATGAGTCATCTCTGAGAATCAGTATCTGTTAGGTAAACAACAAATTGCATCATTGAAAAATGGGTTGAGTGAGTTGAATAGAGTAAACCTGAGATTAGGAGCTTAGTAAAAAAAAAAAAGCTGCTGTAAAATTACAATCAGATATAAACTACTGAATATGGGTGGCATGCAACAAAAACATGTAACATCCCAAGTTATAAAGATCTTTCTATTTAACGCAAAGAATTTCAGAATGCTCTTAGAACAGCACAAAATGCAAAATTTTCTTTATCATTATGAAACAAAATAAGCAGCCATGAAGCTCATTGGCTTCTCTAAACTTAAGGAAAGACAACATGGTTATCTTGCTGCATTTTGATTGGAAAGAAAAACACTGCACTGCCTTTCTTCTGCGTCTTCGTCTGCCTCTTCTCAGTGAAATGAAAAACTCTGCACTGTACGTGGATTATTCATAAAGATTCATAAAGATTCAACGCTGATCCATTTGACATTCACACAGGCACGAGATTTGTCATCCATGACCAGGTCCAGTCAAGTGGATAAAGAGCTGCCTTCCTTTTTCTCTCCGGGTCACAGACTAAGGAGGTCAAGGTGTTAGGTAAAGAATTAGTAGCTCCTTAGGAAACCCAATACCACCCACCTGGCCACACACACACACACACACACACACACACACACACAAACACACACACACACACACACTCACACTCATACCTAAACAGTGAACAACACACAGAGCCGCAGTGATTCGCCCAGTTGTGGCCAACTGCCTTCAGAAAATCGTGTGCAGCCGATCAGAAGCTGGAGTCACAAACACACATACAGTAGACAGGCACACTTATTGGCATACATACCTAAAAAACATTTAAGTTTTGCAAATGTAATGTTATGATCTTACAGTAATATCTTATGTGTTGCATTTTACATATTGCATCACTGTAAATTGTGCCTTATAGTTGTACCACCTCAGTTTATCCTCAAGAGGGAGACTCACGCAACATTTCAGATCTCCAACACAGCTTTTAATTTAATAAATTATTAAAAACATAATACCAATGAATTTACCATTAGTGTAATATGGCAAACATGTATTTAAATGCATATTGTGTTATTTTTCTTGAATGCAGTTAATGCCAATTGCTGCTTTCATTGTTCAACATCTAGAAAACTACACTAAACCACTTCCTTTTGTATACCTTTATACCTAGATTAATGGTCAGTTGGTATTGATTAACAGCCATCCAGAGTAAAAGCCAATTCATTTATTTTTTCTATTTCCCTAAGAGGCAGCCAGGCTCCCCTGATACTGGTCCCCACAAAGAGACAGATGTTCATGCTAATGCAACAAGACAGACACTAATATACACACATACAAAGTGGTAGCCGAAGCCTGAGCAAGCAACCGTTACATAGAAATAGGGGCTATAGGCAAAGAGGGAGAACTTGTCCTAAGCCTATTAGTACTATTAGAGATACTTGGTGGTAATGATTGAAAGCCACTTAGTGCTGGTGTGTTTACCAAGAGGATCAGCCACAGCATGGTTAAACAGGCCTGATGGATTAACTCTGTCCAATACTGAGATGTAGAATGGACATTTGCACATTTGCTCTAAGCACATAGGGTCCCCAAAATATATTGATGTTGATTATACCAAGATACAGTATATCCTAGGTACAAAGTTAAAAACCATGCAAAATGTTATATCTTACATGATTCAAACAAACATAGAGATATGTGTGCCCACAAGCCACACTATGCAGTATGGTGAATCATTTCAACCTGTTGGGCTACAGCATTTAATATGACAAGCACTTGTAGGATTGCAGTGTAACGGAAATTAAATTCAATATAGAGCTGGGACGGCAGCCAGACGTTATCCGTTACTGTGCCATCCATTTTCATGACCGACATTAAGGGCATTATGGATCACTGGCCAGCAGTCTTTTGTCTGAGGCACAAATATGTGCACTTAAGCATTTAGCATTTCAACCAGCAGCAACTGTGCGTGACCACAGTACTTGATCTGACTTATGCCTCATGAAGCCTATAATTATATGAAATTATAAAAAAGAAGAAAAAAAGTATATGAAATTATGATTTCAAGACAATAGGGAGAGGTTCTGTCGAGTGCAAACAATATTGTGGCTTAAAGGACACAGTATTTTACATTAAACTCCAAACACAGGGATTGATGTTGATGGTTTTTTCTGACAGCACTAGCAGGTTATAGGAGAAATAAAACATCACCACTTTTAGTTGCCTTGTAACCTTGTAATTCGTTGAGATTACTTCTGAGTTATCAGGAAAGGATTTTCTCAGTCCCTGAAAAAGGAAACCTTTAGAGATTTTAAACACCAACAACATGCACTTCGCTGCCAACCTCTCACATCAAAGACTAGCTACTACTGTTACCAATCCAGCTGTGAGGTGGGAGCTCCCAGATGTTGCTGCTGCAGTGGCGTTATGTAAATCAGTGATATTTAGAGATTAACCTGACAGTCACATGGGTAGGACCGCCGGGCTCAGGGCTCACATACAGTACAAACACAGACAGATAGCGGATTACCCACAGGATTTGCAGAGTAAAGCTGTCTTTTTCAGATGAATTTGTGACATTTCTGCATTTGCTGGATATACAGTACAAAAAAAACACAAAAAGACATGTGACACTGGCTATTGAAAGTGATAGATGAGTGGGACTTGAACCTAAGATATTGCAAACACTGTGGCACAGTCAGTGTCTTACTCTGCTGACTCACAGAGTGGCCTAAAGCTGTTTTAATCCTGGAGATAAATGTGTGTTGGTGGCATTTGGCTTAGCTTTTGTTGCTTGTTTTTTAAAAAGACTTTCATGATGGAGAGATCCAGTAGGAAGGAGTTTTTTGTGGTGGTGAGTTGAGTCACACAAGCATCTTAAGGAACAAACGTGAAAATTGGGAACGATGCAAAAACATGCAAATAAATTTCTGTGTTTCACTTTTTCAATCAGGAGGCTAGAAAGAGAGAGAAACACTTGCTGCAGCTATTCTGCTCCAAATATAGCTACTGGAACACACTGATTAGGATCATTATCATTTGCTTCTTTTAATTAATGATCACTTGAACATTACTTCAGTGTTTTCAATCGTATACGACATATTGAATCAATTTAGAAAACACACAGTGCAGCCAAACCTTCCATATACTTTCTTTAGATATTCAAAAGTCTGAGCATTTCTCAGCCTACCAGTGTGGTATCATTTATTGTCTATACTTTATTAATTGATTCGGATGTACTGCAGCCAAGTCTCCGAGAAGGGAGGGGACGGGAATGGATTCATCACTAGGAGAGAGCCACTAATACAAGGATGACCTCACTTTGTGTGAGATGCTTTACAAGAGAAATTCAAAGACAACAGGGAGACAGGATAGCATCACTGAGAGGTTTAAAAGAAAGGGATAAAAGGCAAATGCATGCTTTATCCACCTAAAAATGTTCTAATATTTGTAGTTCTCCGTGGTTATGTTTATATTTATGTATTCTGAGTAGGAGCCACACAATCAACCAAAGAACATGAGAGGAATGAGTGAGCAAGGGGCCATGAAATAATGTGAAAAGGTTTTTAGCTCATGTTCGGTTCAGACTTGCTGCAGGAGATGAGAAACAAATTCCCTCTGGCTTAATAAGATATCTTTAAGACATTTGGAGTAAGCAAATCCACTTTAAGTTTTCACTCTTTTGGCTTTATGTCAAAGAGTATTCAACAATTTAAAAAGTGCATTGTAAGCAATCTAGATATGACTCAGCGCCCTGCATTATCACTATGTGGATACAGTATTAACAGTTTGCAATGCAGTGAACACTGCAATTCAATAACTACACTACAACATACACAGTACACTACATCTACATGTGGTGTACAGTATGTTCAGGGCCTTTCAGCACAGTATGAAGAAGACAAACTTGAACATGCTCCACGACCATTACTCATTTTCAGATGTTCTTATTGTAGCCATTTCCAGATTAACTTGCTTGGAAACCCATGGCAAAACAATACCTCCTGGGTCTCCATTAGCAATATTATTAGGAATATAATAGCATTGATATCACCTTAAATAATGAAGGGCTTCGATTTTGACAGAGGGCCCCTCTTTAAGACATGGCATCAATCTATTTCACTGTAGACGTTTTTACTTCCCATAGTAGGAAAAGCACATATATAGGTACTACTATCATTTAGCGATTTACTACACTGACTGAGAATATTTACGTATCTTATGAGCCTCATAGATCAGTGTGAAAGTCTCGAATAAACCAATACACAACAGCTTTTCGGCATTTTTCTGTTTCTCTCCTGATGTGACAGTGCTATTATTCCCCCTAATCGGGAGCTTTTGCTGCGGCAATGCCGGTCTGGTCTATAGCCTTGAGAGCACAAAAAGTTTCCCTTTCATACTGACTACATACACATAGGTGTTAATAACATTAATGATGGCACTGTTTTGTTCAAGTGTACTAGTAGGCTAAGTCATTACAGTGTGACAGTGAGCCAGCATGAACATTACAAGGACCTTGAAACTAAATCAGCTAAACGGCATTCAGCTTTAATTCTATCCTATTTATGTCACATAGTGATTTAGTAGTAGGCCTACATATTTCCATATTACAAAATCCATTTGCAATTACATTTGGGGCATTTGCCTGCTTTCTCCCGATTTAGTAATCCAGACTTGTTCTTAGTTTCCATGCCTTCATTGTACTTAAAACTTAAATTATTAATTATACATGGTGGTTATCCATCCAGCCATCAATGCAGACAGGCAGAGGGCGTGAGAGGCCGCTAGAGAGCAGCCAATGTCTGCACAGAGCTGTGTGCTGGCAGGGGGGAAACTATCGTGGCAGCAGAGATATTAAGTGTAGCTCGCTGGGACTCCGTGGCCAGCGGTCTGTCACTTTTAACGGGGACCATTTGTCTGTCCTTACCGCGAAATGGGAAAGACTGGATTTATTTTTTTGCACAATTGCACTGCATGAATGTGTCGTGTAATGCGACCGAGATGAGCTGCCTTTGGGAGGAAATATTCATGGTTCGGGACTGTTTTGTTGGAGTGGCTTGTTGCTAGCTCTGTGCTAGCCACTGTGCTGGCTAACGTTACTTCGTAACGTATTTGTTAAGGATGCTACGGTGGATACGACAACAGCTGGTAAACCTGCTTTCCTGCCTTTCTCATAACGCTAGCACTTATAAGCTCACAACAGTAGTCGCCTAATTCACTTCTTAGCTCACGGAAAGCTATATAAACTTTGTTTGGGTAACATTTAGCAAGCTAACCTAGCTTTTTAGCTGTTGTCGATGTGTCCAAAACATTGTTGTGTGTTTCGCAGTGATGACAGTCAGCAGTAGGAAATGTTAGCTTTAGCTAGTTGAGAACGGGTTACTAAGCTAGTGAAAACCGCAAAACATTAAACAGACAGGGTTGAGTTGATTTGAAGTTTGCTAACGTTACCATTTTAACCACAGATTAATCGTTTGTTATAAAACATAACTGAGACTTCATGCTAGCTAACTGTTAGGTGGCTAACTATGTAAAACTTAGCTAGCAAAGTTAAACAGAGTTGCACTTGATCTAGCGTTAAAGTTAACTTTTAACGTTTGTTACCACACACACAATAGAACCACACACACACACAATAGAAGCCCATTTCCGCCAATGTGATTTAAAAAAACAAACATCCTGTAAGTCATTTAGCTAGCTAGCTACGTTAATAATGAGATGGTAACGTTATCTCAAAATAATATATTTCAAAGTAAACACATTTCTAACAGTAAAGTATCTCAAAATATCTCAAAACAACGAGTTTGTATCTCAAAATAATGACTTGGTATCTCAAAATATTGAGATAGCTAGCTAGTATTTCAAAATAATGAAAAACTCAAAATAATGACTTAGCTAGTATAGCTTATTTTGAGAAAGCTTCTTATCATTTTGAGAAAGCTTCTTATCATTTTGATAGTCATTATTTTGATAGAGTCATGCTATTTTTGAGATACTAGCTAAGTCATTACTTTGAAAAAGTTTCTCATTATTATGATATAGAAAGTCTTCATTTTGAGAGTTTCTCATTATTTTGAAACACTAAGTCACTATTTTGAGATACATTGTCATTATTTTGAGAAAGTTTCCCATTATAATGCCTTACAGGATCTTTTTTTTCCATTACATTGGTGGAAATGGGCTTCCATAAACTCGTAACTCATAGTGACTTAATACATTTGTGTCAAGAGAGCCAACAAACGAACATTAACAGCTGGTTAGACATTAGTCTTAACTTCGAAGCATACAGGTTACCTTTGGATCGGCCAAGTGTGTTTTTTTTGTATAAATCTGCACAGGCTAAAATGTAACACTATGGTCTTTGGATGATTAGATATGTTCAGAGAGCATCCTGTATTTGCTGTAATCACCTGTTGTTTGCCTACAAACATGGCTGTGGTGACCCCTTGATTAGCAAAGGCATAAGTAGAGCAGTTAAACGACAATAATGGTCTTGTAAATCAAATTACTCCTGCCTGATTCTAATTTTAACTAATGTTACCAGTACAGATAGTGAGTAACAGGGACATAGTAGAACATTGAGTTTTTATTTAAATGCTAGAGAAGGAATTCATTATTTGTGTTTTAATCGTGCTGCATTGACATAGGCACCGTGCACTTAAATACATTTTAATCTTTTTTTAAAAAGCTTTATTGTATTATTCTCCTTTTTTTTATTCGTTGTGTAAGGAAGACTGGCAAAGCAAGCTTTTCCTTGCATGGTGTAAGTTGCCTTTACTGTGCATATGACAATAAACCTCTTGAATCTTGAATTGACATAATGGTTAAATGATACAATGGTATATGATAGTCCTGTGGTAATTTCTGTTTGCTAAAGTTTGAATAAGGTGTGGTGTGTGAGCATCTGAGGGGGCATGCCCATGTTTCTTCTTATGTGAATGAATGAATGAGTTAGTGCATGTTATGAGATTAGTCACACATTGGTCAAACTGTTGATATCACCACAGCCAGTGAGTTTAATCAATGTCCTAGTCCCTGAGTTAGAGTGACTCTTGCTTAGCTGCAAGTTTGTCAATTTGTACAAAAAAAGTTTTATTTCCACTTTTAGAGGTTCATTTTGACCTTTAAAAAAAAAAAAAAAAAAAGACCAAAGAGCGTTATACTCCATAAAATGGGTAGCCTCCTCCTTATTTGAAACAGCTCCTTTTTATTTGACCCATCCCATATAGTGACCTGCCTAGTTAATTAAAAGTGTAATTAAAATGCAACTCGCCTAATGAAAAAGTTTGTCGGGGTGCATTTGTCTGACCTTTATATCAGCTGGAAGGTACTGCACAGATGTTTATTCCCTCACATATTCCTTATCAGTTTCTCTCTGGTGGTCCACTTTAAGGAGAAGGTGGCAGAGTCCTAATTGGCTGTGGGACAGGCTTTTAATGTCAGTCTTCTTCCATCAGCAGTGCTGAAATCATGCTAGTGATCCATTTACAATCATAAAAGACCTACCATAATTACAGTACAAGCAATTGTAGCAACTGGGATAACCCTTTGACATCCTGTTCTGCAAGTATGAAAGGGAAACTTTTTGTGCTCTCAAAGCTATAGACCAGACCGGCATTGCCGCAGCAAAAGCTCCCGATTAGGGGGAATAATAGCACTGTCACATCAGGAGAGAAACAGAAAAATGCCGAAAAGCTGTTGTGTATTGGTTTATTCGAGACTTTCACACTGATCTATGAGGCTCATAAGATACGTAAATATTCTCAGTCAGTGTAGTAAATCGCTAAATGATGCTGGTGACAGTTACTACTAATGGATAGCTAACGTTAGCTTAAGTGGGAGGCTGCTAACAGTTATAGCAGCATCAGACTGTTGTCTCCAACTAAATCTCAACCTACAGTGTTTCCTTTAGGATTTTTTTAGCAGTGGGGCGGCAGACATTTTGGCTTGACGGGCCACCATTTCCAAATCAGCAAAGAGGAAACACTGACCTATAGATCTAACAGCTGGTTATTAATAACAGGTTGATTAATTACAGACGACACTCAGCCTAACATTAGTGATTGAATCAGATGTGTATTTCCACATAAGCAATATGCCGTGTTTGGCCCACTTATAAGGGGGAAGACTGAGGGGACATGACGCCGATCAACCCTAATTTATTAAGGTATCGTGAACGTTCAGGCAAGGTCACAAAATAGATGTGTATAAAACAAACATTTGTTTAACAATAAATAAATCCATACACAGTCAAAATTATGATCCAAACACACGTCAAATTGCATTGACTTTAATGGGATCATCTGTGTTCTATCCCCCTTGACGTTTAGCAAAGTACCCATATGTCCTAACATATAAAAGTCAACTCGCATGTTCAGGACATCTGATGGGTGTTTTAATGCAAGAAACATTTAGCTTTTTCTAACTTTAGTGATACATTATTATTGTTTGTGTTTTGAGTTTGATTTCCTAAAGGCATACTTCGCTAATATTAAGCTTCTGTGCAGCAAGGCTTGATACGACTGCATCTCGATAGGATTTTGGATATTGCCTAAATGCATTAAGAGACTAGAGTTTTCAAAATAGTCATTGACGGGCAATGCAGATGCAAGCAATGACTATTTTTTCATGATCTCAATTTGAAAAACAAAACTAGATGTTATAAAAGGCTCACTTTGATGCATGGCCTTAATCAGGGAACCTAGAGCTGTGAGATCTTTTAAACTGACATTTGTTGATCTGAAATGAAGACCGATTCAGCAACTGCATGGCCTATTTCTTGCTTAAAATATGAGATCGTATTCTGACAAGCTGCCATGACAGTCTGTCTTTGAATTTCCGGAGAGACAAGACCCACGTGACGCGTTCGTCCAATCAGCTGCCGGTTTTCATTTTTGGGCGACAATACAGATTAGCGCCGCCTGCTGTTATGGAGACGTATTACGTCTCGTCGCTTTGGTGTGTTCCGAGGCACTTTTTTGACCAATTTGGGGAGACTGATCAGCCCAACTGTCTTTTCTGCCGACGTTTGGCCGTCGGCTCTGTGTGTCTCGGCCTTTAGTTTGTTGAGCCAGGAGAATGTTCTACACTTTTACAGTCTCATTAGGGATCAATCTCGGCCATTGCTGCAGCAACCCTAATAATCCACTATAAAAAGCAGTAAAAAACATTTGATAATTAACTAGCCCACGTTGCCACCATTGATGCAATTGTTAAGTTCTTTATCATCTGATAGATCAGCTTCAGGCTACTCATTTCATGCCACATGTTAGATATATTTTTAGCATGCTTGTGGTCATGTTGTAAGCTGTTAACAGTCAAAAGCACTACCTACCACAACAGACTACATACAGTCTATTGCTCTCTCTCTCTGTCTTCCTCTTTGTGTTGCAGATCGTTCTCTAACTTGCTCTTTATGTGACTCCCTCTCTCCCGCGTTCCATCTCTGATTAGGCATTTGATTTAATGCCTCTTAGTCCATGATACAACTGAGTGCGTTGCCTTGGTTGTGATTCATTTGTCTTTCTCCCAGCCATTGTTCAGGGCAATGGTTCCCCCAAGGCACGGTGGGACTTGTAGGCTATATGGAGGGAGTAATTACCTGTCGGCCTACACATTGATGGGGGCACGAGAGTCAGGGGACAAAATACAAAAGTCTGATTTCAGCTGTGGAGTGTGTTTACAAGAAAGCCACATTAAAATAGTTGCTATACTGTCAGTATTTTTAGGGCCTGAGCGCCGACAGCGGCGAAGGCCCTATTGAAACTGAAGGAATTCTTTTCTGCAAATGAATTGCCTTTTTGAAGGGCTTAACATACTCAAAATTTCACCAAAATTGGTGGTCGCATCAAGCCTGGTGAAAATCTACGTATTTTAAGGGTTTCAGGAATAGGCGCACACAAATGGCTCGCTAGCGCCCCCTAAAAAACAGCCCCTGCAGTACGTTATATGTAGACGCACAAAATCTGGTACACATATGTAGCATGTCAAGACGTACAAAAAAGCTCATTGGAGTAATACCCTAAACCCAACAGGAAGTCTGCCATTTTGAATTGAAAGTTTATTTTGGCCATTTCCACATGTCGTACTTTAACGAACTCCTCCTAGAGATTTCATCTGATCGAAGTTATTAAAAGAAAAAATTTCGTCATAGGGCATGGCCGTGGCGGCGCGGCCATTTTGTGCATTTCGCCAACGAAACAGGAAGTGGGTGTAACTTGAGTGTAGATTGCCCAATCAGCAAAAGAATTTTCAGTATTCATAAGAACCCAACCCTGAGGACATCTATAGACAAATATTTACTCAAAGTCATAGCGCCCCCCTAGTGGCAACAGGAAATAGACCTAAAAGTCAAGGTGCTATACTTTAACCTAGCGATTTCATCCGATCGACTTCAAATTTGGTCTGTGTCATCTTAACACGTCAAAGATGAAAAGTTATTAAAATCAAGACTTTTTGTCGAACAGTGTGGGCTTGGTGTGGTGGCCATTTTGAGCGTTTAGCAATGAACAAGAAAGCTGTTGTAACTTGATTTAGCATTTTCCAATCTGGACGAAATTTGTTGCGATTGACAAGAGTCCAGGCCTGAGGACATCTACAGGCCAATATTGAATTTTGGTTATAGTGGGGGGCTGGCAACAGGAAATAAGCCTTATATGACAAACATCATCCGATTTACATGAAACTTAAAATGTGTGGTCTACATGTGATACTAAGCCGCCCCCTATATTTTAACCACGCCCATGTACTCAGACCGCGCCCCCTTTTATGGCTTTTGAAACGTTTAAGGTAGTCTTGTGTGAGGTGTCATTGAACTCAACAGAGAGTTATTTGTCATTGGTCATGGTTTGGCCCATCCCCTATGTTTTAGCCACGCCCCCTTTATAACTAATGACCCGTTTGATGTGGACTCTTGGTGAGGTATCATTGAACTTAGCAGAGAGTTCCCTTTTCACTGGTAACGATTTGCAGTGTCCGAGTGCCGCGCAAATGCACGGTCGCAAGGAGCAGCGTCTGCCAGTAACCCTGACGTGCAAGGAGGTACGTGAGCCCGTTCAATGCTGCTTGCCGCTTTAATTATTTTTATTTTCATTGTTTACTACTACTTTAGCCTACTGCCAGGAAAAAAAACGAGAAGAAACCTGTTATTTTCTTTTAGGTTATGGCCAGTGTGGACACTCCAGCTTTTAAAGTTCAGTCGGGAAATGTGTGATATAGGCTACCTTACAACAATAACAATTTGGGACTTCTTCCTGATATCCAATATTAGCCTCTTTGCACAATTGTAATGGTCCATAAGCTTTGAAATCCTTTCTTTAACTCATCTGCTACTTGTTATATCCAGCTTCACTTTTGTGATTGGTATACATTTTATTGGGGAAATAAAAAAAAGGGGAAATGGCTTCTACTTGGATTCACCTCATTGGTGCACTTACTGAAACAGTGAATTATCCTTAATATATGCCAGTCATACCTATCTGTCAGCCAAGTATGACATCAGCTCAAGGCAGTTTTCAGACATTTCTACTCTTTGTTATTTTCAGCTAAAGGGCAGTTCTAATCAACTGAATCTGGCGTTCTAGACATCAGGTTAGGTGTGAGTCATCATTACTGTCTATTTTCTTCACAAGCAAAAGTCACAGCCTGCATTGGATTAATGGTAGAGACTATAATAATCAAAAATCAATTTAATATTCAGACTTGTTAGTTGCTGTAGTGCAGCAGAGGTATACAGTGAGAGATCTGTGGGTGCTGTTTTGGCTTTATGTATGAGTGACGTATTTATCTGCCTTGTGAACAGTTAGATGATAGGATGCATGCCTTGGGAGTCAGCAATTGTCTCAATCCTTAAAATCTATCTATCTCAATCTAAAATCCTTTATTTTGGTGATTTCAATTTTTTCCTCAAACATTCAAGGCATACATTATAAAGCAAATAGTTTAGGCCTACCTTTTGAAGCTAAATGCGACATACTTAATGTGCAATTGTCTTTTTGTTGGCATTATATACCTATATGTATGGCTCATTTGCTTGACATAACTGAGATATTGTGGATATTGTATTAAAGAGGAGCATAAAGCTCAGGCAGTTGATTCAGGATAGGCCATAACACAGGGACAATAAATGGTCTTAGATCTTGATTTTAAAACATCCATGGAATTACCCGCCTAATAAGAAGAGACATTTAACACTTTTATTACAAAGGTAATCCTGGTGTGAGATTGCTCAAAGCCTACATTGCTATGATTATTTGTTATTTGGGGTAGATATCACATGTTACCATTGTTGTAATAGACAAGATTGATGTCAGTTGACCAATTTGAGTGTTTCTGGGTGGTAAAGTGTGTGTATATGCTCACAACACAAGCCATCCTTGATTGAATATTAAGACACAGCATGGCATTACCTTACTCTGATCTGTTTGAGTACTTTTTTTTTTTTTTTTAATTCTTTTAGCATGCATTTGAAAAATGTAGCTGCATCAGACATAAGCCTGTTGGATGCCCTTAACTATGCATATCTTTGCTCGTGGTAATAGAGACCAGTGTCAAAGTAGTGGTGGTGGCGCTGGTCAATAGAAACATTCTGTCATATCAGCCAACTCTGGTCTTGTTCCGTAGATCTATGAACTTTGAATGACCTTGGATGTAATCAGTCTTGAGTATGTTCACCTGCTAGTTGAACAAATTGGATCAGAAACTTTTAAAATAGTTAGATCTTTTCAATGTGAGGTGTAAACAGCCATACACTAAAGCATAGACAACAATTACTATATTAAAGCTGCATTTCACAAGGCCACATCTGCTACACGCGGCTGCTTTGTATGAACTCACCTAGCAGTTAAGCTAACCTAAGCTACTGTGTGTGTGTGAATATATTAATGATTAAGCAATTTAAGTGACAGTTGATCGATGTGGTGGTATGCTAGAATCTCTGACTCCTCAGTCTGAAAAACTGGGCGGAGAAAGGGAATAAGGAAATGATGTCCAACAACCACCATCAAAGTTACTTCCCGTAATAATGTAAAGGGGTATTAAGTAATAGGTTTACCTTAACCGCCCTAAAGCAAACATTACTGCAGGGATGTAATAGCTTGTTAATTAATGCCAGTGGCTGAACAATTACTTAGATGTGGGGATGTCTGGCTTACAAAACTCACTTCCTGGCCCATCAGTGTTTGCAATTGCTGGTTCATATACTGTAGGTTGATTTAAAATTGTGTTGTATGTAATGTATTTTTAAATGTAATCAGTGTTAACAAACTATTGTGCAGGTTTCTGTTTCCTACAGCAGTAAACTCTGGTTTTAGAGGGCAACTCTAAACTATGAATACAGTACTGTACAACTCTCCTGCTGGGTCTCTGTGTTGTTAACCTTGATGAGGTATTGCAGGTGTGCTAGTCACAAACCACAGCAAGAGCCTGTCACAGCTTTTCCTGTAACAGCTCACTGTGGCTATTTGTATTTCTGTTTGTATAATTCCTCTCTACAATATTATAATAATGTCCATATCTGGTTTATTAGACCTGTTTCTATTGAAGATTAGCACCGCGAATGAAGCTACAATTACAGTAAGAGGAAAAGACAAGACTTTCTTACTATTGTTATTTTATATTATTTCATTGATCCAAGTAAAAAAAAAAAAAGTTTAGATGTTCAGGTGAAAAAGGCCAACATCTGTGCGGTCATGATCGTTCATTCCGGACACACAGAGCCGATAATCGGCCGTTGGACAGTCTGGCGAGGTCGGTGACTCGAGTCTGTTCGGTGTGTTCAGTGCCGTTGTCCGTCCGAGGGGCCGTCGTCCTTCATTTTGGCCGATTTGACATGTAAAATCGGCGGGGTGGGCACTGCCGGCAGTCGGACTCAAATGACCCATCTGATTGGTAGAGTGCTAACCCGGAAACGGGGAGCGGAATGAGCGTGACTAGAGTCTCTCAAAATCTGATGAAAATCTTTTAAACTGACCTTTGTTGATCTGAAATGAAGACAGATTCAGCAACTGCATGGCCTATTTCTCGCTTAAAATGTTTTCAGAAACACGTTTCGGTAAACTATTTTAGTACAATATGAGATCGTATTCTGACAAGCTGCCATGACAGTCTGTCTTTGAATTTCCGGAGAGACAAGACTCACGTGACGCCTTCGTCCAATCAGCTGCTGGTTTTCATTTTTGGGAAGACAATACAGATTAGCGGCGCCTGCTGTTATGGAGACGTATTACGTCTCGTCGCTTTGATGTGTTCCGAGGCACTTTTTTGACCAATTTGGGGAGACTGATCAGCCCAACTGTCTTTTCTGCCGACGTTTGGCCGTCAGCTCTGTGTGTTTGGGCCTTTAGTGTTAGGTGTGGTTCGTGTGTGTGTGTGTGTGTGTGTGTGTGTGTGTGTGTGTTTGTGTGGAACAAACATGGATGTGTGTGTTAGACCTACGTCATTAAACATTTGCAAATGATTGTAAGCACTTGCTTTAACCTTAGAATAGCAGGTTGGATGAAAAGTAGCCAGCATGAGCTGATAATATAAATAACTCTAATTTTAATCAGTGCTTAAGACATTGCAGTTTTTTTTGCATTTTTGACATTTATAGCAATAACAAACTACTTTCATACCTAAATGTCACATTTAGTGCTGGGCTTAAAAAAATGCTTCTTATATAAATTGTCTTCATAAATACGTATTTAAGCTTTGTCCACTGATTGGTTTGCTAGAACAATCTTGCTGGTCAAACATGTTTTAACCAGCTAGACATCTAGCTCAGAATATATATATATATATATATACATACAATATACACATAGTGTACATATATTGTACATGAAAGGAGTTCAACATTTGCACACTTTGTCCAAAATGCTGTAACAGTGCCCTACTAATTAAAATAACTTTTTTCAGAATCAGAAAAGAGTTTATTGCCACAGTAAGTTACACTTACGTGGAATTTGCCTTGGGGATTGGTGCACACATAAACAAACAAACATATTACCATTAATATGAGATTAGCTTAACTTTTAGCTGTTTAGCATAAGAAAAAGGAAGCTGAATGGTTTGAGTGCAGAATGTGCAAACAAAAATGAAATATGTGACCTAGAGATGGCTACCATCTTTGGTATGTAAGTAACTTTTTTCCCTCATTTTTCCCCCCACATTTCCATCTGTCCCTTTTTCCTGCCCCACCCCTCTCCCTCTCTCTTCTTGTATATTCTCGCCTTCCCTCAGGGCTTTGACCCCCCTCATCAGAGTGACACCAGGACGGTTTATGTAGCAAACCGTTTCCCCGAGCATGGCCACTACATACCGCAACGCTTTGCTGACAACAGAATCATCTCTTCCAAGGTACCAAATGAGGTTTAATCCATTCTGAGAATTGTGGTGTTATTACTACAGGATTTCATGTTAGTCTGCCAGAATCAGGCAGTATGTCATTTTATTTACTATATATATATATATATATATATATATATATATATATATATATATATATATATATATATATATATATATATATATATATATATGCTTATTGTCTACATATTAAAAGGAGGTAAACATTATGTTTTGTTTTAACTAACATAACCTCAGATCTATTTTTCCACGTAACTGCCACAATTATGTTCTCAAATTCTGTGTCATCACCACAAAAGCACCATGTTGGGATTGTGCATCTTTAGCCAGAAGTGCAAAACCGATGAGTGATTAGAGAGCATTATTTATTTATTTATTTACAAAGGCACTTTTTTAACGATATGAACCATGGCATTTTGCATGAGCCTGAGCAGTGACAGCAACCATGGCTGAAGGGAAAAAGTGTCACATACAAAAACTCTAAACTGATTTCTGGCAGCTTGACCAGTGTTAAAAAAATGCATCTGGAGCTCTGAGTCTAGTCTGGTGGGATCGAGATAAGCATGATTTGTTGATAACAGGATCAACTCAGACAAAAACCGTTTGTTTTGGTGAGGGGATTAGTAGGTCAGTTGGAAGATTGACAGGACAAAAGGATATTAATCCAAAGAGGCTGCTGCCCGCCACCAGCAGGGATAACTGTCATTGATTAGGCAGTTGGTTAAATGATTGACAGTAGGGTTAAGTCACCTGGGTCAGAATTAAATTGATTTAAAATCATGCATTTAAGAGACAGAAACCACTCAAATATTGTTATTCTTGGTGGAGCTTTTAAAGGTCCCATGGCATGAACATTTCACTTTGAGGTTTTTTAACATTAATATGAGTTCCCCTAGCCTGCCTATGGTCCCCCAGTGGCTAGAAATGGTGATAGGTGTAAACCGAGCCCTGGGTATCCTGCTCTGATTTGAGAAAATGAAAGCTCAGATGGGCCGCTCTGGAATCTGCCCCTTATGAGGTCATAAGGGGAAAAGTTACCTCCTTAATGTGATGAACTTCACCTTTAGTATGTTGAAAGCAAAAAAAAATGCCTTTCTTCCATCAGCTGTTCTTTCTAGACCATGCACAGGAAGTGATGAATTGAAACGTAAGCGTGAAACAGCAGTCTGGAGAATGTGTTTCCCAGCACTTTTCACCGCTTACCAAAATACTTTTATGTCAAAATCACAATTTACGAATGCCATGCTACATACTTGTTTTATTGGGAGCTACCAATGTGCAAATGTTGACATTGATAAAAATAAAAATTGAAAATAAATTGTCTGAGGAAAAAAACTAAAGATTATTCCTTTTATAAATCTATATTTTTGTCAGCCATGCAGTGTCACGATAAGTACGACAATATGACAAGCATGTTTTTTGTGTCTGATATACTAAATAGTTCAACTTAATATCCTTCAACAACAAATTCATGGTATTTTTTTTACTTAATATGCCTGTATAGTATTCTCAGAAATAGGCTAGTTTTACATGCCTTGTTTATTTGTTTGTATACATTTTATTTGTTTTTAATGCAATGCCATCTTGCATTCATGGGGGTTTCAAATATGGCCTTTTGAAACCCACAGATGCCCTGCTTAATAACCTTTTCTTAGTCTTTGTCCTAAATGTTGTTTTTTCTTTCTCTTTCAGTACACAATTTGGAATTTTGTCCCCAAGAATCTGTTTGAGCAGTTCAGAAGGATAGCCAACTTCTATTTTCTTGTTATCTTCCTTGTACAGGTAATGACACTCACAAATGCACACACACACAATTCTTTGCAGGTACATGTTCTCTCAGATGGTGACGATTCAAGTCCGACCTCAGTTTTCCTAAATACAAATGTATGCGTTTGTGAGTGAGTGACTCATCCACTTCTAGGGACCAGTATAGAGACAGGTCTGCTTCTGTATTAAAACAATACACCCACACATTTAATAATACGTGTGTCTTTACAGCCATCCCTAGGCGTTAGGCCTTCACTATGCATCAGTCAACTTGTGCTAACATAGGATATATTCAGCCTTCTTCAGTTTTATTTGGGCCTATGTAGTGAAGCCAGTGCAATTGACATGACTCTGTCTAGAAAGGCTCTCTTTTCCCTTTCAACTTGTCAGTGAACGCTGAAGTCAGCTAAAACATCAACTGTCCAATAATGGCAAAAATGCCTAAAAATATGTTTATAAATTAATTAATTAATAAAACGAAAAATAGTACATCAAGGTAGAATACTATTTTAAATATTTGCAGAGAATGATGCTTCGGTTTTCATATTTTGTATCACTGGAGTATTTAGCAAAAGTTTCTTAACAAATGCTGAGGTGTGTGTGTGTGTGTGTGTGTGTGTGTGTGTGTGTGTGTGTGTGTGTGTGTGTAAAATTCTAAACTAGCAGTTAACCTCTGAGGGAAGTTGTAGGTGTTTCCTGTAACACATCAGCCACTACTTCTCTCTGTTGTCTTCCTAGTGCGCTTACTTAGCCCCTGGTATCATATTCTTTCTGCTGCACTTCCAATGTGTTGAACTCTCTGCAAACTCGTCTCTGTACTTGTCTTCCCAGTTAATGATAGACACCCCAACTTCCCCAGTCACCAGCGGCCTGCCTCTCTTCTTTGTGATCACAGTGACTGCCATAAAACAGGTGAGAACACAAGCACATGATGGCTTCCTCTTTGTCGGGCTGAAAATGGGGAACTGGCATACATGTAGTATTATTATAGTTTGGTTAATTGTTTTAATGGGGGACTTCAGATATCCAACTTGTATTCAGTTGAAATTAAATTGATTAGGAAAACTGAGAAAAAAAACCTGAACCATTCCTCTTAATGCCCTCTTAAACGTCACAATGTTAAATTGATGTAAATGTGAAAATGCTGCAGTTGATTCAGGAGGCTTTATTTCTCTAATCAGTAATGAACTTGGCATTGATATGAAAAGTTGTGTTTGGAATAGCTTAAACACCTATTGGGCTCTTCAGTTGATCAGTGACTAGTTGTGCCAGCACCATGTCATCACTGTTGATCAATAATGCTATATCGCTGTATGTGATTGCTTATTGAATGAATTTCTTCATAAGGGCTACGAGGATTGGCTAAGACACAAAGCGGACAACGAGGTGAATGGAGCTCCAGTGTTTGTGGTTCGCAGTGGAAGTCTGGTACAGACAAGATCCAAGAACATCAGGGTAAGATGGCAAAAACGACACTCTAAGGGAACTTATACCAGTTATTCAAGTTCAAAGCTTTAGTCAGTGTTTAAGAACTGGGCTAAAGTACCTAAAATAGCTTTTACGCAGCTCATAGTCAACAGCCATAAATAACTTAAGCTTGGCTGTTAAATTCCTGGTGCTCATGGTGTGTCTGTAGAGCTAGTCTGTATAAAAGGTTTACAGACCACAGTTATCATGACTGGGTCTTGCTGTTACCTCTCCCGTTACTGATGAGGTGTTCGCTGCCTGGTTATGCCTGTTACCTGTGCACACAAATCCTCAGAGCTCAGGCTTCTCAGACACTGTAACAAGTATAAAGGATAAAGCCTGACATGTCCGCCCCCCTTCTGCTATCTCCATTATCTTTTTTGCAAGTGCACCATTGCTGCATCTGCGGTGTAGCACCACCCAGGACGGTTGTGATTTGTTTAAAAAAAATAATACAAACAAGCCGGAGCGCTTTTCCCCTATCCCAGAATTGATAGGCAGTATAGCCAGACCACACTGGCGCGGGGGAGATGCGGGACTAGTCATTCAGTAAATTAACCTCTCAAGCTTGTTAAGAAAACTTGATATTCAGTGCTCGACAGTCTTGGTTGCCCTTGGCAACCAGATTGAGTCAATTGGCAACCGTTTTGTGGCCTCTGGTTCCACCCTTTGGCAACCACCTGTTCAATATTTGTGTTTTTTATATATATATATATATATATTAGGGCTGCACGATATTTTGTTTCATCGTCTACATCGCGATGTGCCCATGCGCGATAGTCACATCGCAGGACGTTGCGATGTTGAGACTACACAACTTCTTTGCTGCTTGATAAAAAAAAAAAGTAAACTTTCACCGTTCTCCTTTTCCATGATTGTTACCGGCCGACCCTTCCTCTTTAAGAAAGGTGGTCATGTGACGTAACGTTAGTCCGACGGGGGGGGGGGGGGGGGTTTTATGGGAAGTGAGGCTCTCCCATGTGTAGAAAAGTACCGTAAGCGGCAGCTGCCGCTGACACAGTGATGCACATGCTTTTCCCTGGGTAGTGAAGCTACAGTAGTCAGTGTTTTATGTTCGCTGACAAACTAAATCACGTAATCACGACATCTCCCGGCCATTTTTCACCGCAGAAAGCTGCTACTAGCCAGGCTAAAGCTAACATAGTTAGCCTAAAGAAACAAGGCGTCTGTCCCAACTAACGTTATGGTTCGGAGCTACGACGCTGGAAACGTAACACTAATCTACAACAGCAGTCTGTTTCTGATATAACATAATTTACACTGATTTAAGTGCTCTTGGATACACAGTTTGTTGTAAGAGTGTGACATGCAGGCTCTGCATGCACAGCAAACCCACAATCATGATCAATTTTTATCACTTTATCAAACAACCAAAGCAGGCCCCGCTAGTTGACCACAACCTGACATTTAGAGGAAGCAACATGCATGCATTATTAATATCATTCACTTTAGCCTGGATTGATATTATATGAATGCAATGGTGTCAGGTCAGTCAACCAGTGTATTTCTTCCTAATTTCCCTCTCCAAAATCACTTCAGAAGAGTAATCACAGCGCTTACTTGCTTTCGTTTTTGTAAAGCATTACAAAGATTGGTTCACATAAGAACATTTTCTTTTTCTTTTTTCTTTTCTTTGTAGATGCACTCCCCTACAAAATCAGTCCAGTAGTTGAGAATGATTTAGTATTTCTAAATAGGGCTATTTATGTCCTCTTGTAAAAAATTTGTCTTTTTTTTTTTCATATCACAATATATATCACAGGGGAAAAAAATATCGCAATGTAAGTTTTTTTCAATATCATGCAGGCCTAATAAATAAATAAATTGATATATCTCTATCAATTTCGGCAACCAAAATCTGATGCCTGGTTGCCAAGCCGGCAACCACTTTTAAAAGTTAGCGTTGAGCCCTGATATTGTTTACACAGTCACACCCATGAGACTTTTAGTCAACAGGAGTGACTTTTTTTTTCCTTCTTTTTTCTTTTCTGCTAACCCATACATATCTGCTCTGTAAATCATTTGTTCTAGAAACCAAATTAGAAACATTTATATTTTATATTTGTTGGTAAATAACATTCTTTTCTTAACTTAACTTTGTTTCCACTTTGGTCTTGTACAAAATAAATAGAATTACCACATACAAAACTAATATGAAAAATTAGACTGTGTGTGTGTGTGTGTGTGTGTGTGTGTGTGTGTGTGTGTGTGTGTGTGTGTGTGTGTGATTCTGCCTGTCCGTCCAGGTGGGGGACATTGTTCGTGTGGCTAAAGATGAGACGTTCCCAGCTGACCTGGCGTTGCTGTCGTCAGATCGTGGAGATGGCACCTGCCACATCACCACAGCCAGCCTTGATGGAGAGACCAACCTAAAGGTAGGTGTGTGTGTGTGTGCGCGCGCACGCTTTGGTAACGTTTAACAGACAGATTATTACTACTATTTATGGCCCAAACCGTTTGATTAAAAATAGATAACAACATATACAGGGATTCAAAACTGCAAACTCCACAAGCCAACTAATGCCAGCCTGTGTGCGTGTGTTGATCTCTTGAAATAAGTTTTCAAATGGCTTGGATATGATAATACAACAATCTCAATTTTGTATTTAGAAAGTCCTCTGCTCACCTCTCCTATCCCCCACAGTCTTGCCAGAGGCTTTGTTGCTTAATTGCCTCTCTAATGAGATGCTGCTGCTTCTGTTTATTTATACAGCATGGTGGGTTTTTAAGTGTTGGTCTATAAATGGGTTTGAACAATCTTTGCACCTTTTGCTATCTATATAAATTGCTGTCAGCTGCAGCTGTTTGTACGCTGTGCTGTATAGTACAATAATACTGCAGAAGCACATTCATATCGTTTCTCTTTAGGAGTGCCTAAACCCAGCCTGCCAAAAATACTGTAGCTACAGTATTATTGGATCAGGTTTATTTGACCAAATATTAGTAATGGGCGATAGGGGTGGGAAAAATAATTGATTCTTAAATGCATTGCGATTCTCTCTAGAACGATGAAATTATCGATTCTGATTTATTTATTTAAAAAAAAAAAAAAATTGTTTGTTGATTTTTATTTAAAAGTTACTGTCTCCAGACAAGTACAAATCAGAAAACAGAGTGACTGAAAGAGGATCACAGTATCCGTTCCTTTTATTAACAAGACACCAGTTTTCATTTCATTAAGAGAACAAAATGTTTAAAACCAAATGCTAGACTGCAGGTATGAAACTTTATGTTTGAAATATGTTTTTATTTAAAGTATCTGTGCATCTTTGCCTAATACTGAAAGTATTTTCAGTACAGTGTCTGTTCCTTAACTAAAAAGACACCCATTTTTCCCGTTCTCTGCATCTTGGGTGGCATTTAAGAACCGCACTAAAGGAAAGAAAACCAATACTTTAAGCTTTTTCTTTGTTAAAGTCTCTGCAACTAGTGTACTTGAATTTTATTTATCTGCAACATTATGTTGTATAATTATAGTTTTACACAATAAATGTTCTCAAAACTACATACTACGTTTCTTTCTCTTTAAAAAAATATATCGTGATATATATTGTTATTGCAAGAGGCTGCAATGTATATCACAATATGGATTTTAGGCCATATCGCCCATCCTACCAAATATATATGACAAGTTTGGCAAAAAGAACTCTGCTGTTTTGTTCAGGGTCAGAATATGTTGGATGTCAGAGGTTTAGAACGACAACAGTGGTCCCAAATGGAGTCGACACAGGGATGCCAGTCCTTCCAAAATGCGGAGTTGTTTTTGTGATTGTTGTGGGCAAAAATCCTTGATTATACGTCACTTCATAACGTTTCCATGGCAACAGGGGGAAATGGCTGCTCTTGTGTGAAGTAAACGCAACATTTTTCAACTTTCTGCTAAGATATATGTGACTGTTTTGCAACAAAAATGTGGGGATTATGAAATCATGCAAGCCCTGCATATTTTGTGCGGAAATCTGCAATTTATGCAGCGAAAGTGTGCGTATTTGAAAAAATGCGGGGCCCGCATAAATATGCAGACTTTGGCTGATTATGCATTGAATTATGCGATCGCATAATCACGTTTTTCTGGAGGGACTGGGATGCATTCAAGGATGTGAAGTGAAGGTAACCATGTCAGCTAGTCAAGGCTGCTGATGAGTGTGATACATTTTCTCATTGCACCATGTTACTCTCATAGGAGAACAGATTTTGCAGTAGATGCACTGCAGTGTTGCTCTTCCATGTGTTACTCAAACATTGAGTAACACATTCAGTCATTTTTGTGTTTTGTTTAAGTGTGGGTTTGCTTGAATAGGTGGTTACTGTAGAGAGAGACCTCTCATTCACCCTACTCTGACAATCTCCCTCCTTCATTTGGTCAGGATAACAGTTGAATTGCTGCCTCCTCCCCTGCAGAGCAGCTGCAACTAACCAGTTGAACCAGTTGTTTTATAAATAAAAAGTGTTTTGTTTTAACTGTAGCTCTATTTGTTCTTTAGTATGATAAACTGTAACGTACATTTGTCCAATTTTAAACAATGAGTCCCATTCATTAGCATTTCACTGTGTTTGTGTGTTGCGTATGTATCTAGACTCACTACTCTGTGGCAGAGACAGCAGTGTGTCAGTCAGTGTCTCAACTGGAGTCTCTGCAGGCTGTGGTGGAGTGTCAACAACCGGAAGCCGACCTGTACAGGTAGTTGGCACTTGTGTATACACAAAACTTTAGGATTAGAGCATGAAACGTCCAGTGTAAAGTCAAGTTTATTTATTTAGCACATTTCATACAACAGGTGTAAACTCAAGGTGCTTGTACAGTATATGTGAAGCATGTACAGTTAGCAAAGGATACTCCTGCTAAACACATTTTAGAACATTAGAAATAAAGATTCTGCCTTTTGAATCCTCATATAGGAAAATGTTTGTGCTTATTCATTTATTCTCGATTCTCATTTTTAATCGTATAACTAAGTACAGATGATTTTCACTCACTTTATTTTCTGGGATCCCCAAAGACCCCTGGAAGTCTCCAGAACCCACTTTAAAAGCCATATGATTAATACATGTTTGAAATGCCCTGCAAGAGATGTGGTATTAAATGGACGATGGGGTGAGATGGCTTCAACGCCTCTTCAACAACCACTCTTCCTCTTGTCTGTCTCAGCTGGCTACTTTAGGATCAGTCAGTTTATATTTAGATCAGGCAGTTTGTTTCGGTGGCAGTTTTCTCCCTTCCACCTCTCTTGGTCGCTGTCGCTCTCTATGATGATATGATTACTGACCAGCTGCATAGCCACACGTTTTACAGTAATCGGGTTATTAAAATGCATGTAAATCCTCAGATTTCCAGATTTATTCCAGTAGCCTGGTTTCCTGTGTGCATGTGAACGTAGTTACTGTCTCTCTCACACCACTCAACTAAATGCCTTTGGTGTTTTCCAGGTTCGTCGGTCGGATTACAGTGACTCAGCATGGCGAGGAGATAGTCAGGTGAGACCAGATTTGTCCAGCTGCTTTGGCTAATAATTAAATTAGTAATTATGTGTGTGCTGGATAAGCTGAAGGCACTGCTAAACAGACACCCCCAATAATATGGATACAGGGCCTTCTGATTCGTGTACTGCTACCAAGGTTACACCATCAGACAAATAAAATGGGACAGTAGTTGAGGGTAAAACATGACAGCATCTCTGTGTGAGCCATAGTTGTTCATGTAATGTGCTTTTAGCAGAGGGTTACAAAATGTTACAAAATGACCTGTACACCGGCCTAAAGAGACTGAACTACCTCAGATATGTTATCGGCAGTGGGCTACTATGCCACCAAAAGACAAAAATGAGCAGCAAAATTAAAATTGCATATACAGAAGATGTATGAGCCTCATAGTTAAATGTTTATGTCAAGGTCCTACTGTGTCTTGTTTGTGCCCAAATCCTATTATAGCCACATCCATTTTTCTCTGTATTTATGTTGTTTTCGTTTGCTTTTATGTCAGACCGCTGGGTCCAGAAAATTTGCTGCTGCGAGGAGCCAGGTTGAAAAATACCAAAGAGATTTTTGGTGAGTCAATGCAGGTAGAATAAAAAAAAAAGGTCCTGCAAAAGCAAAACCTCCACCTGAGAGAGGAGCAGCAAGGGTGGGGTAAATCATAGGGAGAGAAAGACATAGGCTCAAGAACAGGTTGCTTCTGAAATGATTCCAGTGGGTGTTGGAAGCATGATAGAGAGGTGTGACACAGCCACGTCGCAGCTGTGATACAGACAAGCCAAGCTCAGTTGACAATATGGGTAGGACAGGCTAATTATTATCATATGCCTGAGGTCTGATTATGTCAACCGAAGACTTTTATAGCTCTAGTGTGTCTGTGTATACTGTTGTAATTTTGGGTGTGTTCTCATGACTTCATGTGCAATTCGTCAGTAGTATAGTGGTCTAATAACCCATAATCTGGATGTAATACTTGAACCAACTGTGCTGTTGCAGGTGTGGCTGTTTACACAGGAATGGAGTCCAAGATGGCCCTCAACTATAAGTGCAAGTCCCAGAAACGCTCTGCAGTAGAGAAGTGAGCATTTTCTGTTGTCTCTCTGTGTAAGCAAAATATTCCTGTTTTCAGATGTGCCTAATTTAACACGCAACTTGTAAATATCTTCCTGTGTCAGGTCCATGAACACCTTCCTAATCATCTACCTGGGCATCTTGCTGTTTGAGGCCATCCTCAGCACTATCTTGAAGTATGCCTGGCAAGCTGAGGACAAATGGGACGAGCCTTTCTACAACCAAAAGACTGAACAGGAGAGAAACAGCAGTCCGGTAAGTCTTCTTCGCATTAGGCATCAGAATGTATTCTTATTGATTTTTCTTTTGTAAGTGGTGCAGGCTATCAGCCCCAGAGATAAGATGAGGTGAGATTTTAGTCGACATTCCACTTCTGTCTCTCTTTCTTTCTTTTTCTCCACTTTAATTTCCATGCCAAATAATAATGGGCTTTTTCTCTCTACTGCCAATATAAGTTAATAGAGAGAGTTTAGTGAAGATATAACGGTGAGCCCACGCTTGAAACCACATACAGACACAGAGTCCTAGAAGGATGCTGGAAGGGCGGTGTTAGTGTCTCTAGATTTTGTGACAAGGCTTAAGAGAGGAAATGTCTTTCATGTGGACAGTCTGCCGGCCTATCTGCCTACCTGCCAACACCAATCAGTCAGAGAGAACAGCAACCTCTATGTATTGAGACAGAGGGGGAAAACAAATCACAGTCCAGTACATTTGCTTCCCTTTTCCCTGGAGACCGAGAGAGGAATACCAGCAACAAATTAATGGCTGTGATTTTACCTTTAGTATAACGGGTGCACCAGAAACCCCCTGGCCCCATTACAGTGTTTACCCTTTACCAATGACTGCATGTCTCCACATCACAGCTATATACTTTCTCCAGGGAATCTACCGGTCCTTCAAAAGTCTGAACATTTTTTAAATGTAAGGCCTAAAGATTATAATATTCAAGTCCAAAAAAGGCAAAATTGATTTCTTTATTTTGTTAGAGCTCAATTCCAGGTATAACATGTCATATACGTATCCTTTGTATGGCTGCTGATCCTCTCTGTCTGTGGTCCCTTCTCACTCATCTTTCCTGTCACATGAAGTCATTAACTCCATAATGGGAATGATTTGCCCTGCCTGCTTTAATTTAGAAGCATCAGTGATCATTCTGTGTGTGGCTGTGTATGTGTATTAAGCAAAAGTCTTTTGCAACCTTAATCTTTTCCTCCATTGACAAAATGACGTTGCATTACAACATTGCCAAGTGCACTTCTGTATTTTTCATATCAGATGGAACATGGCCAATTTTAGCCGAGATTAAATACAAAAATCATTTGCCAAACACTTGAAAAGTTATTTTACACAGATCAGATGACAACATTTTTACTTTTAAAGGTTTTGAGAATTTTTTTGCTCTTTTACAATCTTCCCATGTTTTCCTTTTTTGTACCCATCATCCTCCTCCGTTGTTTTTCTGTTCTCCGTCACCCACTCTCTATCTTGCATGCAACTTCAATTGAAACTGTTTCTATTTGTTAACCTAAAGTTTAGGTAACATTGGCTTATCTTACTCTCTTGTTTCACTCGTATCCTCATTGTGTTGCCCTCCTCTTGTGTCCGTTTTTTATTCAATTTACTCGGATCCTTCTTTAGATCTTGAAGTTCATCTCAGACTTCTTGGCATTTCTGGTCCTCTACAACTTCATCATCCCCATCTCGCTCTACGTTACTGTGGAAATGCAAAAGTTCCTGGGCTCCTTTTTTATTGGCTGGGATTTGGACCTTTACCACGAGGAGAGCGACCAGAAAGCTCAGGTCAACACCTCTGACCTCAATGAGGAGCTGGGCCAGGTATGGAATAGAAGTGCAGGAGCGCATGCATACAGCAAGAGAGTAACGATTCATATAACTTTACATCACATTTGCCTGAAAAAGGTTTCCCCGTCAGATATTATGTAGTATGTGTAGTATAATGTACGTTGTATTGCAGTAAATATGCCTATTTGGATATAGCAAGAAACCTAAAACAGATATTTATTCATAATTTAAGTGTTAAGTGTAATATTTAACCCTATTTCCGTCTAATAGGATGAAAGGGAACTTGATCTCTGCCTCACCGTTACTACTCAACTACATAATACTCAACTTATGTGTGCATCTTTGTGTTTCTGTTTCCTAGGTGGAGTATGTGTTTACAGATAAGACGGGGACGCTAACAGAAAACGAGATGCACTTCCGTGAGTGTTCAATTAACGGAACCAAGTACCGCGAAGTCAACGGTAAACTGGTACCAGAAGGAATGACTGACGATTCACCAGATGGTTCTACGCCTCACCTGGTAACTCATATATATATATATATATATATAGTTCTCACTGCTGCTATCAAATATGACTTAATTAACTTAGGGACTGCTTTTTGCCTCAAGCTATTCATGTAATCAGCAATAGATAATGAACTAATGCTTTTGTGCTATGAAGTAGAGATGTGAAAATGCTTATTGTGATCACTGTGATTGCACAGCTAATTGATACGATTTATTGTATTGATAACAGCATATGCACAAAATGTGCAAACATACAGTGTATATAAAGTGTACACTTTACCCAAATCAACTGGACTCTGTGACACTGAATCACATCTGACATATTTTTACAATGACAGTACAGTGTGTCACTCTATAGAATAAGAATTGATGGTGTCTCTTCCTCTCTCATCCCTCCCTGTTTTTTCTCTATCCAGATCGGTGAGGAATTGTTATTTCTCAAGGCAGTGTCATTGTGTCACACAGTTCAGATCAGCTACGACCAGCCAGACTGCCCGGTTGGAGGAGGAGACCCATTTTCCCATGCAAACGGTTTCTCTTCCAATCACATGGAATACTATGCCTCCTCACCGGACGAGAAAGCTTTAGTAGAGGCCACAAAGAGGTAAGGTTACATTAGAGCTTCTTCAAGAGACTTCTCTTATTTAAATTGAGTGCATAGGTTGAAGAACCTGCTAAGCTCCTGCCTTGTCCCCGCTGTTTCTACCAACCATCACCTCTTAAACCCGTTTGACACGTGACTCACATAACACCGAAAATTAGAAGCAGCTGTATTCCTTTGGTTGTAGTATTGGCATTTTGTACTGTGGTTAGGCCACTGTGTCTGGATGACTTTGTAGGGGTGGCAAGGATTCTTTTGACATGGGAGATTTAGGGACATCAATCTGTTGTCTAATTATCCAGTGTTAACAGTCACTGTTATTTTTATGATACACACCTATAGCTTGAACAAGTCAACAGCTGAAACCTAGAATTACAGTAGTCGGTCAAAAGTGAGGTTGAGAGAAGGAAATAAGTGTTTGAAAATACTTCCCCCGTCTTCATGTGTATTGTGGCAACATTCAGTACTTCCATAAGAGCTTGGGGTTTCAACTGTGTGTGTGTGTGTGTGTGTGTGTGTGTGTGTGTGTGTGTGTGAGATATTGTTACAACTCAGGAAATGTGTGTGAATTCAAGTCTTTACTTTTTGTGTGTCCAATGATGCAAGGAAACAAAACACCATAAAGCACTGTATATATAATATATCCGCCATTTCTTGACCATTGCACCAATATGAATCCTGGCTGTTGACATGTTACATTCTACCTGTTCTGACTGTGTCAGCTGCTAAGGGACATTGAAATAGAAATATAGCGCAGGCAACCATTTAATGTCCAGGGAGTGGTAGAAAACCCTCAAGCAGGTCTGTGTGGAAAATGGCTCAGAAGGGGAAAAAACATTAATTGAAAGTGACCGTGTGCTATTATACTGTTTGATAAAAGGGGAAGCTACAACACTTCTCTAGTTCTACAAGAAAACAATGGTAAACTGACGATTAAGAATTGTGGCTGTGTAGCGCTCATCTAAATTGTCAGACTGTGTTGTTTTACAAAACTTTCAGGCTTCATGGTGCATGGAGTCAGTTATCCTGGCCAATGTAGTTTACATGCCATCAAATTGCACCGAAAGGAGACAGTTGGAACTATAACCTCAATAATCACTCGTAAATATAACACTCAGTTAATGTTACAACACAATTTAACTGAAATGTGACACCACTGGTCAGATTACACACACATATTGGGCTACATATCTTGGCACTGTATTCTGGTGTTCAAAAAATGTCTGATTTGCTTGGTTTGATAAAGTGTTTAGTCACTTCACAACAAGGAAGACCTACATTTTATCACCTTGTTTGGAGTCTTGGTCATGTATTTGTTCACCTGCATTTCTGTAGGATGTGCCACCTTTTTCCCCACAGTAAAAACACATGTCTTAAACTGTAAGCACCGTCCCTCCATGACCCTAAGGAAGATTAATAACTGATTGAGGAGGGTATCATTTTCATTGTGGTGCAACAGGGAGCACAAGCTCTGTTTGCTTTGCCTGTACAGATAGGAGTACAAGTGCAAACTGAAAAAATGAGGCAGTGCAAAGCGAGTAGTCTGTATTTTGGCTATATGCTTGGAGCAAATGTGCAGCAATAACATAATAATGCTTAAAATGGAAAATAATAAATAAATATATTTAATTATAAAAATGATCGCATCAGTCCCACACTATTTCAGTTTTTATTCTACTGTATTTATTTATATATATATATATATATATATATATATATATATATATATATATATATATATATATATATATATATATATATATATATATATATATATATATATAATTTTAATTGATCACTCTCCGTTTAATGTAGTCAAAGCAATGCTGGTCAACAGTCATATGCCAGTAATGCAGTCAGCATTTCTATAAAATATTAACAATCTATAATGTAACCATTTACAACATGAAATGCAGTAGAATAAAAACTGAAATAGCGTGGGACTGATGCGATCATATCAGTGGCATCATCAACATTTCTTATTAGGTATTTTAATCATCATTGTACTAATGATAAAAACACAGATAGAAACACACCTGCCTTTGGCTGCAGATTTGTGGTCCTGTGTTTTCACGTCGTGTTACTTTGCACCATCCAGACAACTATCATTTCCCAAAAGAAGTGTCTTTTCATTGGTTGAGCTATTGTTGTCATGCTTCACAGTGACAGTGTATTCCACCTCACTCAGACCTTTTGAACTTGGCGCTGCTGCACATACATGAACCAAAACAGCTGGTGTGCTTGGAGACGCCCATACAGTCCGTGCGCTCAAGACCTACCGTTTTGCACTTGTCATTAAAATAGGGCCCTGAGTAGTTAGAGGGGAGTGCTTTAGCCACAAATTAGATCATTTATCCCCCCTTTAAAGCCTTCCAAACTCCAAATTGGATTATCGCCCAGTATTAAAAGGTCAGAATGTCCATTTTCCCAAAGAATTCTAGGTTTAACTGCAGTCTGTTTTTCCTCAGAATCGGAGTGGCCTTCACTCGCAGCAGTGGAGATACCATGGAGATCAAAACATTTGGCAAATCAGAGAAGTACGTCTAACCCTGTGAATCTCTTAAACAACAAATACCTATGCAATAAAAACATGACATCTAGACTGCAGACAAATGGTTGTGTAAGCTACCTGTGAAAAAAGAAATGGTCATGTCTGTGCTGTGCTGTGAGTCCAAAGTGAGGTCATCACGAGTGTCTCTCTTTGCTCTCAGATACAAACTGCTCCATGTGTTAGAGTTTGATTCTGACCGCAGGAGGATGAGCGTCATTCTGCAGACTCCCTCAGGTAATTCCACCTTACCTTACACAGTATGTTTAGCATTGTTAACAAAATATTGACCGCAGCAGTTAACAGTCAAAGCTTGATCATATTGAACTTATGGTCAAACAGAAGACTGGAGATCAAAAAGCATGACAGGCTAACTATAAGAGCTAATAAGACATTTCTTTTAATTGAAAATACATTAAAATGGTTTGAGTGGAAATGAATATGTTAATGCTTTTCATGAGTTAATTTTGTGTACAAATGTACAGTTTTTATTACATTTATAGTATTTTCTCAAAGGTATATGTATTTCTTTTCTTCTATATGTTTAGCTAACACACTTTCTGCTTGCTGTGTTGACTTTCAAGGAGGCCAAGTGCTATTCACCAAGGGTGCAGAGTCGGCCATCTTGCCTTTCACTACCAGTGGAGAGATAGAAAAGACGAGACTGCATGTTGACGAATTTGCCTTGGTGAGAAATAAAGAAGAAAAAAATGCAAAAGATTTTTTAATTGTGTATGTTGTCTCCAGGTTCTCCAGTGTGGAGTGGTCAGCTAACTCGCATCATACATGTTTCAGAACATTTTCTCTGAATGTGCAGACAATCTGTAGTCAAAGGAGTTGCCGTTATGTTCACTACACTTGATCAACTTACATATCTTGTACTTTTAGATTAAAAGTACTTCATTTTGTGGTAAGTCATAATCTACCTGTGACAGTCTGTTAAGTTAATATGGCTATCAATATTTGTATTTTACCCATACGAAGGAGGGTAGACAAGCAGACCTTTGAGACACATTAAATAAACTTAATATAACACATTTCGCCACTTCAAAGAATTTCTTCACAGAAAAAAATGCTCCTCAATCTTATAATGAAACCTTCAAATATCCGACTCTGTATTGCCTCTTGGTCCATATGTTCAGAATTGCGTGTCTCTGTGAGCGTCGGCCAGGCATTTCCCAGTATTGAAGTGATTACTTTTGGCTCTGTTCCTCTGTGTTCCATTAGACCGTAAATACGTCATCACAACAGCCACATACACAAACGCACACACAAATCCGCCCCCCACATCATGTCATCGGACGTCAGTACCCAGGAGTCGGTGCTCTGGACTGGGTTGATTTGTGGTCGTCTACCCCTCAGGCTGGTTCTGTGATTTAAAGCCAAACTCCAATAATTTGTTTTTCTGTTCTTTCTCTCTCTGCTTCTATATATCTCACTTTTCATTCTCTTCTGCTCCTACCCTCATCTTCTTGACTTTCTTACATTTACCCCCTCCTTGTTCTTTCATTTTTACATTTATAATTTTATATCAACATCTTTCTCCTCCTCCTCTTAATGTCCTTCTCTCTTCTTTTCATTTCATATTTCTTATATTGTGACTCGTGTCTCCTGTTTATTCTCTATCCACCACCCACCCTGCTCCTCCCACTGTAGAAAGGTCTGCGAACCTTGGTTGTAGCGTGTCGCCACTTCAGCCCAGAGGAGTACATTGATGTGGACAGGCATCTGAACGCTGCCCGCACTGCGCTGCAGCAGAGGGAGGAGAGGCTGCAGGAGGCCTTCAGCTACATTGAGAGAGACCTGCATCTGCTGGGAGCAACGGGGGTTGAGGACAAGTATGGAGACAAAAAAATACATTTGAATATATTGGTGTTGCCCCTCCTGAAAACCAGTTCCCAGCCTCTTATGCATATTATGTCTTTGACATCAAGTAGAAATCTTGTCAGATCATTCCAACCAGAAAGCAGTAGCACAATGTATTGTTGGATTTGTTTAGGTGACCCTGTTTGCTCGCCTCTAATATAGTTATGTATGTACAATGTGTATTAACTAGGGCTGTCAGCGTTAACACGTTAATCGCGATGCGATTAAGGGCCGATGCGATTAAGGGCCGACGCGATTACATTTTTTTTTTAATCGCATGCCGGCATTTATTAATTTATTTTACACTTCACTCGGCTTCACGTCATGCCTAACAGGCTACTATTTTGACCCTTTGCAGCACCGTTACTTATCATCAAGCTGCCACTTCCTCCTGCTGCTGCAGGCTTCAGGAATGATGGAGAAACACAGCAACAACCCAATCTGAATTGAGCTTTTTATTTTCCAAAACTCCCGGACGGCTCGTAGACAAGTCAAAGCCATATGCACGTTGTGTAAAGCCAAATTAAAATATCACCGAAGCACGTCAAGCTTGAGCTACCACCTACGGAGCTAAGCATAGTAGTACAGTTAACGTGATGCTACCAGCTAGCATGCTACCCACTCAGGAGAGTGCTGATCACTGGACATCAGTGAGTAATCAACATTATTTAGGAGTTACTAAACACTATATTGACTCTAGTAAGGATAGGGATTTTTAGTTAGGTACTTGGAGGAATTGTGCAATAATGACAGATTCACACATTTTTCTTTTGTTTACAGTAAATAAATAATTACAAATCTTAAAATCAAGTTCATAAAGTAACTTTCTTTGCATTCATTTGATTCCCAATCAAGGTACACTGGTAAAAACTGCTTTCGATTGTTAATATGTACTTAAAAAATAATAGAATTTTAATCATGTGATTAAAATATGCGATTAATCGCGATTAACTATAGAAATTCAGCGATTAATCGCGATTAAAAAATTGTAATCGTTTGACAGCCCTAGTATTAACTGATCCATACAGTAGGAAGAAGTTGATTCAGAATCAAGAGTTGCTGGCTTTTGAGTACAGTATAGCTACTGCCTTGATTTATTTTTTTTACAATGATATCTAGCATCTACATTATGATGTCTAATTATGTCACGCATGTTTTTTTGATCATGTGTTGCCATAAGCAGTGAGTAAATAACATAGTTACTGTTAGGATAAAACATATGTTTTATTTCCACATGGTTGGCTATGTAATGTGGCTCTAGATTGACGTTTTAGTGCCTCCTGTGCATTTAAAGCCACGCTAACAGCATGGCTGTATGGATGGCAATGTTGGTCTGAAGGTTGGTCAGTCCTCCACTTTGGGCCAGACTGAAATATCTCAACAACTATTGGATAGATAGTCATGAATTTGGTGGACATTTATGGTCCCCAGAGGACTAGCCTACCGACTTTGGTGATCTTCTGGCTTTTCTGCTAACCATACCAACAGGGTGACTTTTTTTGTGAAATATCTTGACAGCTATTGGATTGATTGCCATGACATTGGGTTCAGGCAGCCAAGATCCCCAGAAGATAAATCTTAATAACTGTGATCCTTTAACTTTTCATCTAGTGCCATTGTCAGTTCAACATTTTAATTTGTCCAATACTTTGGTTTATGACCAGACCTGCAAAACTAATTATAATCTCATTGGCCTCAGCTGCACTTTGTGTTTAGTGCTAAAGTTCAAAAGTTAGCTGCTAGCTTGGCTGTAGACTCTAGAAAATCTAGCTAACAGCTTTTTGACCATACCCTCAATAAAGATGGGAGTTGCTTGGAGCTAGAGAAGTAAAAAATATACAATCAAACTAAAAATGATCATGTTACAGTAAATAACCATTAAAGCTATGTGAATTAAAAATAGTTTGACTTCAGAGAAAAACTGGGGCATCATAAAACAGTAAGAAACACATGTAGAGTAGGCGGGAGAATCTTCAACAAACCAACAAACAATGTATAGTCAGCGGGGAGAAAGAGTCATCACGTCATTGGGCCTCTCTGGAACTAACTTGAGAAGTGATTGCATCCGCTCACCATCTGTTCCTCACATAAGCCTCTCCCTTCTACCTCTCCATTTATCTCTCTCTTTTCTTTCTTCCGTGCTGTATCTGTATCTGGAATGAATTCCTCCTCAGGCACACATGGTCACAATCAAAAGATATCCTCTATAATGGAAGATGAGACAAGAATTTCTCTCTGTTTTGAGCCTAATATGAATAGCATTACGCTGACAGGCATGGCCATGTTAGATCATATTCATAATATTTTAACCTCTTTGGGAATATTAACTGTGGTTAAAAATAGGGTAATAGTCTTTAAAACATCAGTGCTGCCCAATTTCAGAGCCAGTTTTTTTACCCTCCATCTCCTCTCATCAAACATGGATAACATGCAACCATGGATGCCAAGAGCCTTTAGTTTCATGTGTTGCTGTTGAAGAACTCTGTGACTTCCTATTTATTTAACTATAGTGAATGAGATTTATTTGTTGTGTGCTTGTTTGTTTTTGAAGCAGGTTTGTCCATACTCACAGACTTCACCTGTCTATTAAAAGGAGCTTTAAGAAATGTAGAGTTCTTGTCAATCCCCAAAAAGGTGTATTGAATTACTAACAAGCCTCTGTGGCTTGACCACATTACAACCACAGCAATAAAACACCAGGTTTAAAAGCCAGCTAGCTTCATCACCTGACCCACAGCAAGTCTAAAACAACATTTAGTATGTTACCTGGGGATTGATCTAATATAATTATATATTGGGATCACTGGACAGTTGCATGTACAGCACATGGTTTATCTTCTTTCCCTCCCTTGTTTCTCTCAGGCTCCAAGACAAAGTCCAGGAGACCATTGAGGCTCTGCGGCTGGCAGGGATCAAAGTATGGGTGCTGACAGGGGACAAACATGAGACTGCGGTCAGCGTCAGCCTGTCCTGTGGCCACTTCCACAGGACCATGAATATCCTGGAGCTTCTGCAACAACGTTCTGATAACGAGTGTGCTGAGCAGCTCCGCAGATTGGCCAGGAGGTGAGTGTGTTTGTGATTTTACTTTTGACTAAAGAATATATACATCTTAAAATGCATTCAGCCTTGTGTTCCGATAACATTGAAGCTCATTAACTTTTACATTAAGAGTTTGGTTTTAATCATATACCATTCATTTGAATGATGTCCCGTTGTTACTGTCTACAACAGCATAAAACTGTCTGGACTTTAATTTCTTGTCATGTTTTTATGATTTACATAAAACTTTAGAATACTGTACCGTTTTTTAAAAGCCAGTTTCTGCAGGAAAATTAAGAAGTAGGCAGGCTGAGAATGCTGCCGTTTCATGAGATTCAGCATACAAATCGGAAAAGGCCGACCTGCTTTGGTTAATTTGATAAAGGCAGGGCTCAACGCTAACTTTTTAAAGTGGTTGCCAGGCTTGGCAACCAGGCATCAGTTTTTGGTTGCCGAAATTGACAATACGGTTGCCATGTTTTATATTTGGAGCAATTCATTTCTTATGTAATTATACCACACATTTTAATAATGAAACAATGAGAGAATGGATTGCAATATCATTTCCCATCCCTCTCAGATAGGGGTGCAACGGATCACAAAACTCGCAGTTCGGATAACGGTTTTAAGTCACGGATCAGATCAATTTTCTGATCAGCACAAAAAAGGGGGGAATTTAAATGATTATTAAAAATGTAATAATAACTTTTAACAATAGTTACTTCTTTCACCAGTAAATTGCTGTTAAACGACAAAAACAGATGAGAAAAGGGTAACTCAACCTTTATTCACAGCAGTGACCATAGTGCTAGTTTGTGTCTTTTAGCTCGTAGCTTTAGCGGCAGAAGGTTGTACGTCCTGGCGTTGGAATCCTCTGCTGTGAAATACAGTCACACTTTTACACCGTTTAGCTGTCAGCGTTTTAACCGTGTTTAATCCAGTTACTACTGTAGCTAACGGAAGGCTAACGTTTCCTGCTGCCAAGTGTAACGTGTTATTAGTGTTAACTAGCGTGACATGCAGCGATGCTTCTGTTACCTTTTAACGTCTGTTTCAGAGCATCAGAGAGCAGCACAGACATTTAGGTGGCACCGAAATCCGCTATTCCGTCCGGTAGATACCGGGCACCTGTGCCATATTAGCACCATATTTTAACATGCGCCGTTAACGTGAACAGAAAATTGCGTTGCCTCTATCTTTTCACGGAAAACAGGCGTGTGTGGAAAGCGGTCGCGCAACAGCTGAAATGTGTTGCGCACAAACGCAGCTAGTGTTTAAACTTTACAGAGACAACCAAATAAAATATTGACTTCTTTTGAAATAAGCTTTTCCAGTTTTGTAAGTTTTGATGTTTTTATATATATATATATATATATATATATACACCAATATTGAACAGGTGGTTGCCAAAGGGGGCAACCAGAGGCCACGAAACGGTTGCCAATTGACTCAATCTGGGCAACCGGGCACTGTTGAGGTTCTCTTAATACATCCATGCTGTGGATCCGTGAAAGGTTGTGGGCAGGAAGGAACACCCATTGCTGTAGTGACTGAAGTGGAGTTTCTTTGTATGCTTGTTTCCAATATACTGTAGTCTAGCTCTGAAACTGGACCTAAATATTTAAATTCCATATTTAGGTCCTATAACATACTTTGCATCAACAAAAAAAAGGATGAGGTTGTCAGAGCTATAAAAACAAAGCTCCTAAGTGATTAATCTTTAAAATACAAACTTGCTATACAAAAGTAGAATCTATCTGTAACAAATGTGTATTGAACAAAACATCAATGTACTAAGATAACGTGCTGCTGAATGGACTAACAGTAAAATCTAATATAGCATTAGATTGCAGTAGTTGGTACTAGTTATTTCTGCTCCTGTCCTTATCGATCTCCTCATGTTCTGTTCTTTTCTAACTCTCTCTTCTTCATTTTCCCCCAGGATAAAAGAGGACCATGTTATACAGCACGGGTTAGTTGTGGATGGGGCCAGTCTGTCCCTAGCGTTGAGGGAACACGAGAAGCTCTTTATGGAAGTGTGTAAAAACTGCTCAGCTGTGCTGTGCTGCCGCATGGCCCCGCTGCAGAAAGCTAAGGTACGCACACACACACACACACACACACACACACACACACACACACACACACACACACACACAAATACATTACCCTCATGTCCAGATGTCAATGTTACTTTCTTCTGTCCAGGTGGTGCGTCTTTTTAAAACCTCCCCAGAGAAACCCATCACACTGGCTATTGGGGATGGAGCCAATGATGTCAGTATGATACAGGAAGCTCACGTGGGCATAGGTAAACACTCACCCCACACACACAGCATAAGTCTTAAATTGTATTCTGCAGTGTATCCTCCAATATATGTGTGTTCATGCGTCTCCAGGTATCATGGGAAAGGAGGGTCGTCAGGCCGTGAGAAACAGTGACTATGCAATTGCCAGATTTAAGTTCCTGGCTAAACTTCTGCTGGTCCACGGTCACTTCTACTACATTCGAATAGCTACGCTTGTACAGTACTTTTTCTACAAGGTAACTAAATGAACTTTATTTGCAAATGCTTTTACGAATAATCCAGTGTTTTGAAAAGTGCTACATAAATTAAGGTATAAAGCACTTTTAAAAACACTGGACTCGCTCATCTTAATTTATTAATTCAAATGCATTCCTTGTCCAGGAGCTCAACAAGACTGTTTGGGCAGGTCTCCTTTCACTGCAATGTTTTTAATGTTTTGTTCCTTCACTCTGTTTTTTCTAGAATGTGTGTTTTATCACGCCGCAGTTTTTATACCAGTTCTTCTGTCTGTTTTCACAACAAGTAAGTATCTTTATCTCTCTACTCCACCCATTTTTTTGTGGTCTGTCATTGACATCACATAATGTATTTTTAACGATACCAAAGGTTTTTTTCCACTCATCACACTTGGGATGCAGCAGTTTGATAACATTTGTTTTATGTGATATACTTTAAGTTTCAAAATGTTCCAAAAGCCAGAACTTCATAGAGATTCAGTCATACATTTTACTCAATGTGTGGAGCCATTAAAAGTTGTGTTAACATTTAAATAGTGAAACTAGCCTTTTGCATTTAAACTACTCTAATGTTTCTAGCTATAGGACTTATGTTAAATAATTTATCAAACTATAATTTACATTAAGTCTGTAGCTAAAGTTTTAGTCTGTGATTAAGGTTATTACTTTGGTCCTAGACAAAAATGACATCTGCCCTCAGAAATGACTGCCGTTCTTTTTTTGCCTGTGTATCTGACACTGATTAAGCCCTGGGCCTGTTTCGTTTAAGTTAGGTTAGATGACTTGCATATGTCAGTTTCAGCTAATAGATTGGCGTTAAGTGAAATGCTGTCTCTGTCCATCCCAGACTCTGTACGACAGTGTTTATCTGACACTGTACAACATCTGCTTCACCTCGCTGCCCATCCTGGTGTACAGTCTGTTTGAACAGCTGGTCCATCCACACGTACTGCAGAATAAACCTGGCCTGTACAGGTACGTTTACATGTAATCTGTAGGTGCACACTTTAGATATAAAATTAACTGTTTGTGGGACACTTTCATATATAACATTTTAAGTCAAATTAAGCAAAACATAGTTGGAGTTTGTTGCCATATGCATACTATTTGGTCTAGAATGTATTCATTCATTCAACATTTTTTTTCACTATTAACTTATTCATCACAGTGAAACATGAGTGTGGTTTGATACAGTATATCCTTTAAGAAATTAAAAACTGTTTGTATTCCTACAGGGACATCAGCAAGAACTCCCTGCTGTCTTTCCGGACGTTCCTGTACTGGACTCTGTTGGGCTTCTGTCACGCCTTCATCTTCTTCTTCGGATCCTACATACTGATGGGAGAGGACACCACACTTATGGGCAATGGACAGGTGTGTGTGTGGGGGTGGGTGTGGTAAAATTCCTAGAAAAGAAATTGTCCTGCTGAGAGGATTTTCCAAAACGATTTTACGTAATGAATAGTGGGTTACAAAGAAATGTGTGTGCATGTTATGATGAGGTGTTGTTATTGGGTTGTTGGTGTTGTTATATGGGTCAAGTTTCCTGCAGGTCTTTCTTCAGTCACTCCTTCCCTTAATTCTGTAATTCGTTTATCTGTTTCTTCCTCATTCTGTGTTTTTGTTTAGCAGCCTTGTATACAGTCTGTTTGTCTCTAGTACTTTGCCAGCATGTATGTCATTCACTTGTTGAGTAATTTTTAGTCATTTGACCTTTTCTTCTTATCATACCTTCTGTGTCTTTGGTTCTTCACCAAATCTGTTCCCTTAACTTTTCTTTCCTGCTGCATATCTTTGCTGTCTGTCTCTGTTTGGTATTTCCGAAAGCGCTAACTCCTTTCGCTGTCACTCTCTCGCTTGTCTTACTCTTCTGTCTTTTGTTGATTTCTGTTTTTCCTTCTGCCTTCACGCTGTGCATGTCTTCAGATCTTGCGAGCTAACAGGCAGCTGGTAAGAGTCTGCTCTCCAGTTGGATGCATGTCTCCTTGGGGGGTTAATGAACGGACTATCATGATGATTCCTAAACATATTTTTGTCTTGCTAGTTATGTAGGAAAATATGCATTTTCATACATATGCTCTACAGTATATTTACATGTTGACAGGATCTTGTTTTAAACATTGAAGTGAGTAGTATAATTGCAGTTATAAAACATGCAGTGGCTTATTGATCCCTGATAATTCTGGTGAATTGCAATCAGTTTTGATTCCTCCATTTTTCTTTAATGTAAAAAGCCTTTCGTTCTCAGTTCCACGTCTCCTGCTCGATGTGTTAGAATGAGGGTCAGTTTGTCCTTTAAGAATGACAAATCTGGACATGGTGCAACTGCAAGTTTATTAAAAGTCTACCAGCGCCATCACTACTGGGGTGAAAGGTTAGTGATGGGCAAATATGCCCATGTAAATAGATCATAAAAAAAACAAGTCATTTTATCAACAAAGTGGGTCCACAGAGTAAAGTTTGTAAAGGACTTTGGTGAAAACGTAGAATATTTTTTAATTTAGATAAAAATATAAATAAAAACATAAGCTAGAACTTGAACAATATTCCTGTAAACAGAATTGTTTTCCGTTCCACTGAAGGTTTCTGTGAAGACATCTTAGTCCTCTTAGTATTAGTTTTTGAGTGTTCAGACTCCAGCAGGGTCCTGAATTGGCTGACAACAAAACAATGCCCCCCACAGCTCTCAACCTACAAGTAGAGTGATTGTCAGAGCAAGTGGTGGAACTACCGACGGTAGCTTGCAACTAGTTGACTGAAGCCGAAGCCTTGTAGATTGTAGATTTTCTCTCCATTAAACAACTGAAGTACAACACTGCTCACCTTGTCCCACCTGTCCTGATTACCTACTGCTTTTATCCAGATGTGTGGTTTGCAATTTACAGTATAATATATTAGCAACCTAATAAGTCAGTTTTAAACACAGCAACTTGTAGTTTGTATGTCAACAAAATATCATAGATTTATATTTGAATGATTTGCAACTTCAACCTCATTGTGCTGAGTCAAAGGGTAGAAACAATATTTATCTTCATTATAACAGGAAGAGTGAATTGCAATTTATCAAAGTTACATAAACAAGTCAACCATACAATGATCTTAGCATATTGTTATATTGTTAGTAACTAGGCTTATGCATGTAAACATCACCACCATTTCTCTATTTTATTGTCAAAGTGTAATACTGTTGACAGTTTTATTACCAGCTTTATGTCTGTTTTGTAGATGTTTGGGAACTGGACGTTTGGAACGCTGGTCTTTACTGTCATGGTCATCACAGTCACATTAAAGGTAAATTACACTCAATCTTATGCTCTCACAACATTTTTCAGAATGGTATTAGCTAGTATTTTTAGATTTCACATCAACATTTTTTCCTCACATCTTTTAATGTATTTCTCATGACTTTTTAAATTAAACTTTAGTTTCTTTCACATTCTTTTTTTTACTACAGTAACATACTTTTTGTTATATTCAGCTGTAAATATGCATGATATTTTTCTTATATAATGACAGTGTAATATTAGTGTAGTTTGTGTTTGAGTCCTTTTGCCCTCTCCTGGTCACAAGTGGCTGAATGCAGCTTTAAGATGCTGGTTTCAGTGTGCATTAGATGAGAGCTTTATAACATGTTTGGGTCCACAGGGACACACTTGAATTACCATTCCCAATATGAAATACAGCATGTTGTGAGGTATTACAAATGATGTTAGTGGCAATTAATAGGAATTTATTTATCACAGGTTGGGGTCATGGTCTTTTTCACAGCACAGAAGCAGATTTCTGTGGTTTATTGACCACTGTCTCAGTGATTTACACTTAGCCTTCTTTTCCTCCCCCTCCTATGTGTGCGTGTCTTTGTGTATGTCTGTAATAACAGCTTGCTTTAGAGACTCATTTCTGGACTTGGATGAACCATTTTGTGACGTGGGGTTCGATTGCCTTCTACTTCATTTTCTCCCTCTTCTATGGAGGCATCATCTGGTAAGAAGAGGTTCTTACATAGTTCATGTTTTTCCTTGTTTTTTGTACAAGGCGCTGCTCTAAGAAACTCAAATAACATGCTCTGCCACTGTGTAACATGGTCTTCTCTGCTCAGTCTACCATGTCGGCATATCATAACACCACTTAGAATAAGAAGCAGTGACTAAACACAATTGCTGTCTTGCAAAAGAAAAATTTAAAATGTTAAATCATCACATTTACTTTGTTCCACATCCTTTCATGTAGGTAATAAATGACTGCTTTGATAGTTAATGATGGAAAATGAAAGTAAGTGGACAGTAGAGTACATAATGTGACAAACATCTACTTTCTAAGTTCCTCTGAGCTCATACTTTGTCTGCATAAAATGTTAAAATGCCTTGATGAAGAAGACAATCTTTTTATCTAATAAATATATATATATATATATATATATATATGTGTGTGTGTATATGTATGTGTATATATATATATATATATATATATATATATATATATATATATATATATATATATATATATATATATATATATATATATATAGAGAGAGAGAGAGAGATATAGACGGAATGGATGAGAATCTCATATTCTGTATATTATACTCCATATTATATCATATATATGCCTGGTTCTATAAAAACATCTATTCTGCAAAGAGGGATTTGAAGCTCACTTTTTTGCACACAGTATTTGAATAATTTATTAGTTATGAATCACATGAGTAGCTACCTTTTGAAAAAATCTGCAGACACAAGTTGCTTACTGAAATACAGTTGTGTTCAGTGTTCAAAATAATAGTGTGATTTAAAAAAAGTGAATAATGCTCAAAATCCTTAGAATAGCTTTTAATTCCATAATATTATTGCATTGGGAACACTGCACATTCAATTTCAAATCAAAACATGACCAAAATTGATCAAGTTTGTGTTCTACCTTTACAGAAAGTGGAGCAAAAGGAATATTAGGCTGTTCAAAAAAAATTGCAGTATTTCCATTTTTCTTTACAAACTCAAACATTTACTGTACAAACTGAAAAATGTCTCAAGGGTTTGCTTTACTTTGAATCACTGCACTAATATGTAGTTGCATAACCATTATTTCTGAGAACTGCTTCACATCTGTGTTGCATGGAGTCGACCAATTTCTGGCACCTGTTAACAGGTATTCCAGCCCAGGACGATTGAACTACATTCCACAATTCCTCTGCGTTACTGGGTTTTGCCTCAGAAACAGCATTTTTGATGTCTCCCCACAAGTTTTCTATGGGATTGAGGTCTGGGGATTGGGCTGGCCACTCCATAACATCAATCTTGTTCATCTGGAACCAAGACTTTGCTCGCTTACTGGTGTGTTTTGGGTCATTGTCTTGTTGGAAAAACCCATTTCAAAGGCAAGCATAAGGCAACATGACCTCTTCAAGTATTTTGATGTATTGAAACTGATCCATGATCCCTGGTTTGCGATAAATGGGCCCAACACCACATTATGAGAAACATCCCCATAACATGATTTTTTCACCACCATGCTTTACTGTCTTCACAGTGTACTGTGGCTTTAATTCAGTGCATGGGGGTCGTCGGACAAACTGTCTGCGGCCCCTAGACCCAAAAAGAACAATTTCGCTCTCATCAGTCCCCAGAATGTTGCTCCATTTCTCCTTTGGCCAGTCAATGTGTCCTTTGGCAAATTTCAACTTATTCAGGACATGTCTTTTTTTCAGCAATGGGACTTTGCTTCCTTCCTTTCTTAAATATGGGCCATAACTGACACCTGTTTCTCCACAGAATCAATCACCTCACTAATTGAACACAACACTGCTATTATTTTGAACATGCCCGTTTCAATTGCAGATTCAATTACACAGAATGAGCAGCATGCATGTCATGACTGTTGGGTCTGTTGGTTTTCTATGACTCTACAACACTTAATAGTAAATTATTTGCCATGTAGAAATATCACTTCTACCAAAAAAATTGATTTATGAGGTTAGTGATGTTGGACTGCTATTTTGAACACAACTGTATATTTAAGCTCCTATTTACTCTGAATAATATTTTCCTTCCCAACTTTTCTGTAGAAAGAGATTCACCTACAATAAGAAAGGTGTATAAATTGTGCACATACTAAGCACACAAATAGTCTGATGCTGAGGCTTTGGAGTAAACAGGTTTTATACCATCAGGATTTACACCAGATTCACTGATCACGCAGATAATCACTGAGGCCCTGAGGCTGAGGGTGTGTTTGATTGATCAGATCAGTCTTAACCACTTTACTCAATCCAGTCATCCTGAAAATATTGGACCGTAATCGATATTTGTGGTGTGACATCTGCACTAGTCGTTAAATTCGGTGGTGTCTGGGAATAATCAAATAATTCTATAAGCACAACTCCAACTGCCAGTAAAACAGGGCACAGTGAGACGAGCCAGGCTGCATGATAAGAAGCATACATTATTTTTTTTTACCCTTTATTCTGCAGTATGTAACCATTGTGTGCCTTCCACTCCCTCCAGGCCGTTCCTCCACACCCAGGACATGTACTTTGTATTTGTACACCTGCTGTCCAGCGGTTCAGCCTGGTTTGCCATCATCATCATCATCATAACTTGCCTCTTTCCTGATGTGGTTAAAAAGATCTTCTATCGACATCTGCAGCCCACCGGCACACAGAAGAGTCAGGTAACATGGGGAGGAGGAGGAGGAGGAGAAAGTAAAAGCAAAGACTTTTTTTCGCGTTTCTGGGCACCTTTGTAAAGAAGTCCAGCCATTCCTCTAAAGTAGATTATACTTGTTACAAAGTACAGGTTTTATTTCAAATTGGCTAGTATTTAAAGGGCAATTATTATATAGCATTTTCAGGATTATACTTACATTTTTTGTTTGTACTAGAACATGTTTACATGCTTTAATGTAAAAAAACAAAACAACATTCATTTTGTATTCACCCTCTGTATAAGACGCTCTGTAGGAGCGCCTGTCTCTTTAGGAGGGATCTCCTCCAGAAAAAGCCCAGTCTGCTCTGATTGACCAGTGTGCTTCCTGGAAGCTCGGGAGCCTCCGCTCTGTGTTTCACTCGTTGAAGCTGGAGCTACTGCAACAGAGTATATAGCAGGACTTTGTACCGTGAAAAATCACCAATAAAGGCTTCTAAACCAAATATTACACAACTGGACATGTCCCAGCAGTAAGTGAAGCAGGAATTTGGGGAGAAATGACCAGCATTGGCTGAGATTACAGCTATGTTACGTTAGCATGTAGCTACTTAATAGTTAGCAGTATGCTAACGCTAGATTGTAGTGAAACGAAGCAACACTTTCTACCGTCAGAAATCGCAGATAAAGGCTTCTGAACCAACCACTACCCAATCGGACATGTTTCAGCAGGAATGCGACTTGGGGAGAATTTAAAGTGCTCATACTATGCTCATTTTCAGGTTCATAATTGTATTTAGAGGTTGTACCAGAACAGGTTTATGTGGTTTTATTTTCAAAAAACACTATTTTTGTTGTACTCTATATTGCTGCAGCTCCTCTTTTCACCCCGTGTGTTGAGCTCTCTGTTTTAGCTACAGAGTGAGGCATTACATGAGTTGCACATGCTCAGTACCTAGTAAGCACTGCTAGCTAGTCAGAAGCAGAGTATGAGGGCATGCCACGCTAGCAGCTAGGCGAGCATTATAACGTGTGTTACAAAGTGACGCACGTTTGTCACGGAAGTAAAGGCTGGACTACAATAGAGCTGTTTGGAGCAGTTTGTGAACAGTGTTTTCTGTTGGAGATGGTAAGTCCCTTTGGGGTGGACTTTGGGCTTTTTCACTTTGTAAACCTATAACTTGGACAAAAAGATGTATAACACAACAAAGGAAAGGGAAAAAGCCAAAAAGCATAATATGAGCATGGCTTAAAAAACACACTCCAGTCCTGCCTACCTGGAGCAGATGACCAATCATAGAAGGCTCGCTTCAAGTTGCGTAACACTTAGCTGAGAGTAGAAAAAACTGTTGAAACCGAAGTGTTCGGAATAGTTGGAAATCTGAACTTTTTAGCTCACAGGGATTTGTCTAAAATACGTTTACCTCGTTATTTGTTTTGGCCACGTTTAACATGAAAATCTAACATTATAACATTGTAGATATTTAGATAGATATATTTGGTGAGTCGAAATCCTGATTTAAAAAGGCTGAAAGGCAGAATGAGAGAAAGAAGTCAGGCGGGAGAGTACAAGATCAGGTACTGAGATAAAACTTGTTGCAGTGGAATCAAAAAGTATTTATTTGAATCAGTGGGACCAATTGGATATTAGCTAGTCCATTACCACACTTTTAAGATAATCCTACCAATTGTTTTAGGTGAAGAATGCTAAATAGTATTTTCTGCAGGTCTGTAGCCTCAAAAGTAAAACTCATTAAAAGTAATAAAATGCCACAGGGAAGGCCAAACACACTCCAGTAGTTTTTTCTTCTGTGTGCAGTGTTAGATTTAACCCTTATTCCTACTTGTATCACAAAACATGGAAATGATTTCCTGTAATGTGACAAGAGCCTGGAGGGGGTAAAATGTCAAGGTAACTCAAATTCTACACACAGAGAAAATGTTCCGTCACATTGTTCATTATTCATGAGTTGACTGGTCACTGGACTGGTTCACTGGTCATGAGTTACCCACGTCTTTATAGCAACAGCATGGTGTTGAGTTTCACACACATACCGCATGACTTACTTTTGATCCAATACACACGCACACATAGACAAACACACAGTGTGCATGGTCTCCTCTCAGCAGACCTACGCTGTTATTGTAATGATTTGTTCAGCTGGAGACCTTTAGCTTCGTCCTTCCTCCATTCAAAGGTCTCCTTGTTTCTCATGAAAAAAATGAACTGCCTTTTCCAATCCTATGTGGTGTTTGTTGTTTCTGCTCTAACCTTTGTCCCGTTTTGTCTTTGTGTGTATGTGTGTGTGATTCTGGAAGTGGATACAGTATAAATTGTGTGTTTGAATGTGTTTATGTATGAGATCTTGATCTAAACTGTGTGTGTGTGTGTGTGTGTGTGTGTGTGTGTGTGTGTGTGTGTGTTTTCCTCCTATCCTCTCTGTGTATTTTCCTGGTGTAGATGTATACCAACCGTGTGGCGATAGGGGATGACTTCATCGCTCTGCAGCCTCTGTCCAGAGCCAAAAGCCAGCTGGGCAAAATTAGGTAGAGGAGATGAGACTGGTTCAGACCTGGGCTTAGAATACATCTAAAAATTAATTCAAATAAAAGTATCCTAGGAGTGCTTTATTCAAAAGCAATATTTCTATATACATAGTTTATGGGATGCATCTGTATATGTTTGTGAATAGTCAGCCAACATTACTGGTTTGTGTCATTTCTCTGCATGGATGCTGCTTGAATGTGTATTTCAAATATTTAGCACTTTTAGAAACAGACAAAGGGCCTGCTTTTTTTGCAACATTTTGCATGTATAAAATAAGTGACCTAATAAAGTTCACATTTGAAATAACAAAATATGATTGGTACCAAAAAAGTGTGTTACATACAGTACCTTTTCAAAATCAGGTGTTAAAATCTAATTTACAGCATAACATGGACAGCCCCTAAAAAGTAGAAACATTGCTTTATGAAACAAGCGCTCCTCTTTATGATCATTCAGACAATACTGAAATGAAGTGTCTCCCAGGTCTGGACTTAATTTAGCCCCCCTCAGGCCTAACACTGTAGGCCTGAGGCCCCCCACAGTTTCTAACACTGGCAGTACACTGACTGCAGAGATGTGTGCTGTTAATGTTGGAACCGTTGCATGCCCTGAACAAGCCAATCAGCATTCTCTGTGATTGGGATAGGGAGGGGGAACTAAACATATTTTGGGGCTTTGTTTGGTTAGGAGATAATGCAAACGAATGTGACATCAAGCATTTCAGCTGCTGCATGAGTTGCATTTTAGTGAGAGGCTGACCTAGAGAATGTGTTCTGAGACGTCCACCACTCCTGCCTGTTACAGCATGGTTCTCATTATTCTCCCTCCGCCCCCCTACTGCATGAACAAATGAATGAGTGAGGGAATGAATTACTTAAAGAGCCCCTATTATATTCCTTTTGAGCGTCATTTTTGTACTCTTAGGGTCTACTAGGCTTTGATGTTCATAAAATGTTTCTCATACTCCCCATTTCTGCAGCGCCTCTGCCTGAAATGCTTGTCTTAGCTCTTGGCCCCCCCTTTCCTGAAAAGCGAAGTGAAATGTGTGTGTTTTTTTACTTTATAGATCTATTACATACACAAAAAAACTATATAACGCACTAAAAGACGGGTAAAATCCCCAAAAGCATAATAGGGGCACTTTAATTGTCTTAGTTTCCTAATTTTCTCCCCCCTAGCACTCATTATAGCATGATAGCAATGTTGTCGTACAGGGCACTATTTGGGGTCCTGAGTCGTTCTGACTGTGACTCCCTGCATCTGCATTAGTCCTAAATCAGAGCACCTGCTCAGACCTCCTGACCAACAGCTGGTGGTGTTGTCATACAACCTCAGTCTGGCATGCCACACTCATGTTAAAGTGACACATCATACAGTCACATCGAAGCAGCCCATCACACCACCCCTTTTATCTACAGCATGGTCCGCCCTCTTGACATATGCCCAGACACACACCCTCAAACTGGATTCACCCTCCTCACCTCAGAGTTGCAGTCCCCCTGCATGGTTTTAGCAGACCCACAGCACAAGCCTGATACCCCACTACAGCTGCATGACAGACCCTTGGACTGGTCTGGGCCGCCTTGTACAGCAGCATGACGCTGTCCTGTTACAAGCATGACAGACTGCTGTGTTATTGTCACAGCTGTTTTTAACTGATGACTTGAAGATCCTGTACCATCATTGCAGTTGTCAATAGAAACAGACTGCAACGGAAATGCTAACAATAGTGTGAGCTCTCATTGATCGAAAAATAAGTCTTAAGAGTTTTACTTTTGCTTATGTGTAACTGTCCAAGATCAAGTGAAATATATCGTAGTTAATATTCTTGTATCTGTATTTTGTGTATGATTTGTAGCTGCAATGATTAGTCGACTAACTGATTTGTCGATAGACAATCATCAACAATTATGATCAACCATTAATCGTTTCAGTCTTTTTAAAGCAAAAATACCAAATATATTTCCTGATTCCCAAATTATAAGGATTGATGCTTTTCTATAATAAACATCTTTGGGTTTTAGAGTATTGGTCAGATAAATCAAGCACCTCTAACACATCACAGTGAGTTATGGGATGATGTAATTTTCATCACACATGACCTTTTATAGACCAAATAATTAATTCAGAAAAAAATCTGCACATTAACTGATAATGAAAATAACTCCCATTTGAAGCCCTGGTATGGTAATGTCTTTTCAAGGCTAATGTTTTCTGCGTGCATATCCTATCCTTATAGCTATATGGCATGTTAACTCTGATGGTTCTGTAGCACTTGCTAGGGAATGCTACTCCGTATGTATATAAATATAATTATTAGTTAAAAAAACAGGCAACTGAGTTTATATTCCTAATCACTAACAATATAGGCAATGCAGGTCCCATTCCACAAACTCAATGAGCAGAAAGAAATTGTGGGCTGACTGAGACAAAGCACATTATGCAAAAGAGATCCTGTTTCCTCAGTATGAGTTAAATTGTTTGTCGAATTGGTAGAACTACATGAGATGCTCTTACTGGGTTCTAAACCAAAGTGTGTAGTCATGTTTATGTGCTGTATACTGCAATTTATTCAGTTCTGTTGAATGAATTCCAGTATCTATCTTTTTTCTTAAATAGATTAGAGCGACGTAATCACAAAAGAACCCATAGCCCTCTCCTGGGTTTTCCGTTGTTTGCCTACTCTGTAGCACTGATAGATTCAGCAGCAGGTTAATTGGTTTGGATACCTAATAGATTTGATCTTATCTGCACTACAAGGATGCTTCCCACGAGATATCTTTCTTATGCCTGCAGCTTCTTTCTGTGTTCACTTGTCTCTGCTTTCGTGAGGAATTAAAGCCCTCCTCCAGTGACCTCACCCCACACTCAAATTTTCTGAAAGAACTCATCTCAAGCAGTGATTTATGATTATTTCACAGTGCCAATTAAGATGAGGTTCAGATGTGTAGCAGGGGAATAAGACCTGGGATGCACATCGGTGTCCTGTTTCAAGCAGCAGGAAACGGCGGTTATTTGCCTTGTAAGCCGAAAATTTGCTCTCAACTCTGTTGCTATGTTGAAGATTGTTGGCGGGTCACTTGTAAAGGGCTTTTAAAAGGGACCAGCATTGATTTGGTCTCTTTATACTGTATGTATAAGTGTATGAGAGTGCACTGTGGAATGAGGGTCAGAAATGTAACTAACTGCCCCCCTACAGTGCAGCCTGGACTGACTTGCTGATTGACTGACTGACTGACTGACTGACTGCTTGCTTACTAACTGATTCATTAATCTGCTGGTTGGTAAATAAGCAGCACTGACAAACGTATCCACTGTAGCCGCAGTCATTTAGTCCCATATTGAGTCCATATATTCACAAAACAAAATGTAAAATAATGAAACTGCTATGAGATTAATTTAATTTAAAAACTTGCCCAAATGAAAATCACCTTAAAAATATTTTAACTGGGTACATATTTGTCCTTTAGAGTTACTTTGCAGCCCGGTTAACGGCGGCCGCTTACAGCGTTCTTGCTCAATACTGGACCAATTTCAAAGATTGTTGTTCCCATCAGTCACTTGGGAAAATTGGGTCAATAAAGTCCCCTTTAATAAAAGTCAGAAACAGTCAAATGTACTCAGTTAAAAGTGGACCAGACTTTGTCTAATAATCTAATATTATGTTTCGACACTAGTGCCTTTTCAAAATGTTTACTTGTTTTCAGAAATTTCCTGAAATGGTAAAAGGAAACGAGGTGTTATCTCATCTTTTACCTCAACTGACTTTTTCCAGGACTTAATATGAGACAAAATGAATACTCTGCATATTTTTGCAGTGCGATCGGTTATCAACAGGCTTGCTTTACTGGTTATGTTGCTGTGTCGATGTCTGACCTACCCACAGTCTACCTGGCTGACTGATGAGCTGTTTGACTAGCCAGCTGAGCTCACTGTAAGCATCTTGTGTCCTTCAGATGGAAGAGGGTGAGGGTTCAGTCGGCCCAGAATATGACCCTGTTAAAGCCCAGCGGAGCCCAGGGGAGGACAATTGGCACCTGCTAGCTGCTTATCCTCCCCCTGCTGCCCCCGGCCCAGACCCCTGCTCCCCTAGGTAGTAGTACCATACTTCACTCACATTGTTGTGCTGCCCCAGCATTATGGCTTCACCCAAGGACCAACCAACCCTCTGCACGCCCTAACCGCTGCAGTCAACAACATATCTACTTATATTCCTTCAAAACACTCTGCACCTTCAGTCATTCACCCATGGCTGTATACCGCAGCTGCACCTGCACTGTCCCCTCATATGAAAAAAAAAAAACTATTCCTGTATCAGCCCTGTCAGTCTCACTTACTGTATGAATGGCCCCATCCTCTCCCACATATACCCTCCCATGAATCAGCTCATCCTTCCCTACACAGGTACAACTAACCCTGTCCCTTACCCAACCATGGTTGTCCCCATCCTATCCTGCCTCAATTCACCCTTCACTGTTGTTGATCAGATCTGGGATCAGAGTTTAGAGTATGAGAGAGAATGCTGTTGGCATGTTGACTTCGTCTTGGCTGTATATTTGTTCAGCCATCTAATCCCACCATTATAATACTCCATATTGAAATCTTAATTATATATCATTGTCTGCTTGTAAGTATTTGATATTTTATAGAATCCCCTTTGCGTTTCAAGTGTGATTTTTAAGTTCATTTTTTCTTTTGTGCTATAATTTCAGACTTTCAGTATTTTGTTTTCTCTATATACAATTTGCGCTTTGTGAGTGCCATATCATACCGTAAACCCAAGGTAATTACATTTTCTTATGCAGAGTCGCTTAGAAGATCTTGCCAAAGATACTCTGCTGTCTGGAGTTGTGTAAACCAACATAATGTGCTAAGTAAAAAGGACTGCAAACATGAACTTGAGCTGAACTCTATAGCTAATAAAGTAAATCCACCAGGGGATGATGTCACCCATATAGCTGTCACTGAGGCCTTGGCCATTTTATGACAAAATCTTCAATTCAGGCATTGTTTTCCTATAAAAAAAAAAAGTATAAAAAAAATTCAGTTTACGAGAGAACTATATATCAGTAGGTTTGGCCTGGTCATCGTATTGCTGCGGCTTCTCTAGAACTAAAAAATAACTTGCAACAAACCGTTCCTCAGAAACCTACTTCTTTCTTGTTCATATCTCTGGTTAACAGCATTGGATAGCAAGCTTTATTGTAAAATGACTGCCACTGAATACTGCAGTACCTCAACTCTGTCTGCCATTGCTTCTGATTTACAGCAGAAGCCCTGTTGTGGCTGATTCTGCTTCACAGATTGATTCGACTGGTAGATTAATGCAAGATAAATCTGATATTTTAGAGTTAATAACACATTAAAGCTGACAGTATTTATTACCTATTTGGTACGCCTAGGACACTTTACCAACAGATGAACACTAGTCCAGGATACATTACCATCCACCTCTACAGCTGTGATTTGGCTGCTGCCACTGCTTTTACTGTATATGTGTGTTTGAAATAATCATTCTACAACTTTTCTCTTTGCTTAACTGTTTTGTTGCAGTTACATGAACAAATCTTTTCAAAAGGAGAAAAAGCAATATGTTGTGATAGAGGATGAGCAAAAGCACGCATTTATTATCCGGGGACACCTGACCTTGCCAGGAAAAATCACATTGTCCTGTCTGTGTGTTTTGCTTTTGCCAGCTAAGAACCAGAAGTTTGGTTTCATGCCAACAGTGTCAATTTCTGCTGCAGAGAGATACAACAACAGCAACGTCACAATCCAAAGCACTGTGGAATACATAGGTCACACATTCAGCTACAAAATAGGCACATTTTGGGCTATTCACAGGAGACAACCTCAAATGATAAAATATGGAAGTTCAAAAATTGCCTCCCAACAAAAGGACATTTTCAAAATACCTCAACTTGCTCATTGTAGACCATAACAAGCTTCTTAGTGTTTACCTAGCTCTCCATATGCTGAAAGAAACTGGAGGTTTTAGAAGTTTTTAATCTTAACTTACATCTCCACAAAAAGAAGCCTGTAATAATTTGATAATAGCAAAATGTACAAATTTAAACTGATTTATGGACTTAATCTATCATTATGTTGTCCCATTATGCTCTAGAAAAGGACCATACAGGATGCAAACATTACATGAGTGTAACCTCACACTCTGTTTCATCTTTGTCTCCCTGCTCTTCACGTTTCTCTCTTCTCCATCACACACTGTCTCTCTCTCGGGTGCTGACTCAGATTAACAGTCACCTGACCCTGCAGGTTTCTAGGCAACGACTTCATTCAGCTTTGTCTATCAATGCATCTCTGGCTCATTGACAAGTCTGATTAGTCCTAAAAATATGTTTTCAGTATTATTATTGTTAGTGAGAGGTTTGTGTACAACCACCGTTACATACGTTTTGACCTTTTTTTCTGTTTTCTCAAAGATTTCTTTGTGTACAGGTTTTCTGATTTATGTTTGTTTTTTTTTTGCAACATTTCAGCCCCTTGTGTAGCATGTTTTGAATGTTTTCCCTGTACACCATTCTTCCTGTGACAGCATGCTATATGTTATCCTCCAGTCCATCATCCTGTCAGAATGTGACAGTGAAACTGTGTTGTGTTGGTATTCATTTTCTTCTCTTTTCTCCTCTTTCTCCACTTGCTTCTCCCTCTTTCGCTTTTGTCCTGTGTTCTCTCTCTACTCCTGTCTTTTTTCTTACCCTCTCTATGCGACTTTCCAACTTTTCACATCACCCTTTCCTTCTCCTGCTCTTCCTCTGCCCTCACACCGTCTTTGTCCTCCAGTCTCTATCAGCCCCCCAGGCGCAGGCCCTCAGCTGTGTGGAGTCCCTGTGCTGCTACCAACATGGGCAGAGCGGCTGTTCCCGCCTGGCCAGCCTCCTGGAGCAAATGACCGGGCAGTGCCAGGCCAGCACCAACCATTGCCACGCATCCAGCCGCAGCAACAGGTGGGGAGGACGTTGTCAAGAAAGAAACGATGCTTATGAATCCTGATTAACCCACACCACCTCTTGGTGTTAAAGATTTGGGCTGCAGTCCCGACTGTTATAGCCCATAATGTGGCCACGACTCTAAGTCTTTTTTTTTTTTTGAAGATCCGATGCAGTTGAGCATACAGTTGTGGGGGAGCAGGGTTTCAGGCGGTCAAAGAGACTGGTTTTAAGGTGCGCCTTAGCATAACTTGTGGACAACAACCGAACAAGGACTTAGAGGCAGAAGATATGTTGATCAAGCCATCATGGACTGCACTATTATGAGTTTCTTATTTCCGTCAAAGTCTGTTTTGGGAGAGTATGGATTCTGAACATTTTGATTTTGACAAAACGATGTGCTTAATCGCATATCCACAGTAGTGTACTATTTAACTAAATATATCATTATCACCTTGTAACCAAAATCATAGAGACCAATGACTGAATAGAATGTGATGGCCATGCCGTCTTCATAGCATGCACTGCAATGGCAGTCTAGCCAGGGAGAATTTGGTATTTTTATTAAGGCCCTTACACCGGAGACCTGCTGCAATATACAGGCACCCAACAGGGCTCAATGCTACACTATGTAACCTGTCTTGTCTATGTAGCCCCTACATTGGGGCAGGTCTGTCTCTTAGACCATGTGTCTATGTCCTAATCATCTATGCTATGATCTGTTTTTCTGTCTGTCTCTTTTGTTTCTGTTCACTATTCCCTTAAAATCAAAGGTTGGTGTCCAAATTAGCCCAATTAGCTACTTTTTAAGGATAACTGCCTGATCTGTAATGCACTTTAACAGATGACACCATTGTCTATATGTCAATTATTAAGTTGACTTGTTAGCTTTAGGTTGACTCCTAGATTTTCCTGTAGGCCCTGTTGTTCATTTGAGTGCTTCTCCACTTGAGGTGAGGCTAGCTGGTTGAACAGTATATGATCCGAGTCACCAAATTTGGATGACCACATCGTAATAAAACATGATGTCAGTTTACTGCACAAAGTGAGCTCTCAGTAAGTGCACATAAAACGCTCTTCTCTGCTGCAGCTCAACTTTGTGATTCAGGATGATAAAACAACTTTTTTGTTCAAATTATTATTATTTTTGCCTAGTGCAGCTTTAAAGTTGAGTAAGTAGAGTTCACAGTTTGCTGGGCTGCCCAATCTGCAGTTTCCGAGATATTGTGTCTTTTCGGCTGAATCCCAGAGACTCAGTGGGGTTATTGATTAATTGACCTGATCAGCCCTTTCTGCTGAGTAATCAATACTACCCAACACAGCTTGGGACTCTTAGTATTGATTACATCAGTAATGAAGATGTAGCATTCTTGTTCTTTGTGTGTGAGACTTGCAGTGGAATTTGCACAGAGGCATGTTTGTTCGTTCATGACTGTGTGCGTGTTTGTGTTTGTAAAGGTAATGACTGCATGCAGGTCAAACAAGGAATGCACTGTCCCTCCCTTCAGCCCCTCTGGACAGCAACCTGCAGACTCTCTGTGGTTGAGTAGATGAATGTGTCATCCTGGTCAGTCAGGCCTGGGAGATGCAGTACAGCATTCTTATGAGCAATCTCATAGTAGAGGCATACAATTGTGACTGGCTGTTAACAACATCACTTTTTAACAATCATCATCTAATAATCATCTGATGATTTGTAACTTTGATTCAGCCAGTCAGGAGCATAACATGGGTCCTACATTTTTATACTCATACCTTTCAATATTCCTTAGATGGAGGTGGGTGGGATGTGATCCATTAAATAATCTATTTCAATTGCTGTCAGGATCACTTCCCTGAAAGAAAGAAATCTTTGTCCGATCACTCCGGGGTCAAATTTCCACTTAATGCATGATTACATTTAGATGAATTTCTTCCTGTGGGAATGATTGATGTGTTTACTGACCTTTGCACGAAGCAGCTAATTGAATTCTGCCAACTGAGCAAACAGCAGCCAATTAGTACTCCCAGAAGGATAAGCATAAACATAGAACATTAGTTAAAAAGCTCTGCTTAGATGGGCTTCATACTGTAAATTCAGAAATGATACAATCGATAAATAGAATTAGGGCTGAATATGAAGGTTTAGTTTTTATCCCTCGTGTCCTTACCTTACTATCAACTCTCCTTGTCTTCTCTCCTCGTCCTCGTCTCACCCCTCTCCACCTCCTCACCCCTCCTTTGCTTTCCACGTACCTTAGTCTGTTCCTCCCCTTCCTCTTCTTTACCTTCTGGGTTTGAGGAAGTACAGCATAAAACCACAGAGCAAATGAAAGACTAGTGAGACTCAGCCTACATTTGGCCTTAATGCTAGGATACTGCCATAGGGGAAAGGGAATGTATCCACCCAGTCCTATATATCATACTTAATGATGGCAAAGGATATAATAAGCATATTTACAAACTTATATAATACTTAAACTATTTATCTGTTCTATATTGGAAGCCCAACTGTAGCTGGCTGCTTGACTTGGCCAGTTGTTGCAGCGCTGAATGCCGGCCACAGCTGAATCTTGGCTAAGGGGGACAATGCAGTAACGGACACGGATGTCTGGAGTCAAAGATGATTTTCCATAATATACGTGTGATGCATGCCAGTGTGAAGTTGTCAAATCTGACCAGCTGCGCCTTCATCTGAATGTCAAACAAGTTATACTCAGACCTTTTAAATGTGAAAAAAAAGTCCAGATAAGAAAGACTTTTAACTTCGATTAGCATTTCCAAGAAAGGCTTCTTAAACATCAAATATAGTTGAAAGTGAATACATATACTGGGTAGTATCTGGATATATAAAAAGATCTAAACGTATAAAACCACATGTGAGCTGTTAAACTGTCCTACATGATTATTTCGTCAACAAACTAATTTTTAAATTACTAAATTATTCTTCAAGTCTGCTTTGAAGCAGGATTTGTTGAACCTTGGAAATGTAATTAAAAGTTGCAACATCTATTCATCTTCTCTAAGTAAATGCATCATTATTCCAAAAAAACAAAAATGAAAAAACACCTTAGAAATCTGTATGTATGAAAACTCTGCTGCTGTCTGACATCCCTTGCTCCTCATCCTCCTCTTATCCTAGAACAAGGGGTACCCTAAACCAGAGAGGCTGCTGGGAAAATTAGTCTGAGTCTTTTTTTGGCTACTTCCTGTATCTATTAGTCTTTTTCTACTGGATCCTGAAGCCTTATATGTGCTTCTGAGAAGAGGCCAACTTTGGGGAAATGCTCGTTTTATGACCAGGGGTGTTCCAGGTGGGTGGAGTTTACCTTCTCCACTGATTTAAATTACAGTATAAAACTCCACCTGTCTTGTCCACTACAGGCTACAAAACAAGAATGCCCAGACTCTTGTCTTGTTGCATGGGGGCCGCTGTTGCCTTTGGTACTTTGTATACAATGTAAACCTGTATGTATTTGTGCCCTCTCACACACTCGTCCTTTGCACTTGTCTTCTTTTTTTCCTCTCTGTCTGTCTGTGTCCTTGTCCTTCTGTGTCTGAAATCTGCATAATGTTTTTCAACCTCCCAGATTAATTATTCATGAGCTGTTAACGTCCCCCATGAGCTTCGTCTTGTCAGAAATCGGCCTATTCTGTTCTTTTTTTGGGTTCATGTTCCCATCAGCTTATCCCAAAAGTGTTAACGTCCTCTTTGTTCTGCTGTAACCCGGGGAGCAAAAATGGTTTTAGCACTCATATGTTACAGTTTGACCCCAGCCCTGGTAGCCTGCCGAGCTGCTGATGTAGCATGTGAGAGTGCCCCCAGTCAAACCACCATTTGAGTCATCAGCCTATTTTAAAGTCCCTGGGTGGCCCTGTTTTCCTGTTTACCAGGTCTTAAAACGGTTGTCTTCATCTCAGAGAGCAGCGTTAAATTAAAGGTCAGTTTTAAAAGCAACTGACATTTAGAAATCAAAAAATATCTGAAGACGTAGGTGGACAGGTGCTGTCTTCCTCTCATCAAGCATTCAGCTACAAAACTATTCCGGCTTTACTTGTGCAGTCATGTGAAGATCAGGTCTAGCAGCCAGAATGGAGGCACTGTTTGAACTCAGGATGTTGCTGAACCACAGTCTCTCTGCTCCTCCCTGCCAGTGCTTTGAGGTAGAAGCTCTGATCATTGACCCTGGTTCCACTTTGATGCGAGTCAGCCTGCTGGCGGTTGGTTTGTTGTGACCTTTAGGAATGGAGCAAGCTGTTAGTTTCATGATGTATCCATGTTGTATTTTTTTTCTTGTCCAGCCCGATCACTGGCAGTTTAGTTGTATTAGGTTTTGAGCGGTCTAGAAAAGGTTGTGATAGTGTGCTAGTGTTGTCTTTGTTAGACTTTTCCAAAGGAGATCCAGCTTGCTAACCTAATAAGAGAAAGGAACTGTGCCTCTGTCATGTCTCTAAATAAAAATCTACCGTATATCATAGATTTTATACTATATGCATACATGTTTAATATTGTGGGATATGAAACCTTTTTTAAAGTAAAGATATTTAAATACACATCTAAACTTCAGGATGTATATTATGTATGTTATCATGAGGGTGAATATATGAGGCAAGAATGTTGCTGATGCTTGTTTATCATGATTTATTTCTCTTTCTAATGATTGTGCTGATTTTTATCCATGAGTCGAGTAGCTCAAGTCTCACGTCCTCAGTCCTCTAAGAACCAACCAGAGTCGGAATTAGAAAACCAAACCGGTTTAAACATTGAAATGACTTACAAGAGAAAGACATTGACTTTGTGTCTTAAGAAGCTCCAAGCATTTGCAGCAAAGAACCTTTTCATAATTTTTGAAGTGTGAGGTCGGAGACGTACAGTACCTCAGGGCTAATGAGCTGTCTCTGAACCGCTTTATCAAATCTAAGCCTTGAGACTGTCTCACCACGAAGACCTTTAGCATAATTTGTATTTAAAAGCACTGTAAGGACATTGGTCTACTATGACTCTACACTGCAGATAGATTGTTTTAAGCAAATAAGAGATTAAAATGCATACACTAAGATTTAAATATGTTTTTTCTTTCCCATCCTGGATTCTATTTGATCCAGATCATGGTATCAGCAGGTCCTGATAAGCCAAATTTAAGTCCTTAGTGCAGTAATTAGTGGCCTTATTGTTATGTTCAAATGTAATACAGAAAAGCATAATGTACTGTAGTCATTGTACCTGCTTAGCTAAACACAGATGGACTTTGATGCCCCTCAAAACTTATTTTCTCGGTGTACTTTTTCTCATACTTCAATTTATAATTAAAAACAATAATTAATAGATATGCCTCTATCAAACGTACATTGGATTAGACATCTGAAGGTGTTTTGGCGAAAAAACAACATCCCTAGTTATCCCATAACACTCAAAAACGCTTCAAACTAGTGAATACAGCAGGACAGGACAAACAGAAGTCTTTCATGTTAAATAACCCAAACTGTTGAGTGTGTTATTTTAGGACCCCCATCGCTGATTGAAAAAAAATATACTTTCTTTGAATGTGATTCTCTGAAACTGGGCCTGTGATATTGTGAGTTAATGAGGCGAGACTTTAGAAACTCATCACTAACACCATCACACCCATTACTAACACTTCACTCTTCCATCCCTTACTCTTCTCTGCTTCTTCCCGTCTGGTTTTGTAGATTATAATTGCGATCTCTGTACAACAGTGTGTTCGCTCCTACTGTCTCCCACCACACACACACACACACACTCACACACACACTCCGTCAGTCTCCTAACCCTCAGTCACTGCTGCCTGTTTTCAGGTCTTGGAGCGACCCGGAGAACTCTTATTCCAACGATCGAAGCATCCTGACGCTTTCACCCATCGAGGCCACCCACTGCTGACTCCCAGGGCCGCTGACTCTAACACACAGAGCTGGGGGAGAGCTTCCACACCGCATAATCACCCCAACCCCCTGCTACCATTTTAGAAACCTACTTCAGTTTAAGCTCAATGCATTCTCAGCTGGATGCAACGCTGACACATCATGTGAAACCAAAGGATTCGGCTCGGTGCAAGCAGGCTGCTTCATCCTTCACCAGTTTGTTTTACCCGAGTGAATGCATTTCTAGTAGAGAGACATCAGATAAGAGCTGCAACATGAAAGTAAATAAAACATGAAGTGTGGAGCAAGTCAGCATGGCATGAAGCCAACATCTGTGGAGCTACTCCTGTAGGAAGATCCAGTCAGCATCTGAATGCAACAATTATCAGAGTCCTGCTGCTTACTCAGTCTCGGAGTCTGCAGAAGTATCTGAAAATATCATATTCAAATTCAGGATTCAGAAATTCTGTGTCAGCTCAAAGACGTGTCAGCTCAAAGGTGCTGCCCTCTGAGATCAGCCCCGTTACATGAACTCTCATGCAGCTATTTAGTTTTAATTTTCCGCACAGTTGCCAAACTTAGTTTTTCTTGCAACTGGCATTAAAAATGACTTTGTAAGTCTTACATGTTTGTAGGCACAGAATGAGGAGTCCTGACGATCGGGACTTTCTGCTAGCTAATGTCAGGCAGCAGCTGCTCAAAGCATTGCAGCCTGAGGGCTGTAACGTAACCGAGGTGGTTCAGACATGCCATTGACCTCAACGCAGGACTGAGGTGGCTTATAGACACCAGTCACTAGGATCGACCATGTAGCACCAGGACAGAAGCTCCGCAAAGTCACACTTCATTAGGAGTACATCTCAGAGGTGTCGCTGTTGCTTCCACAAACTTCTTCTCTGAGCTGTCGGCCCCGCTGCACCTTCTTTTTCATTCACACAGAAAGGGAAAAAGCTAACTACCTGTAGCTTTCAGAGCCTTGCTGGTTCTGTTAACGTCTAGACTTGTTTCCTTAGGAACTACAGTACTCCGTAAGATGCTGTACAAAGAGATTCATCTCTAACATGGAACCAAAGACCAAAGGATTCAGACTGGAGTGTTTTATTTTTGTGCCTGATTGTACAAAAGCTTATATCGTTGTTAAGAAGACTATCATTATTGTTCGTGCTGCTTTCTTCGTCTGACTTTTCAGGCCTGCGTCTCCCCAAGTGCGTTGCTCTGAAGGAGACCGGATGGGGTTTGTTTAAAAAGCCATACATTGTCAAGAGGATATAACGTTTGATAGATTATTGAAGGTACTGCGGGTAGAAGCTGTTTGAGCCTGTTGTTGTTACTTTGTGTTTGGAAACTTGTTCCCCTTGAATGCCTTTTCTCATTCGGCCCGATTAGCAAAGGGATCTCTGCATTAAAGACCATGATGCTCAGGGAATATTTTGAGGTAACAGAATCAGTGTCGAAGGCTGACTTAATGAGGTTATATAGGTAGAATCATCCCACTCAGTTGCCTAAAAATATTACCCGAGTATTGGATCAGATAATGGTACCATTTTTATTTCAGCGAGACAAAAATGGCTTAAATGGCGAAAGGCTTTTTACAAATCACGGCTGATGCATGTTGACCCAGACAGCAGAATGTCTCTATTTTAGACGGATAGATGTATCAGATAAATATAATTCAGCTTCTACAGAGATGGAAAGAAAAGCAGAGCGTTTGCACAAGTCACATATCAAAATCACATTTTGTTGTGTCTCATTTGTCACCATTGTAATCATCTGAATCATGTTTTTGCTGTTTTGTTGTTCTATCCACCTGTTGAAGTGTGTGTGTGTGTGTGTGTGTGTGTGTGTGTGTGTGTGTGTGTGTGTGTGTGTGTGTGTGTGTGCGCGCGCGCGGCAGCCATGTTGGTACGTGTAAGTACAGTACGTAGCCATGTTGTCAGCTCTTTATACGATAACTGTGGCCACATGCTGCCCGCAGGTCAAATGTTTCTCTTTTATGCTTGGTTTGACCCCTCCTCTTCCAAAAAGTTTGAAGGTTTTTATTTGTAGGAGAATTCATTTTGACTTGAAGTGTAGAAACGTTTCAAGACAACCGTTTTAAACTTGACATCAACAACAACCACACCACAATGACCAGTACATGCCTCAAATCACACGGGGAACGTACAGAGTCATAGGAAGTTTCTGTTGCTGCGCTTACTGTTTAGAAAAGAGAGTCAGTAATGTTTTTGTCAGTCAATTTATTGAATATTCTTGATGTTTATTTTCTATATGGTACACGTTGTTTGATGCATACCTGGGCCTGTTATATCCTTTCTGTTAATACTGGTGCAACTGGCAATGAAAGTGTATTTATTATTGCGGTACTTTTTTTCTGTTTGTGTTGAACTTTTCTTACATATCAATATAACGCGTGTCCTGTACATGGCCTGAATGCAGCAACTTCCCACAATGTTTTACTTGATCTGAGACATGTAATCAGGAGGTTGGACCTCTATCTAAGCTCTGTTTTGTTGTTTGTTTTTTGACCTAAAAGATGACAGTGCAGTTTGGAGCTGCCAGCCTGAAATAAACAGGATGTTTGTAATCTTAAAGGACATATTAAAAAAAAGCAAAGGACACCTTACAACTTCCAGTTAGATCACTCCATCCTACAACCAAGCAAATATTGATCAGTCCACATTTACACAGGAAATTACCTTAATCATTTGAGTTCATATCTGCTATCAAAATGTCTACCTGGATACACCTATACCTGTAATTTGGACCTGGATTTAGGAAAAATACATGTTAATGCTGTTTAAAAGGGGGCACTTCACTAGCTTTACTCAGTCACTTTACTTATCCAGGAGAGCAGTACTCGCCTGTGGAAATAATGTCCTCTGTGGCTCTAAACAAAGCTTTCCGAAGTCTTAGAAGTCAGACAAATGAGTACTTGAGAGGCTTCAAATAATTGACAGAAAACCATCATTATAAACTAGGTGCATGGAGTTTGAGAGATGAGGGCATGTGGAGTGGCTGTTAGGATTCTATTGAGATGCTTCATGGGAATTGTAGGATCCAGTGGTTTTTTTTAGATTGACTCATGCCTTACTTAACCTCTGGATAACCTGGCTCCTGCTACATTTATTTGGACGAATATTTTTGTATTTAAATACAATACTAAGTACATGAGTACCCCTTAAATACCTTGAAAAAATGTCAAATATGATGCAGCAGAGGCAGTGATATCCTGACTTAAACACTGGATCCTGCAACATTTGTAAGGCCCTCCCAGCCGGGTAAATGCCAACATATTTCCAACTCGCTTTCTGTTATAAATTTGAAGTGTTAAGCCTGAGCTGGGATAACCCTGCTGATAACATCAGTGTTTTTTTTTTTTTTTTTTACAGTAGATAGCTTCTCCAGAGCCACAGAAGAAGACATACTACATTTATTTCACAGTGCAATTCCACTGAAGGTCAGTAGATAACATTAAATCCTCACCCAGCCCAAAAGGTTTGACGTGCCAGGGTAAGAAAACTAAACTCCTCTTTGGAATCAGCAATAAACTCCAGAGGAGGGGATAGAGTCCTTCCTGGCCAAAGGCAGAAACACCTGCAGTGTTAGTGCACTTCTAAAGCCCCTTTTTGCTCACCTACGGAATCTGAAGTGTTCAAAATTAAGACATTATGACAAAGATAATCCTAAATAAATAGAAACATAATGTTTAGTTGTGTCCTATTAACAGCGATATACAAATAAGCAACAAGTAGTAGTTACATGATTTAAAAAAAACAATGCTTCCACCAAGACTTTAAAAAAAAACAATAGGGTTATTTCACAATTTCTTTGTTATATATTTATAATTTTGAACTCTTTGGGTTTCTATATTTACATGTCTTATGTAATTGCATTTTTATCCAGACTTTTTACATGTGAAATGTAGGCCCCAGAGTGATATATTTTCTGATGTTTACACAGAAAACAAATGCTATATATTTTTTTAAGATCAGATGTGACATAAGTAACGATCAAGACCTGATTTTCCAAAGCATCCCAACACTGAGAGAGCTGCACGGTTTGGATTTAAGTCCTCTGGGATCATTGTAGAAGAAGGAGATTACTCAGCCACATAATTCAAAAAATTGTCATTTAATATGTTATCAAAGCTCGAGTACAGATGATGTTCACCTCATCTTTAGAAGCACCATCCGAGTTTAATTGGATAACTTACTAAGAGCTGTTATATTATGTCTAGAGATGTGGTTTTAACCCAAGTACTACTGCTTCAGGCAATATTGGCCATTAACTGAATGTGTAAATACCAAATAAAAACTGGAAATCGGTCACTGTTTTCTGTCAGTAACCACATCATCCAGAGACCAGATCCTGAACAATTCAATTGCCAAATGTATGGTTATTGTTACCATAAATTACACTTAGGAACAAACACAATTTTGCAGAAAAGAAAGCATTTAGAAATGCTGTCGGTGCAGAGATGCTCTTGGAAAACCAGGTTTGCAGACCTCAATCAAATTTAGGGTTTCCTTGATCTAATCAGCTAAAGAGGAATCTAAATTAAAATGTCAACCGATCAGTTTTCTGCCACAGAATATCCTTTGACTCAGTATCAGCCGGTACGACTTGAGGCTTATTGAGGTTTATTGAAAGCATTTTTTTTTTTCCTCAGTAACTCATGCTGCACCAGACTATTAATAAACCACTATCATCACTCTTTTGTTGACTGATATCTGTTGCTGTACTGTCTGTCCCTCCTCCTCCTGTCTGTAAATCTGTCTTATAGCTGATGTTTATGAAGATGCCGTTCTATTTACGAAATAAATACATTTTTAAGAAACGTCTGTGGAGTGCAACATCATTCATCTAAATGCTCTTACGAAAAAAACAGTCATAGTATAGTATGTTGAAAAAAGTCATAGTATAGAATGTCAAAAAGTCATAAAAAAATAGTATAGTATGTTGAAAAAAGTCATAAAATAGTATAGTATGTTGAAAAAGCCATAGTATAATATGTTATAGAAAGTCATAATGTAGTATGTCATTAAAAAGTCATAGTATAGTATGTCGAAAACGTTATAAAAAAGTCATGGTATACTTCGTCGAAAAAAAGTCATAGTATAATATGTTATAACAAGTTATAATACTGTATGTCATAAAAAAGTCATAGTATACTTTGTTGAAAAAAGTAAAAGTATAATGTCAAAAAAAGTCCTAGTATAATATGTTATAACAAGTTATAACATATTATACTAGTTTTTTTGTGTCATAAAAAGGTCATAAAAATATTTAAAGTCATAGTATTGTATGTTATAAAAAGTGGAAAAAAGTCATAGCATAGTATGTCGAAAAAAGTTATAAAAAAATCCAAGCATAATATAAAAAAGTCCAAGTATAATATGTTATAAAAAGTTATAATACTGTATGTCATAATATAGTTGTGTAACTGTTACATTAAAAAAAAGTTACATAAAAATGTCATAATATAGTTCATGAAAAAGTCATAGTATAGTATGTTGAAAAAAAGTCATAGTATGTCATAAAAAGTCAAAATATTGTATGTCATAAAAAAGTCATAGTATACTTCGTTGAAAAAAGCCATATTATAGTATGTCGAAAAACGTCATAAAAAGTATAGAACATATAGAACGTTATAAAATATTAAAAAAGGCACAGTATAGTATATCATAAAAATATTATAAATATAGTATAGTATGACATTAAAGTTATAAAGTCATATTATAGTATGTCATAAAAAGTCATGAAAATGCCATAGTATAGTACGTTATAAAAATATTTTAAAAAGTCATAGTAAAGTATATCATAAAAATATAAATATAATAGTATGACATTAAAAATAAAAAAATAATACTGTTTGTCATAAAAAAGACATAGTATACTTCATCGAAAAAGTCATAGTATAATATGTAGAAAAATGTCATAAAAAGTCCTAGTACAATATGGTACAAAAAAAGTCATATAGTTTGTAAAAAAGTCATAGTATAGTACGTTGAAATTTTTTTATAAAAAAGTCATGAAAAAGCCATAGTATAGTACGTTTTAAAATATTAAAAAAGGCACAGTATAGTATGTCATAAAAATATTATATAGTATAGTATGACATTAAAGTTATAAAGTCATAGTATAGTATGTTATAAAATATTTATAAAAAAGTCATAGTAAAGTATATCATAAAAATATAAATATAGTATAGCATGACATTAAAAAGTCATAAAAAAGTCATGTTATAAAAGCTCATAAAAATGTAATTAAAATGTCATATGTATGTCATTAAAATATTAAGTCATAGTATAGTGTTTTAAAAAAATTAAAAATAATAGTATAGTATGTCATTAAAATATTAGTCATAGTATTGTATGTTATAAAAAGTGGAAAAAGTCATAGAATAGTATGTCAACAAAAGTGGGAAAAAAAAATCATAGTATGTCATAAAAAGTCATGAAAAAGTCATAAAATGTCAATAGTATGTCATAAAAATCTAAATATAGTTTGTCAGACAAAATGTTATAAAGCATGTCACAGTATTGCATGGGAAATTAAAAGTGTTACACAAATCAACCCACCTTCACACACTTCAAGTACATCAAGAATGACTTTTGAAACATTTTTATTACAGTATCTGACCAGTCCAATATAGCAAATGTTTTTTTTTAATCATCTGTCAGACATCTACAAAATTAACACAAGTGTATGTTTTAATCTACAAGGCCTCATAACACACCAGTTAGTAAAAAGAGAGTGATCAGCAGTAACAGGTCAAGTTCACTTGGACTGACAGCGGATTTACACCAAACAACCATCTGTTTGTTTAAAACCCTCTGTGACCGACATGTCATCCTTTATGAGTTATTTTTAAATCAGAGTCAAATCCGGTCACAAAAGTTGAGAACCATTTGATAATTCTGGAGTGATTTTCTGCTTTCTAAACCTAAAGGCCTTTCTCCTCAGTATTACAATCTCCTTTAACAGAGGCTTACAGCAGACCTCTGTTTTTTTTATAAGAGCAGAGCAATGTTGTGGATGTGGAAAAACAGGACATTAACAAACCCAAATACAAAATATTTCCTGCACCAAAAAATAGGTTTACATCCAGTAAATCTTTCCTCCTAAAATCACTGTGCAGTGAAAGCCATGTAACTTTCAAGTGTCAATTCATAATGATTAAGAAAAACAATATTGCTTTAAGCTTAGTGACAATGCATTTTTGAATACTGGCAGGATATTTACAGGTGGTAGGACAGTTTTCTAAAATTGAGATACATAGTTCTTACCCAACAGTGATAATCTCTTAACTTTTCCCCAGACAAACCTTATTAAGCAATACAAGTTGATGTTTTTTTTCACTCAGTAAATCTTTTAAGGTCATGTAAAGTGAAGTTGTCCCCACTCAATCACCAGGAACTTTTCCTATAACCCAATATGCTATAATTCTGCAAGTATTTTGTCTGAATTCACATCATCTGCCTCAGATTTGCATACAAGCAACTGCGTAGTTTTTCCCGGTTTAACGATTAAGTACTAGGACACTCAGCTGTCAACGTCATCAGTACAGGAAGTGCATTAAACTGTGCTAAACAAGAGGATACCCAGCCCAGCTCTTTCACTAACACTACACCACTGACAGAAACACAGGGAGGAGAATTGCAAGCACAAGTTGCCAGAGATTTACTGACTCAAACATATAAAACACACAAGAAAGAAAAGAAGGAACAGACAAAAATTGTACAATCAACAGAAAGGTAATATTCTTATGTGTAAAAGGCAACTGTACATTAGGGATTGTTGTGGTGGTTACCCGCTGGCTGTTACACAAGTCAAACCCAGGAAGATTTCAGGTCACTAATTGTTTCTGACCTTCGTTATGCATGCTGGGTCCCCAGGGTGAAAGTATTTTTCTAATTTATTCCATACTGAACCAGACTCGCTCCTAACAGATGATTCAGGTCCTGATTCACATCTTCAGAAATACTAATTAAGCGCTGGACACCAACTCCGTTCAGATTGACTCACTTTCCCTCAAGCTGTCACAGTAACTAGTTCCGGCTCTCTCCTACCTGTCGGTGTGTGTATTCATGGGTTTCCGTCTGTTTACTGGCTGCTCCCCTCCCCCCCCCCCCCCCCCCTCCCCCTCCTCCACCTCCTCTTCCATCTCCACCAGAGGAGCGTGGCGATTGGCCTGAGAGCCCTCGCTGAAGAAAACTCTCTTGATCACACCTGACTTTGGCGCCCGGATCGTATGCTGCAGAGTCAAAAACAAACAACTTTATTACAAAGGCAGCAGAGAGTGTGTGTGTATGTGTGTGTGTGTACCTGTGTACAGGTGAGAACGTATGCGTGAGGCAGAGCCAGAATGGAGTCCCTCACCTCCATCTTCATGGCGATCATGACCATCAGCGGGTCTCCCACAGCCACTTTGTCTCCAGCCTTAACCATCACCTGAACACAATACAACAGATTGGATTCGTCTGCACAGAGGACACTCAGTCTTCATTCATCACAACAATAAAGATCAGACTGATGATGTCACTCAAGGATTTTGTCTTTATTACTTATTGTCTAGATTGCTGGAATTGTCTTTTAAATGTATGGCATCTTTAAACTCTTTCCAGTGGTTCAAAATATGGCCGTCGGTCTGTCAGAATCTCGCCATGTCAGAATGGCTCAAACAGTGTACATTTTGGTAACATTGTACTTGAAGGTATCTACATAAGAGTGACATGACACTGTCATGACACATGAATCCTAACCCTAACTTGTCATGACAAAAACCGAATGACACTTAATGACAGAAGTGTTATGTCATAAATGTTTATGACTTGTTTATAATGTTTATGACACGTTCATGACAGCGTCATGTCACTCTTATGTAGATACCTTCAAGTAAAGTGTAACCTTTATTTTCACCTTATGTTTTGATGTAATAATGTTAAGTTACAGTGATATATTAATAATAATAATAATAACTAAAAGGCTTGTACAAAAACATTTAGATTTACAATTCATTATTAAATATGATGACTTAAAAAGGTGCTGTAGGTAGGATTGTGAAGATCCAGGACTTAGCCAAAAAAATTGAACATTGAACACAACAACTTCTCAGTCCCTCCCCCCTTTCTGCTAAAGCCCAAAACGGTCTCCTAAGCCCCTCCCCCCACAAGGGAGAATGAATGTGTGTGTCTGAGCAGTGATTGGCACGCAGTTAGACACCCCCCCTGGCCCTGATTGGTGCATCTGAACAGGGAGCGGAGGATTTTTGCAAATCACACTACAGGCTGTAGGTGGTGCCAGAGGAGCCGGATTTTTTTTATTTTGTATTACCTGCTTCATGTAGTTCTACTGGAACATAGGGTCAGTTTCAGCAAATATGACAGAAAGTTAGTTTTATAAGTCTTACCTACTGCATCTTTAAGTCCTCTAAACCTTGAAAAAGACATTTGGGATAACTAGTTTGGTCTGAAGAAAAATTCCTTTGCATGACAAAAATGTAATTCCAAATCCATATGTTAATACAACCAAACGCACCTTCTCTATGGTTCCAGTCATGGGGGCCACAGCTCCACCCTGAGCCCCAGAGCCGCTCACACCAGCCAGATACTTAGGCACTGGAACAGACACTTGGGAGCTTCCCTCCTGCAGAAAAGATGTAAAAATGTCAAGAGACAGAAGTGACATTTAACTGCCAGCTGAGGTAAGGGGATTTGAAAAATCTTTAATTTCCCTGATGTCAGACGTGGTGGGTTTGTCCCCAGTCACCAGTTTTCAAAGATGACAGATGCTTAAGACATGAAATAGAGACAGTTTCTCTGTAGTGACAGTCCAGCTTCCGTCAAATTGACTGGGGAAAGCACAGATATACAGCTTTTGCTAAATGTATTATTTGGGGAAATGAAACTGCAGTAAATCAACCAGATGAGCTAACTTATAAACAAATACTGTACATCTTGTACAGATTTAAAATTGTCAAGGCTCACAAAGACAAATGCAGACTTATATTTGTATCGGTAAATGCGTTTGAGAGAGTTACTGCACTATTTTACTACATAAGGAATGAAGAATTTTGCATTTGAGTTTAGAACACATTTTCATACTTCCCATCCAAATAAATACGTAAATGTTTTACCATGACTTTTATACCATAAGTAGAGAAATAATGCATGCAACAGTTACTCAAGCTTGTGTTTCTATTTTCAACAGTAGTGGTGGGAACATACCGTGGAGAACAGGTGCACGGTGTTGTCCAGGATCACCAGTTTGGGACGAGACTTCATGCCATTGACAGAACAGTGAAGGAATGACGCTCCATCTTCCATCTCCACCTCCCCAGTCACATGGTACACCTCCTCACCAATCTGAAAGGAGAAATACATTCATGATGAATGTGAAGGAGGCAGATCAACCACTACAGATTCACCTAATACACTTAGCGATAGTGTTACTTTAAAATTGGATTTTTAAAATTGCAACTCACAGCCCGCATCAGTGGATGGAGTTTGCTCAGTATTCAATTGAACAACAACAAATGAAAACAGTGATTAATGATGTGAGATACAGGACATACTCCAGCTTACCTGCATTGTGTAGCTGCCATCTTTGTTATACACGACGACAATATCAACTTCTAAAGACAACAAACACACAAGGAAGAAAGCAAATAAGATGAGACACTGAAGTAACTTAACACAAAAGCTTTAGTTGAACTCGTCCTCGCTGATTTATTTTTGGCCTTGCAGTGACATTTATAATAAAAACATTGAATAATGAATATGAGTTCATTAAAAAACACAGAACAGATCAGCTCTAAACTTAATTATTTAAACGGCCATTAGACAGTTATGAGTCAACCCTAACTGTACTGACCTGCTTATTAAAACTGACACACTATACAATTTCTAAAACTAATAATTAGGGCTGCACAATTAATCGCAATTGTATTGAAATCGCAGTATGGACTAGTGCAATATCCAAATCGCAGGGGGGCGCAATATTTGTTAAAGGCAAAATATGTGTCAAACCATTCTGAATGAAGTAGTGGTGCTGCAGAGACGTCCCGGCCTACAAATCCTATCCTACAGACTGAAGAAAAAAATCTTTGTTTGGTACAGATCCTCGCAAAAATCACACTATAAATCATTTTAATTTCTTTCAATGTTAATCATTTTCAATGAAAATGAGAATAATGATACAAAAACGATCATTCCCTCCAATATCGTGAATCATATCGCAATATCAGTCAAAATAATCGCAATTAGATATTTTCCTCATATTGTGCAGCCCTACTAATAATCTTCAACTAACACATAATGTAAAGTCATCCCTGTCAGTGTATACCTCCAAAGCATCCAAATCTTCTAATTTTAAGTTTGATTGTTGTTTTAATGGCTAATTTAACATCAGGCCAAGGGACAACAGTGGCTAACACTGGGCACATTTACAGTGATGTTGATTAATGTGCATTGTCCCGGAAAATAAATAAATTAAATTACATAAATAAATGAATACACGTTTTCGTTTTACAGGCCTATTGATGTTGTTTCTACAAACGTAGATATGTGATGAAGATACTAAAATAATCCATGTAATACATAAACAAAGGTATGTGGTATTATCTCTATTTATTGTATGTTGTTTGCCCCATACCTAACTTAGTTTTTCGTTGCACTGGAATGCACTGCTCCTGGTGCACATTACAATAACAGTAAACTTGGAACTATGTCCTGTTAGCTGCTGGTGCTAACTTAAAGTAAATTAAGAACTTTTTGAAGCAGAACAGGAAAAACTTAAAAATCTTGAGTCTCTTGTCAAAGACTGACATAACAAGTTTGTAATGCATTTGGTAGACAAGAAGTGAAACACTAAGAATTATTAAGAACACATATGTTCCTCTGCAGTCCCACCACTCTGATTAAAAGTCTGGTTCTAGATTTGTCATTTCTCCCTTGTTTACTTACACTCTACCTTCCCTCACTGCCTATACACTAGGGGGCGGTAAAAGCTCACCATTTGTCTGTTACTCACTTTTGTCTCCCAGCTGTAACGTCATGTTCCTATTAAACTGAATGTTGCTTCTCCAGCCGCTGCTGGAGCCAAATGGGGAGAAGGGGTCTGAAAAATCACACACACACACACAGTTACTCAGTATATTTAAAACCTAAATCATTTGTCCTGACAAGGAACATGTTATCCCCTCACCAGTGGAGGTCTGTGTGAACTCCTGTGTGTGTTTCCTCTCCTGCAGCACCAGGCCCAGGGCCGCCTGGCAGATTGTTTCCCCAGAGGGAGTCCTCGGAGTGGGGAAGAGGTCAGCATAGTGCTGAGGGATGAAGCTGGTGGTCACATTTCCAGCCTCAAACTCCGGGTGACCCGAAAGACTCAGCAAAAAGTCAATGTTAGTGTTCAGTCCCACGATCTGAGGACAGAAAGGACGCAAAGAAATATAAGACACAGAGCCATGAATTATGTATAGTGTATGTGTATGTGTTGTATAATTTAAAGGGCTCATATTATCCTCATTTTCAGGTTCATAATTGTATTTAGAGGTTGTACCAGAATAAGTTTACATGGTTTCATTTTCAAAAAACACCATATTTTTGCTGTACTGCACATTGCTGCAGCTCCTCTTTTTACCCTGTGTGCTGAGCTCTCAGTTTTAGCTACAGAGTGAGACATCTCACTTCTGTTCCATCTTTGTTGGGAGTCGCACATGCTCAGTACCTAGGTAAGGACTGCTAGCCAGTCAGTTGCAGAGTATGAGGGAGTGCCACGCTAGCAGCTAGGCGAGCATTATAACATGTGTTACAAAGTGAAGCACGTTTGTCACGGAAGTAAAGGCTGGACTACAATAGAGCTGTTTGGAGCAGTTTGTGAACAGTGTTTTCTGTTGGAGATGGTAAGTCCCTTTGGGGTGGACTTTGGGCTTGTTCCACTTTGTAAACCTATAACGTGCACAACAAAATATATAACACAATAAAGGAAAGGGAAAAAGCCAAAAAGCACAATATGAGCACTTTAAATCAAATGCTGGATGTTTTAGGTTTAGTAAATACTGCATTTATCTTACAAGTTCAGTTATATGACATGCATAATTTGACTGTGTGTCTTACATTGTACTGTCGTAAGCAGTAACGCAGCTTCTTTAAGGCAGCAGATCGGTCTTCTCCCCACACCACAAGCTTGGCGATCATTGGGTCATAATGTGCCGACACCTCGTCCCCTGAAACCAAACACACACAGGCAGACACCATGGCAGTTGGAAAGCTATATTATTATAATACTATAATAATACATTTTGTTTGCCCTTCCGGTCTCTCATAACTACTTACACATACACACATGTCCACATATCCTCATTGAATCTATATTCTTGTTTATTATTTACTTTATGCCTTTGTTGTTTATGTAGATAACCTTGTTTTTTTAAATTCAGTGCTTACTTGTGTTCAATTTGTAGATTTTAGGACTCTTGTAATTGTTCATTATATATTTTTTCTTCTTCTCTTCCTTAGGTGAGATTCCTTCTATAAGCCCCTAGGGGTTTTCTTAATCTCACCTGCACAATCTTTTTTTTTTTTTATATATTATTTTCTTTTCTTGTGTTACTGTTGTCTTGATTTTATTGTGCAAAATAAACAAATTCAAATTTAAAAACATTATACCGGTGTCACATTAGATTGGATAATCATTAATCCATATCATTAATAATCATTCATTTAATAATAATTTTTGTGGTCTCGCACTGCATTTCCCAGAGATCTCTTGGTTCTTGGTCTTTGTTCTCCGTTTAATCAGCCATAACAGCTATTTTGATACATTAAGCAATGTCAGAAGGCAGAAAAGTAGACACTTACTGTAATGCTGTTGTGTTCCATAAAGAATAATAATCTATCCATGTACATACAACCGGAGAGTTAGATCAAAACTACCTACCTTCCCTGACTCCAGTCTCTATGCGTGTGTGTTGGTCTGCTGAAGGGGTGGAGAGATGCAGCAGAGGCCCCGCCCCTGGAAGGAAGTCATTGTTTGGGTCCTCAGCGTAGATACGAGCCTCAAAAGAGTGTCCCCTTAAAATGATGTCATCCTGGAGGAGAGGCAGGCGCTCCCCTGCTGCCACCTGAAGGAGAATTACACAGAGTTATCACTGAGACTGAAATCAAAACTTTTTATTGACAAAAGGTAATTTTTTTCAACTGGATGTCAGCATTTCTTCTCTCCCTTTATTATTTCTCTCCCCCTCCTCTCTCACCCTGAGCTGCCACTCCACCAGGTCCGTTCCAGTGATCATCTCAGAGACGGGATGCTCCACCTGCAGCCTGGTGTTCATCTCCATGAAGTAAAAGTTGTGCTGGGCGTCCATTATAAACTCCACCGTACCTACACAGGAGGACAAACAATATCATGTCCATACACTGTGTGTTCTGAGACACTGTGGTGAGGTGTGTGCAGGTGAGTGTTTGTTGTGTTCATCTTACCTGCTCCTACATAGTTGACAGCCTTGGCTGCTTTAACTGCTGCCTCTCCAAGTTTCCTCCGAACCTCAGGACTAATACCAGGCTGATAAAATACAAATAGAAACAGAGTGAAAATACAATAAAACATTCCAACAGCCAATCCAAAAATATTTAAGTGATCATATCCCTACTATCCAGTTTCACACTATAGATCCATGTGAGATGTTTACACTGTAATGGTAATTGGTTTGACACAAGTGCAGCTGTAAACTCTCCCAAAACAGGTGGACTGCAGATTGTGTGGAAAGCTTTTCTTTTCGTCACTGTCATAGTTAAGGAAAGACACGGATATGTCTCCTCTTCCAAGAAAAAGAGAATAGTGGCGGAAACTAAAAGCTAAACTAAGAGCTTTTAGTGAATGTACATTTATGGGTTTGGGACAAACAGATTTCCAGTTCCTTGTTTGTGGGAATAGTTTGATAATCAGAGTTGCTAATGTTTTAAAGAAGTTATTTTACTAAACATTTTCAATGACCTACAAACTAATACTTTTCTCTTTGACAATAACAGAAACAGTTCCTCTATGCCAACAATAAGACTGGTGGATTATTTCAGAATAGTGGCACAACATATCCTGAACTTAAACCTCCAGTTAGATGTGGCAAATCCAAATTTATCTTTGCAAAAGATTTAAATGTCAGTTTAATAATGTAATGTTTAAATGTACTCAAACTTAGATGTTGTAGATTTAGTCTAATTTGTGCAAATGTATAGCAACTTTTACAGTTCCTTCGTCAGTCAGTATTGATTTAACTCACCCCTGGTGCTTCCTCTATGATCTTCTGATGTCTTCTTTGGACGCTGCAGTCTCTCTCAAACAGATAGACAGCGTTACCGTGCATGTCCCCGAACACCTGGACCTCCACATGTCTACAGGAGACAGACAGACGGACAGACAGAGAAATAAAATGAATCTTTAAATAAACATAACATGGTGACAGAGCTGGATGGTTAGCAGTATCTGAGTAAATGAATTACCTGGGATCCTCTACAAACTTCTCAACTAGCATGACATCATCATTGAAGGATTTTCTTGCTTCTCGTCTCGCCGACTCCAACTGCTCCAAGAAGTCTGAGTCTGACCGTGCAATACGCATCCCCTAAACACACACAACACACACACACTATACTTAACATCATTTAACCTAGGTTTCCTGAAGTTACTATGTCAAAGTTATTTAGGCTTTTTCACGGCCTCTTACCTTCCCTCCTCCTCCACGGACTGCCTTAATCATCACAGGGTATCCGATCTGGGCAGCCTCTGCTTGCAGCCTCTTATTTGATTGGTCCTCTCCATGGTAACCACCAATGATTGGCACCCCGGCAGCTGACATGATGTGTTTGGATGTGCTGAAAAAAAAGAAGGCAAAGCAATAAAAGTGAAACTTTTTTTTACATATCTTGTTATTATTGATTTGTTATGTTTCTATTCAGCTGTTCCTTGCTGCGTCCCATAAACCAGTTCCTCCACAGGGATCAATAATGTTTCAACTTAGTCCTTTTAGGTACCAAACAACATAAATTATCATATTAAATGTTAATTAGCGACAACTAGAGAGATAATGTATATTGTTCTGTGTGTTTTACCTTTTAATGCCCATATCTCGGATGGCAGAGGAAGGTGGCCCAATGAAGATGATGCCTTCCTGTTTACACGCCTCTGCAAACTCTGTGTTTTCTGACAGAAAGCCATAACCAGGGTGGACCGCCTAAACACACAAACATGTTTTCTAAAACACCACATTTAAAAACAATGTCAAATCACCTTGTTGGTTTATTGTCAAAGAAGAATAGTTTAACATGAAGGACTAGGAGGAAGAAGGAAGGAGGTTAAAGGGGCTGACAAGACATAAACATCATAATGTTCAATTCCTTTTTTGAAGTAGCTCCTTTAGGCAGGACTAAAGGAAAGTGACAGCATCACTTCTGTTCCAAAAACTGTTTGCAACAAGTAGAGGATTACTCACATGTGATCCAGATGTCTTGGCCACTTCCAAAACTTTCTCCATGGAGAGGTAACTCTGCTGGGAGGGTGGAGGACCGATACGGTAGGCTTCATCTGCCTACAAAGAACAAAACAAAGCAAAAACAGACTGAATATACTGGAACTAATACAAGTTTGTAAACTATTAATGGCCAATAAAAGAAAAAACGACATTAGCAACACACTGCCTTCATTGTGTTTGTTAAAGCAACTGCAGAAATTGTAGAAGAACACAGAGAGCAAAGTCTGAGAAGCAAATGACTACAAATACAAAAAGAAAAGAAAAACAGCTCTTTGCTAGACCAGAGCTATCCAGCATCTCACCATGGCCACATGCATAGAGTGTCTGTCTGCATCACTGTATACAGCCACAGAGCGGACGCCCATCTTCTTGGCTGTGCGCATCACACGACACGCAATCTCTCCTCGATTGGCAATCAGCACCTTCTCTATCCTTCCCACCCCTGGAGAAGATAGCAGAGACTTTAGAGTTTATCCCAAAACAATGAAACATTCTTAAAATGAACTGCACAATAGTCGTCACTTCATTATTTGAATCAAAAGCGCAAAATGTTTTAAAGGGTGTGCAACCATCACTGTCCAAGATCTGTTGGAATAAAGTTGTACTTGTATGCAACATACAGTAGTGATCAAAACAACCACAGTACAGGTTTGGGATCCACAGTGTATGTTGAATAATATTTATGAAAGACAAAAAAGACATTAGTCAGATAATTAATCAACATTTTTTTTTAAATCTATTACTTATACCAATAAGAAATACCAATTATTCTCTGCTTCCAAGTTTTTAAATGTGAGGATGCTTTTTTCTGTTTTATATGAATATATGTGAATATCCTTAGGTTTTGGTTGGATAAAACAAGCAATATGGATTTGTCATGTTGGGCTCCAGGAATCTTGCGCTGGACATTTTTCTCTATTTTCCAAAATGTATAGACTTAACCAGTGGTTCTCAAAGTGGGGTCTGGGGACCCCCAGGGGTCCTTGAGTGGGTTCCAGGGGGTACCCAGCAAAAAGGGGAATACATTTTTATTTTTATTTTGGTTGTGGGTTTCATACACTCAACGTAATAAAACATCTACAACCAAAAATCATATCAAATGGTGGAACCTGCATTGGACAAAATGTTATCAAATGGGGATCCATGGTCTTAATTTGTGTCAGTTTAGGGGTCCTTGACGTGAAATGAATTTGGGAACCACTGGGCAAAAATAAATTATTGGATTAATCAAAAGGTAATCAATAAATAAAGTGAGACTTAAATAAAAGCTGCAGCACTAAAGTTAAAACATTGGTATGTATGTTTTAATGAGCCTGGCTCCCAGGAGGAGAGTTAAAGTTTGAATCCCAAACATAACGAACGTCTCTTGCACTGCAAATGGAACACAAATGTCACCCAACTCAACTATAAAAGACAATCTTTTTGATAAGAGGTTCAAATAAAAACAGAATAACTTTTGTTATGATTGCTTATACTATTGCAAGGACAATTTCCTTCACTCACCTCCTGAAACGAGCCTCACGCCTCTTTCGGTCCATGACAGTTTTCTGAGGAGAGGAGCACTCATGGTAAAGTAACTATAAATCACAACCCAGCCTAAATAACTCAGTATCATGTGATACTCAGTAAAGGCTGGTCGCACAGGTATAAACATGTAATATCAGCAACATTAGCCATGCTAGCTGACAGTTTGCTACCTTTATTTAACCTTGCTCAGGTCTTATCCGATTCATTAGTTAGCATAATGGGAACCAATGTATACGCTGATGTTGAGGGGAGAAATAACTTGATATTATCCTGTCCAGCAATCATGAGCAGCAGCAGATAATTAACAATGTGTCGTGTGTGGCAATGATAGCTGCACAAGGGCATCTGTCAAGTTAGCTCAGATCAGATGTGAAGAAGCGTCGCAAACTTTAGTTGTAAGCTAACGTTAAAAAGAAGCTTGTTGGTGGGAAATAACGTTGAAGGGGGAAGCCTGTTTTCAGACAAAATCCTAACAGCCGTGTAACGCTTTAATGTACTCACTGTGTAAATATCCTCAGACCCTGCAGAGTTGGGAAACTCAAAATAACTGCAGCCATAGCTACCAGCTGCTGAGGCTAGCTGCTAGCTAGCTCACTGATGACCAGCTGAGGAAAGGCGAAGTGGTAATTTAGTCAACAGCCTTCATACACCGTTTTGTTCTATTTTAACTGAAGCAACCACTCAACTTTAACCAAAGAGAAATATGTTGGACATTAAAAGTTTACACTCGACCTAATAAACACTGGCATACGCTTGCAAATATCGGTATTATTATTTTTGATCTTTCCAAGGACTCGTAGTCTCGAGTAGCCAATGAGAAAGAGGGATATGGAGGTGGGGATGACGCTGCAGTTACCACAATGCACCAGCAGACGGAAGCAAGCGTTTATTTTATTTTTTACAGTATATGTCAAACAGGTGGTAAATTACAGGTAACAAAGAAAATCACACAATAATACAATAAAACTCATTACATTTATAAACAATACTTATTCATTGTACAGCAATACAGAAATTATGAAACCGAATTTAGTTGAAAAAAGTAAGCATTCAAGTAGCCTATACTGTATTACCTTTTCTGTTCGAAACTAAACATTTTAATCAAAGAATGTCCAAAACTGACAGATACATGTTGATTAGGTTGCAAAACTTGAACTAATTACCTGGGATGTTTATTCTGCAGTATATCTGCCATTTAGGTTCAAGAGTTATATTATGATAAATCAATAGTCTGGTTCATTATATTGCTTACGTAATTAACGGCTCTATTACTAATTTTCCGCCAACTTCATGAGAGTAGACCTATTCAATAAGCAGCAGTGAACAAAATGAAATGAATGAAATGAAATGCAAAATATAATTCAAATACAAGAGAATGGAAGATAGAAAATAATATATTTAAAAACAAAGAAAGAATAGTCAAGTTTCAAGTTAAGGAGAGCAATTTGAAGAACTTTTTGTAACAGTAAGTTTAAAAAAATTCTATCAGACGGAGTATATCTTCACCCAGTTTTCACAACGAGCTCAGAGCCTGTCGTACCCTTGTCTGTGGCGGCGGTCTCTGATGAACAGGAAGGTCAGCACAGCGATCAGAACGAGACCCACCACTGTGGCGCCGACTATGATGGGGATAGCTCGCTTGCTAAAGTCAGCCCAACACTCCACCTCTAAAACACATAAATGGAGAGCAACATGCAGGAAGAAGAAGGAGAATGATTTAAGAAAAATAAGGACCTTAATTTAAGCGCGCGCGCACGCGTACACACACACACACACACACACACACACACACACACACACACACACACACACATCACTTCGATCTAATGCTTTTGTGTGTTTCATTAACCACTTGAACCACTCAGGTATCCTGCAGTGCAGAGATAGGTCCAATGCTTTTAGAACAAGGTCTTCCATCATTTATAGATTGTGCACAGCAGTAGTAAACCATTAACTTTAGTTTCAGGACACTTTTCTTTTTCGGGACACTGTTACGGCAGATTTTCACTAGACTAAAACTAATTATCACAGTCCGATTCTCTAAAATATCATCCTCAAAAATGGAAAGCTCACAGTACTGTATATCCAGGCAGGCCTATGCCTCGATCAATCAATCAAAAGGGTCACCAACCATAATTACATTTATTGTATATGGCACAACTCCCTGCTTCTGGCCTAGATGTCTGAGAGAAATAAAGACAATAAAAGCTGATAGAAAGCAGAGGCGCAACTACCCAGTGTCAGAGGGGTATGCAGCAACAATTTTGCCCCCCCCCCCCCCAAAAAAAAAAAAAGTGCTGGACATCATCATGTATGGGCTTTAAATAATAAAGGTTTATTTTAAAGTATATCAGCGACGTTAACGGTTGCCCTTGGCAAACAAACTGTGACAATTGGAAACCTAATCGTCACCCCTGGTTGATGTGATTTGAGTGGTGGGTGGCTTTCCATCTCTGTCTGCACTATTTCTTCCCCCAAAAGGGACACAGTGAATAGGTTGGTCAACAGAACTTCAGACCATACTGGACATTTAGTTTTGTGTGGTCTAATAGAGCTCCTACCTGATGTCATCACTGGTCTCATCTCTACGTGATGTCATCGTCGACCTCATGTCTGTCTCATTCATTCCTTGCCTGTGTTCTTCTCCACCAAGACATATTGTCAAACAAACATTATGTAGATAGATTTACTATTTACTAGATTTTTCATTAGTTTTTCCATATCAATAATATTAAGAAATGAATCTGTTGGTATCAAGTGGCTCCCCCTACACTTCCACCTAATGTTAGACCTACCTGTTGCCTTCCCCTGTCTTTCCTGATCCACCATCCTCACACCTGGATGAAATGAACTCACTGTTAAATATAGCAGCCTAAATTCAATTCTTAAATCAGCCTAGTGATGGCATCAGATAAGACAACTATTATGCAGTAAGGTTGTGCTGCTGTTGAAATTACATTCACATTTTGTATTTTAAATATATATTGTTTTCATATTTATCTTTCTTCTTGTCATTTATTGTGCATGCTACCTTACATTTACCAGTTGTTATTTTACCTTAATAAAATTGAGATATGTTATGCAAGGGATTGGTACTATAGGGTTTAACCAATATCTAAATGTAGCTATCAGCAACACTGGTTTGCATTAAGTTATCCGTAAACCCCACTTTAGCTGCTAGTGTTAGCAAACACTAGCTAGTCTGAGAACAGTCTGTTAACATGAGTATTTGCAAACCTCCAAGTTTGGCAAATCTATGCATGATTCAATGATAAACCAGAGTAATATCATTAGTTATGTTTTCTAGATTCTTGTCATTTATTGTACATGCTACCTTATATTTATCAGTTTTCAGCTCAGCAACCTTGGTTTTGCATATTGTAAGCTAGCCGTAAACCCCACTTTAGCTGCTAGTGTTAGCAAACACTAGCTAGTCGACAGTCTGTTGACATGAATATTTGCAAGCCTCCAAGTTTGGTAGCAAATCTATGCATGATTCCATGGTAAACCCCCATTTGGCTGCTACATTCACAGTGTTAGCAAACGCTAGCTAGTCTCCAAGCACAGACGTCACACTTTAAATCCTACCTGTTGCCTCTCACCATCCACTTATTTAACTGCTGTCGCATCCCTGGACATGTCATCTCCTTTTCCCTCTCTCTTTTCCTATTTTTAGCCCCGACAGCTGTTTTGCTTTTCTCTTTTTCCATAGACGGCAACTTACTGCTCGTACCTGCTCACTCAGCGCTCACGGCGGCGAGGCGCGCCCCCCCTCCCTCTTCTATGTCAACATTCTATGATGGAATTTTATGAGACAGGGCGCCTACTCTATCCTGTTAGTCCTCTAAAATGTTATATACATTGAGAAAATGTAGAAATGATTTAGAAACGCACAACAGCAGCTACATATTGAAAATACCAAAAAAAGATTGTTTTCTTTTTAGCCGTCGCTTTGGCGCTCCCCGTGGTGCTGCGCCCCTATGCGCCACATATAGCGCATACCCACTTTTTGCGCCACTGATAGAAAGCATGGATTGCAACAATTGTTTCATAGCTTCTTGTTTTAGAAAGTGAGTTTTATCACAGCTAAATTATTGCCCTGTTGGACTGTGATGAAGCCCAGTGGATAACAGAGTGGTAATCCCAAAACTATAGCAAAAAAACTATTAGGGAGTTTTTGTAGATGTTTTAAGTGTTTTAAAAGCAAAAACACAACGTGATCCAACTGTAGAAAATAAGTCCACGTTTTAACTCCGCATTGTGAATTTGGTCTAGAGTTTAAGGAGCTTCTAAATAAGATTGTTATTATTAGTTCTAGATCTATTAGAGCAGTATAAAACCATGTGCTCTTTTAAGTTTGTGGAGCGGACTTCATTTACCCCATGCATTATCAAATCATTAATCAAATGCTTAGTCACCTTTTCCATACTGTCCTTTGGGCAGAGTGAAGGCCTGCATCTGCAGAGGAACCAGCTTGATCCTCAGCGCAGATGACATCAAAAGCAGATTCTCAGATTTGCACTTGAAGCTCTGTCCAGTAGCTGCTGCGAACAGCTTGTCAACAACCACGAAACCTGAGTAAGTCTTATCTGGGAGGGAGAAGATGTATAATAGGGACAGTTACATTCTCAGTGTTTGCAGGTTTTTGTTGTTCCAAATCTGAAATACCAGCTGTATATCTGTCTTCTCTCTTTTTCTCTGTCTCCGTGGTCTTACTGGCACATCCTTGGCAGACAGGCAGAGGAGACACATGAACAGTCAGTTTGTCAACGTAGAAAATATTCTCTTCCTGGAGACAAAAATACAAAGATTGAAGCCAAATGTATGAATTCTGAACAGATAGGCTACGCATGTTTTCCCAAGTAAAGAAACAGTTTTCATCCTTTGTAGTGAACGGTTTGATCTAGCTGTGAAGCTGGAAGACACTAATGCTCTGTGCAAACAGATTTTGATGGAAATACTTAAGAAATACTCAAGTTCAGTACTTGAGTAAAAGTACTTGGTTACATTCCATCACTGCCTGTATGTCTCTGGACTGTGGGAGAAAATGCATAGAGAGGATAATGTGAAGTTTGTTGTACCTTTTTGAAGGTGAACTGCAGACTGGCGGCATTGTCTGGCAGCGTGAGAGAGAGAACAGCAGCTTCTTTGTCACAGTAACCACTGGCTCTGACTCTGGAGGGGTCCAGGTTGAAATACCAAGTCTTCTGAACGCACACAGGAGAGAAATATTACTTTATATTATGCGATGGTGTCACAAATCAGTGTGTCCTCTCACTGTATATTTTAACTATTGTCAAAATGTGACAGTATTAACACTTACCAAGGCAAATTCCACATAAGTGTACTTATTGTGGCAATAAAACCTTTTCTGAGTCTGAGTTCTGATTATGATTCTTACAACTCATATTGGATATATTTTGAGTGTACCTCAGCCAAAATTTTAAATTTCTTAAAATGGTGATTTTTTTTAACAATTTGAACAGTTAAACCAACTTGTAACACCTCACAAAGACATGCCATTGCTGACACAAAAACACACACTCTGCAATATTAGAAAATTACACAAATGCACGGTGAAGCAAACACAGCACCCTATTCACAAATTAACATGACACACACATACACAATTCTAACCTTATTTTCAATGACAATGTATTCTGCTCCCATGGTAGCTTTGATACAGGATTTCCCAACAAGGTAGGTCCCTGTGCACAAAACATACACACACACACACACACACACACACACACACACACACACACACACAGCAGCCAAATAGTGTCAATTTTCTATTGTATCTCCCAGTTTTATGCTAACGAGATGTTTCATATATCAAATTGTGTGTATTTCTTTTTTAAACCTTTAGTGTTGATTAAAGAAGTTGTTTTCCAAATGTGTCTCTTTAATCTGATGTGATTGAATACATTCTAGGTTTTTCCATATACTGATCAGCTATAGTTAAACTATCACAGTGATGATGACTGAGTTATAACTTCATGTTAGTGCAAGAAAACTTACTAATTCAAAATCTCACAGGTTTCACCATTATGTGCTTATCAAACCTGCTTCAGCTTCCAACAGCAGTGTATAGCCTTTAAGTTATAAAGTACATTAATGAGTTTTCAGATGCAACACCTTAAGAAAGCTACACACAAAATCAAGCCAATCACCATGCAAGCTTATAGCAGGCATTTTCTTTAAAAAGAAATTGGCTACAGAAACTGGTTCTTTTGTTAAATATTTTTGCAATAAATCTGATGTTGTGTTGTAGTGTACCTATTGGAGGAACGGACTCAGAGGGGTGCATCACCGGCCGGTAGATCTGCACCTCAGAGGAGAACTCAGAGGCAGGCGGGACGGAGTGGTCATTTCTCTGGAGGTGGACATCTGGGGGAGGAAGAGACATGTCACTCTCAACGTCTGTTAATCGCCTGAATGTTTTATTGTTTTGTAAATAAAAATGTGGCTTTTAAAAATCAATTAGGTCCATTGCACACAGCAGATGCTGACCCAAATGACCCAATAACTGTATTGTAAACTAATTTAATCATCACCATTGGAGCACAATATAGAGTGTATTTTGACATAGGGACATAACCACAAGATTAAGTAATAATGCAGGATTAGCCTTAGTTTATTTTGTTCCTCAGTGTTGCAAATTCCTATAGAAATGTTCAATTAATCAAATTATGTGCAAATAGTTGACAACCAGTGAACCTGGTGCTTTTGGGTCATCGTAAGATAGGGGTACTTGTACTTGTCCACTTTGGTAATCCAGTCAAAGCTTCAACAGATGTTGCAAAAACAAATGTTGCAAAAAAAAGTCAAGACATAGGAAAGAAAAATCAAATCTAACATTTTTGTTGTCAGCTACGTCCACTTTGCAACAAGCCACTGGGTTTTTAAAATACGTAATTATGTAGTAAAAGGCCAAGAAATTGAAGAATTGAATTAGTGGATACAGTGGTTTCAATGCTATACTACAATGAAAAATGGCTCTGATCATTGTTACCCCATCTGTTTGCTTAAACTACATTTTGAGAAAAAAAGAAGAGTGTGAGACTACTGAAGACCACTAAAGCAATGTTCACTGTGTGGGACAGGAAACCAGAACAGCCTAATTTCTGACACAGATCAGACAGCACTCCGTATATGTTCAAGGAAATACCGCTCTTTGAAGAGAAAAGGTGAAGCAGCAGTATGAAGACCACCATATAATTCTAAACCATTAAAGATAAATAATCAGAAATATCCCAATCGCAGGTTCGCTCCCATCATTATTGACCTCCATGCATGTGTACACATAATTATAGAATGGGGTACTTGATTAAAGATTAGATGGTGCTGCATGGCATCATGTAAGTTTATTTGTATTTTGAGTGAAGCTGTTTTTATTTTTGGAACAAAGATGTTGGGGGGTAAAGGGGGGAGACCTTCACTATTCATCGTCAAACGTCTCATATAAACACTGAATTGAGTTACAGAGGAAAAGACAAAGAACAGTCTGTCGAGAGTTTAGTCCACAGTCTGAGGGTGAAATGAGATTTGAATATTATCAAACGTACCTGGAATAACAGCAGCGAGGAAGAAAAGAGACCATGCACATGTGTGATCCCTTAGCATCATAGTGAGTACAGAAAAGTAAAAGAAATGAAAAAAATGCTGGTAATAGATGATGAGTGCAGTCTGAGTGCTGCAGCTGTGGTTTGTCTTGTAAATGTGAAACTGTTGAACACCTTAACACCTAAATGAGCCATGCAGAGGAAGTGAAGTTTCACAGGAGGGCGGGTCTAGAGACCATCAGCCTTCTCAGCTCTGAACTGACACCTCAAATGGTAACTTACGTCAGTCAATGAGTGAGCACTGTCCACCTCATGCATCACCATAATGGACTTTCCAGACAACAGATGAACCCATTTTCATGTATGCTCAGTGGTGGAAAGTAACTAAGTATGATACTTGAGTACAATTTTTGATGTACTTGTACTTGAGTATTTCCATTTTATGAAACTTTATACTCCTACTTCAGTACATGTCACAGGGAGCGTGCCTATGTTCCCACAGCCCTATGTTCCCACATTTCTAAGATCTTTTTTTCAAAATTAGGTCCTTTGTTCCCACATTTCCTTTTCCATAAATTTGTATCAGATTTGATCCCCCTTTCTCCCAATTTGGTAGCCAATGACACCCAACCTATTATCCAGTAGCAATGGACTACAGATGGAATGTAACCCTAACCCTAAGAAAAATCTTAGAAATGTGGGAACATAGGGCTGTAGGAACATAGGGCTGACCCCATGTATCCGACAGCTTTAGGTGCTTTGCAGATTAAAATGTATTTTTACAATGTTGTATTGCTATTTTTATTTAAGTAAAAGATGTGAGTTCTACCACTGGCTAAGCTAATTAACCTGACTGCTGACTGCACTGTAGTTATATTTAACGGACGAGTAGGAGAGCAGTAATCAAACTTCTCATCTAGCTCTCAGCAAGAAAGTGAATAGGAACTTTTGAACTATTCCTCGAAACAAAGCTCCTAATGGCCCAGTATTTCTCGTGTGTGTGGCCATAAGAGGGCAGAATTAAGCTCTTTAAATCTGCTCTTGTCTGGATTTTTACACAATCACAACAATTTATTTTTCTTTACAGTCTCAAATCACAAGGCTTGCTTTGTATCTATCACTACAGAGCTGTATGATGGAGCTGAAGTGGCTCCATTACAGTTTTTTACAGTTGCTAGGACACATTTCTCAATACTTTTTCAAAACTCTCACAACAGAAGTATATGTGGGCTAAACTGTGGATCATTTATTATTGTTTTGGCACAAAATGCATTCAATGACTACATCTTTCAAATGACATTCATTCTTTTCTCCCTTCAACACAACAACCGCCAAAACTCTATGTACCTACAGGCCAATGTAGCACATGCTAACATACTGTTTTCAAAAAACTGTTTAACTTAAGTTCAAAACAATAACATAATAAAAAACTGAATAAGACAGCAATTTGCTACATTTCTACAGTAATATTGTAATGAAATATATTTCGAATCGAAAAATGAAATGCTATGAAAACATTTGGACAATTGGACCTCTCCATTCCTCAACCCCATAGAGGAATTTTTTTTCCTCATGGAGGGGGAAGGTTTATGACCACCATCCACATAATCAAATGTCCCTCCTGGAAGTAATGGATGCTGGATGCCTGGACATATCAGCAGAAGATTGCCAGTGATGGATCAGGCATGCCAGAAGATCCTTTCCTAGGTGTATTGCCCTAGATGTTATAAGATGTGATGTGGATGAGAACCTTTGGCCAAATGCAGAAGACCGAGTAGATTAGCATTCCTATTGTATCTGTATCAGTGGATGGTGTGTATACAAATTCTTGTATTTTGGAATTACTCAGTGCAAATAAAAGACATACAATATATTGAAGCATACTGCATCATGTCTGATTCATTCCAGTAGCATATATTGCAGTGAATTCTAAACAGTAGAGAGGTGTCCTTGTTTTACATAAGAAAACATTGTATAATGATACCTGTTAGTGTATTTTAGGTCATTGTTTTGTGGGTGACAAAGTGTGTTTGTTGGCTGTCAACCTTTGCTAGTGTTACGGGAGGAGTTGATTTGAGGCATGTATGAAGTGATTTGGTAGTTTTAGTGCATTTTGAATGTGAAATGAACTGCTGTGCCGAGCTGAAAGTTGATTAAGAGAACTGTGTTAAGAGTTTTGAAAAAGTGACCTAAGTATTGAGAAATGTATCCTAGCGACTGTAAAAAAACTGTAGTGTAACAGAGCCAATAATTTGCCAGGGACATATGGAAGATTTTAGCATGTTGTCATCAGTTGACATGCGAGTTGGCCTTGTTGTACTTGGTGAACTTGGTGTAATACTGTATAGTAACTGGACCCAGACAAAGCAAACTGTCTGTATGATACATCTACATGGAGTGTAACATCTGAGCACATTACACCTCTTTTCACAGAGGAGCAGTGGGGAAATCAGAGTAGTATAGGCTAAAGGTCGACAGGGACAAAGTACCAGTTAAAACACACAGTGAGCAAACACACGCGCGCGCGCACACACACACACACACACACACACACACACACACACACACACACAGTGGCCCCTAATCATTAAAGGATTTATTTTGCTACCATATACTGTAGTTTGTGTGGTTTAATTTGTGAGTGCGTGTGTGCGTGCGTGCGTGCGTGTCTCAAGGTTATAATCGTTAACGAAAATTTATGAAATAACGAAAACTAGGTGGGAAAAAACATTGTTAACTGAAATAAAAATAAAAACGAGGCATTACAAAAAAACGATAACTAAACTAAAACTAATGTCTGTTTACAAAACTAACTAAAATAAAATTATCAACTAAATGTCCTTAGTTTTCGTCTTTGTCGATCTTTCATATAGCAAGTAACTTTATATCTCTCCGACTGTACTGACTAAATCCTAAACGAAGTCTAGTACTGGTTGCTAATACGGCGGATTAGGTTTAGACGTGCGCCCAGTGCGCTCGAACACAGCAAACGGAGAGTTCAATGTTACAATTATCTCGCACCGTTTATTTACTTCCATATATCATACAGCGGCAATAACTTTGACTCATAATACATGTAACCAAAATGACAAACCGAATTGCTCACCCCGAAGGCAAGGCACAAAGGCACAGTCGAAAACGGTTTGCTTCCCAAATCAGCAACACCTGTGTCTGGGTTTCCTCTAGGGTAAATGGCCTACCTGGGCTGACCCGAAGTCAGCTGAGCCACAAAGCACATACAGCCCCCTAGTGGCACAGGGCAAAATTACATGAAATAATACAAAATGAAAATGGCTCATACACCGACCATGACATTTCCCGTAGACATGTATAGTTTCCGACTGGGAACGCAGAAATTCCGACATTCCACGTCAAATTGTACACAACATGTCCGTTGCTCTGTGCCTCTCGCCTGGCATCATATCGGTACCGAAAGTCGGAAGGGGAAAGCGGCAGTCCTATTTGATTATGACTGTGTCAGATAAAAGCGCCTTGCAGTGGAAGGTGGTAAAATATGTGGACAATTTATTACAGGGAAAAATCCCACGAATTTGAAAGTACATTTGAGAAGCGCACACAAGCTAGGAGGCTAACCTAGCTTACCTTAACAAGGTAAAGGAGAAAGCAAAGCCCCCTTTCCCCGAAACAGAAGCTAACCCCGGTAACGTTACGGGCATGGATATATGGATACAGGGCCAGGCAGCATGACAGAGACAACAGCAGGACAGAGAACACTACAGGAGGGCTTTCACCGGCAACCCGATAGCTGCTGGTTAGTAAATACGCAGGAACACCAAAAGCGGGAGGAAACGTGGGTTTATATGTGGATTGATACTACTGGGATGTCTACACAACTGTGTGACTCGATTGACTTCAAAAAGTTCGCCACTTTACTCGAATCAAAGTTGAAAACACCTGTTCATGTCTTCTTTAGTCTGTTGGCTATTTAGGTTTTTTTCCTGGAACACGTCACTTAACACATTTTGCACATACTGCGTCTTGTGTAGACTGTTTACATATTTATGACCATATATGTAGGCTACATTTTATGTACTGGTGTTATTGTTGAATACATATTTCTAAAATTGTACGATGTTTTTGTTGAGTTATTATTACACAATACATTTTCTGATCTTTTTGAATCCCCCAACAAATAACCCATATTACAAAAAAGACTTAAACTAATAAAAACTAAACTAAAACTAAGCTAGCAACCCGCTTTAAAAACTAATTCAAACTAAACTTAATTTGAAAACAAAAAGTCAAAACGAAATAAAAATAAAAACTAATGAAAAATGCAAAACTATAATAACCTTGGTGTGTGTGTGTGTGTGTGTGTGTGTGTGTGTGTGTGTGTGTTGAGGTAAGAGAGTTTGTGCTCTTTCAAAGTCACTAATGAAGGAAGTTAGTACATCTACTTACATGCTCCCCTTTCTCTGATACTGACTGTTGTATTGACCTGGCATGTAGGAGGGCAAACAAAAGAGCAAACATTTACTCTTTTTTTACCTTTTGAGCATTAATGTGTGTGTGTGTGTGTGTGTGTGTGTGTGTGTGTGTGTGTGTGTGTGTGTGTGTGTGTGTGCGCGCGCGCGCGCGCGTGCGTGCGTGCGTGTGTGTGTGTGTGTGTCCTCTGTGCCCTTCTGGCCCCTGTGTATGTGTCCATCAGTGTGTCATCATCTTTCTTATTATTCCCACCCACAGTTTCAGGAGAACTTCACTCAGACGTCCATCCCTGTGTGGATTGGAGTCAATTCTTTTTTCTCTTTAAGCCCGGCAGGATCAGCAGCAGGCCTCCACCTTCAGAAACTGTAAGTACTCTATTACTAAGAATATTTAAGTTAGTCTGGAAAGCATTATATTAAATTATCAGCCATAAATAAGATTTGAGATTGATCCACCTAACACCGCCAGGACCTGAAATGCACTTACATTGATAAACTGTGAAAGTGTTCATCAACTGGTGTGATATTTACCATTTCTTTCCCCTTGTAGCAGAACAGAGCCAAACATTCATCAGGATTAGACGATGAGGAGCAGAGTGGGGCTGTATGTGCTGGGCCTGCTGTGCCTCCACAGCTCAGTCTTTGGACAGGTAAGAGAAAAATATCAGCAATCATAACTTCTAACTGTTTTTCTGGCTTTAAAACCCGGATTACACTGTGAGAAGAAATGAACTATTAGGCTGCTAAGAGTTACTGCAGTGGTGGAGGAAGTTTTCAGGTCTTTTACTTGAGTAAAAGTAGTAATATCGCACTAGAAAACTCGCATACAAGTAAAAGGTCTGCATTCAAAACTTTACTTATGCAAAATAACACAATTATTTGCAAAATGTTGTTGAAGTATCAAAAGTAAAAGTACTCATAATGCAATATGGCCATTGTCAGGTCAATATATTATGTAAATTATAAAATTGGATATCAATATTTAGGCATCATGTACTGTAAGCAGCTTTTTAATACTGTAGCTTCGGGCTAACTGCTTAACTCATTTACAAATATGCATCATATATTGTAAGATGATCATGTTAATTGCAAATAAAAAAAACAAAAAGTATCCAGTAACTGTAGCTGTCAGTTGAATGTAGCTGAGTAAAAACGTCAACATCTTCCTCTGAAATGTAGTGAAGTATAAAGTAGCATGAACTGAGAATACTCGAGTCAATTTCACGTTTCTCAAAATTGTACTTAAGAACAGTACTTGTGTACATGGTTACCTTTTTCCACCACTGGATTGCAAGCATGATTTATCTGACATGTGTCTACAGATTTGGATCATTATGTGTCACGCTTGCAGTATCCTTTATTTTGGCTTTTGACCCTTTTAAAATGAAGCAAAGCCAACTTGACGTTGCTTCATTTCAATAAAGAAAAAAAAAAGTAAAGTAAAATTACTCAAGTAAAAGTAGTAATACAACACTAAGAAAATACTCCATTAAAAGTATTTTATGCTTAGTCTTATTTCAGTAAAATTATTGTCAGCACAAATGTACTGATGTTACACAAAGGCTAAATTAGTCATTGTGCAAAAAAAATGCCCCTTTGGAAGCTGCTATATTATATGTATGTTATTGGATTTATATTACTAATGCATTAAGATGGGAAAATCATTTTAATGTTGAAGTGAAAGGTAACTACCTTATATACTTTTGTACAGTTTAATCTGTGGCAAATGTGGGTGTCAAATATTTTACTTTGAAAGTATAAAGTAGCCGAGGGTAGAAATATTCATGTAAAGTAAAAATAGCACAAAAGTTTACTTGAGTAAATGTACTTTGTTACTTCCTACCATTGCTTGTCACAGGTTGTATTATTCTCATCAGCTGGCAGAAGAGTACCTTTTCCTTCTCAGATGGTTTCATTAAATAACAAAAAATATATAGGCCTTAGAAAAGTCATACTTCATTTTGTGCACCAGAAAAGCATTTTCCTCGATTTCTGCTTTTCCGAGAGGTGTTGGACGTCCAGCCCGGCATCCTGATCTTCTGTGACGACCCATCTGTGAAGATAGCCGTCAACAGCGCTGTGAGCAAGTTCAACAAGAGGCTGAGCACTGGATACAAGCTGGCCCTCTTCCAGATACTTACAGCCAGCAAGGTACAGTGATTGCAAAAAGGATGTGGCTTTCTGCACATTCACATAACCTGCTTCGTCTCAGGATATATCTTGAGTAGTCAAGATCCCTTAAAAGGTCCTAAAGAACAACTGCAACCTGATATCCCTATAAAATATCAAAGTGCAGAGAGTTTTTAAGTACTGTGGGTTTCTTTCAGGAATTATTACTTTTCCCTCTTGTATAGTAGCTTTTTTAGCTCCTCCTATACACCCACTGTCTTTTAAAAGGGGGAAATAATATAAAGTATATTATATACATACGTTTGTATAAATACACAGGAACACAGTGCTTCTTTTCACTGACAATGCACTGTATGAAATTAGTAATGAAAGTACTATCAAGCAAGGGAGACTCATGTAGGGACTCCAAATTGAACACAAATAAGGGTTTAATGTGAAAAATGCAACATATTGATTATGTACTGCGCTTATAGGAAATAAGGAAAAAAAATTGGCTGCAGGTAGAAATACAACAATGCATACAAATCTATGAGCATGTTTGTTTTTTGTGATAATAATGATAATAATAACTAATAGCTACAGTATCTAGTTTGTGTACAAATGCAGTGTGTAAAAATACAATATTTCCATCTGAAATTAACATTAACATTAACATTTTCGGATTTAAACAGATCCGATGGTTGTTTAACCTCCATTTGAAATCCACACGTCCAATCCAGAGGTGAAATTAGACGGTGATGAAACAATAGGAACTAAAGCTGTGGGATAATTACCAAGACATTCTGGGATAACATGTTTAGACCCTGTGTGTGTGTGTGTGTGTGTGTGTGTGTGTGTGTGTGTGTGTGTGTGTGTGTGTGTGTGTGTGCGCGTGTGTGTGTGTCTTTACAGTCAAAGAATGGCTCAGACTCGGTGTACTCACTGCAGTTCACCAGCAGGAGGAGTGACTGTCCAGCTGGGAGCAGCAAACCCTGGACAGAATGCAACTATCTGCCTAATGGACGCAAGGTAATAATGATGAGATGAAACACAGATGTTTATGTTCTTCTTAGCAGTGACGCACAATCTTTCCTCTATTCATCTCTGTGGAGAAAAAAATGATGGGTACAGTAATAATTTCCAATGCAAATACTTAAACAATGTTGCAGATTTCATGTGTACTCAAAGAGATTATACTGCTTAAAGATGGTAACAATAGTTAAAGGTGCTGTAGGTAGGATTGTGAAGATCCTGGAATTTGAACATCAACTTCTCAGTCCCTCCCCCCTTTCAGGTAAAGCCCAAATGGTCTCCTAAGCCCCTCCCCCCACAAGGGAGAATGAATGCGTGTGCATGAGCAGTGATTGACACGCAGTTGGCCCTGATTGGTGCAGCTGAACAGGGAGCGGTGAATTCTTGCAAACACTACAGGCTGTACGTGGTGCCAGAGGAGCTGGATTTTTTTTTTAATTACCTGCTTCATGTAGTTCTACTGGAACATAGGGTCAGTTTCAGCAAATATAACAGAAAGTTAGTTTTATAAGTCTTACCTACTGCACCTTTAAAGGTCAGGATCACACAGTAATCATAACCCTAACATTACATTCTATTAATCCTCCAGGAGCCAATTTCATGCAATGCCACAGTCTACATGACAGACCACACAGCAGACACTAAACAGGTGGATTGCCGGCTCGGTAAGTGAAAATAAACCCAACATCTAAATATTGTTTTTATAACACAAGTACAACCAGCAGAATTTGCTTCAAATTTAGTTAAAAAAATACTAAATAGTTCAGGAAATATGCCTATTTTGCTTTCTTGCCGAGAGTTAGATGAGAAGATTGATAGCCCTCTCATGAACATCTGTTGAATATGAAGCTACAGCCAGCAGAAAGTTAGCTTAGCTTAGCTTAGCATAAAGACTGAAAACAGGGGGAAACAGCTAGCCTGGCTCTGTCGAAAGGTAGCAAAATCTGACAAACAACATCTCTAAAGCTCACAAATGAACATGTAAATCTTATTGAATCCCTACAAAAACTAAGGTGTATAAACATTGTGGTTTTAGAGGGGGTTATATGTTGAAGGCTAACTTTACTATTTATTGAGCTGGAGTAGTGTCCATTGGTTGCCTGGCAACTGTTCCAGGCCCAACCCAGTAGTAACCTCCAGTAAAACCACAACTTAATGTTTTTACACTTCAGCTTTTTATCATTTTAAACATAAGAGATATAACATGTTAATTAGTAAGGTTGTTGCCTTTGGTCAGAGCCAGTATAGCTGTTTTTTTCTTTTTTTCAAGTCTTGCTATGCTATGTATAATAAACTAAGCTAAACTAAGCTTAGATAAGATAAGTTAACTGGCTGCTGACTGTAGCTTCATATTTGCCATAGAGATGCCAGAGAATCTTCTCATCTATCCATCAGCAAGAAAGTGAAATAGTAGGCTATATTAACCAAAACATCAAACTATTCCTATAAATATTACCAAAACTACTAAAATAGAATTTAAAGGGAAGAGTCTTTCTAGCTCTCAATAAACAAGATTATTTTAAGTAAGCTTTTTCAACTTGGGACCTCTTTTAAGATGCTACGCACAGACCCAGTGGCTCATTAATACTTATTAATTCTCACTTTTAAGTGATGCCTCAACCAGGGGTACTTGGCTCTTCAAACATCATCCCATATCATGAGAAACCAGTAAGGAATCTCTGGTGTACTAATAAAGTCCTCCATGACTCTGTTTATCAGAGAAGCATATTTCTCATTAAGAAAACAGTGAGTCATTGAGAAAAATGTACACTGGTGGGCGCAGGGCATATGAGGGGAGCTGATTGTGTAATATCTCAACACTGTGCAGATACGGAGAGCGCAATATTAACTTGTCACACCATAAAAGGCAGTGACAGTCTAGACTTTAATCTGTTTGCCTAACCAGCCCACTGGCCGACTACAGATAATAGAGTATATGTTTTTTCTATCCAACTTCCAAAATGTTTTGCAACATTTTAAGGCTCATCTTGGAAAAACACTTTGTGTATTAAAGTAGTTTTTGTCTGCTGCTTCTGTGGGGTCAGGTTTTAAAGAAATAAAAGTTGTGTGGTTTGAAAGCCGTGCTTTTAAAATATGTTAAGTAAACAGCACTTTCTTCCTTCATTAATAAAGCTGGTCTTTCCCTAAATTACCCCCCGTATGAAGAATTATATAGTCCTAATATTAACATACAGCAAAGTGAATTATTAAATATGTGCTTTTGATTCTCATTTTTTAATTTTTCTGTGACACTTGGCGGTCGAGTTGCATTGTGGGTAATGTATGCACCAGGTTTTGACAAGGAAGAGGAACACATGGAATAAAAAATACGATATCTGATGTATTGATTTTGATCTTCTCACTATTGTGAGTCTGACAATATTATAGAAGTGCAATGCTAGTATGGTCTAGCCACACTGCCTATCTATTCTGGGATAGGGGAAAAAAAACCTCCGGCTTGTTTGTATTTCTTTAAACCAATCACAACCATCATGGGCAACACTAAGCCCCGATAGCGCGTGACAGTGAGAGGGGAGGAACATCCGGAGCGTGAGAGACACGCTGGGTGTCAGGCTTTATGCCAGCAGTGTACTTCTGTTGAGCCAGACTACCTAGCTGAAAATTGAAGTATGGGGATATTAAAAGTCATTGGACTCCAGTTGAAAAATAATACCAGCAGCTTCACTAAAACATTATTCTTCCAGCTGAAAAACATTAAGTTTGGCCCTTCTTGACTTGTCATGTTACAGAAAGGTTATATCCTGCCTTTATCTTTAGCATTATGGATTATTGTAACACACTTTGTTTCTTCCCAAACAATCTATAAACCTCAGTTCATTCAGAACTATGCTGCTGTTTTACCTGCTGCTGTTTTTCATACCTGTCAACATTGATTTTTAATTATTTGTTCTTGCAATAAATAAATGCATAATTGAGAAGAAAAAAAAGTGTGTGGGAATTCAACATTTTCTTTTGCCTTATGTCATTTTCCTTGTCTATCACGTTGAAGGAGTTTTCTTACACACAGAGAGCTGTGAATTGACCTGGGTCACATTATATTGCAAAATGTTCCATCATGCACAGTCCGCTCATATTTTGTTAATATATTAGAAATCACTAAAGGGAAAAATGGAAATGTGGCTTTCTCTAATTAATTGACTTCAAAATATTAGAAAAGCAACTTTTAAACAACTTTTAAAGATCAACACATCACCTCTCTATCATACATCTCACCATTAAACATTATTTTCATTCATTCATTTGATTGTTCTGATTTGAACTTAACTTATTCTCCTGTTAACTTAAAATCTTGAGTGCTATTTGTATCTGTTCATTATGTTTTATTTCTTTCTTAATGGAAAGCACTTTATACATATATGCTAATCAGTATCCTAACAGATGCAGTAGTAGTAGTAGTAGTAGTAGTAGTAGTAGTAGTAGTAGTAGTGGTGGTGGGAAATAAGGGTCAATGTTTCCTTAAATGCATAGTTAATATTGCCTCTAACATCCATTGATTTAGTATTGTTACTGCATTGATTAAGGATAATATAAAAAAAAGAATAAGCCCAGCATATATGAGGTGACCATGCAATGAATGTCCTGAGCCACAACCATCCGATGTCTCCTCATTCTTTCTTTTTTCCCCACAATCTTTCTCCTCTCCAGACGATTACATTATTCCAGTGAGAGCTTCCTGTTTGGGCTGTCCTCAGCAGATCGATTCCTACTCAGAGGACCTTAAAGTTCCTCTTTCCATCTCCATCTCCAAGTATAACTCCTTGTCCAACTCTACTCACCTGTTCGCCCTGCACAGTGTTGGCCACGCCACCAGACAGGTAGAGACTGGGTGATATAAGGAGAGGGGAAGTGGGAGGAATGTCAGGTGTTTCTTTTCTACCTACTGTCTGTATGTATCCCATAGGTGGTCGCAGGCTTCAGATTCAAGCTGAGGTTTGATATGAAGAAGACCACCTGCCCCAAGGATGAACACAAAGACCTCAACGATCTGTGTGTCCCAGATGAAGAGAATTTGGTAAACATGAAAACGAAACACATTTTACTGCTGACATAATGTAACCCAGGCTTATTTGACCTGGTGTGTCTCACTGTGTGTGTTTGTGTGCGCAGGAGTTTGCTAACTGTAACTCTACAGTGGATGTAGCACCATGGAGATTTGAGGTCCCACAGGCACAGATAGTATGTGAACCAGGGATAATGCCTACCACGGTAAGACCCACTTTTCAACAAATGGTCAATAATGAGAGCATTAGCCCCTTTAAAATATCCAATAAAGACCAGGACAGCTACTAATATTACCCTATACTCTGATATACTGTATAACGCGTCCTTGCCTGCTTAATTGTACTTATTATTCAAATGCCTTTATTGTATTTTTGTACGTGTGAAGCACTTTGTAGCCCAGGTTTTAAAAAGTGCCATATTAATTAAGTTTTACGTACTTACTTATGTATTGGCTCCCATGCAGTGGATAATCAAGTCTTGTATTTTCTAACATAACCTTGAACCCCAAATAATATATATATATATAGATATATATTACCTTCCAAACTCTTTGGATACTGAGCCACATGCACACAGCTTTGGCAGGTTGAGAAATCCTCGGCAGACCAGCAGGTCTTAGTTATTGTTGCTCAGTTAGGATTGGACAATAATTGTTTGATATAGAAGTTTAGTGGAAGGGAAATTTAGCCGCAATAGTTGATTTGTTTTTGGACACTTATCTGGCAGAATAACTCAACAGCAAGCAGACAAACCCAGAGCCCTAACATACTGACAATTTAAATATACAGTGAGCAACATTCACATCTGAAGTCCAAAATGAAGACAACATGCTGAAAGGTCAGTTCTGAGTAATAATACAAGTAGTACAAGAAGTATGAACGTATTAACAGATACAATAGTATTTACCAAAAAAAGATAGTGCTTTGGGTTTTGGAAATTGAAATTATACACAAAGTAAAGCTTCTAATAATAAAAATGTGTTGCAGAACGTAATGTTAGAACAATTCTGCATAGAAACGCCACTTTGGGTTAGATATTTTTGCCTGTGTGACATTGACTGAGAGCTTATGTATTAGGTAGTAAGAGTGACAATACCATAAAGATAATACTTTCACTGTGTAAAATGGGTTATGAGCACATTGGGAATTTTGTCCCCATTTTACTCCTAAAAGGTACGCTACACTTTCACTCTAAAATTGAAAATTCTTCAGTTAGAAAATGTGTCTTAATGTATTCTTTTCTTCAGTTTTTTACCAGGCGCCGCCCTCCTGGCTGGTCTCCACTCAGGAGCATTCTATATGATGTTCCATCTCCAGCTCAATCTCCGTCTCCAACAACACTACCCTCGACTAAGGCTTCAGCCAAAGAAGAATCTTCTGAGGAGGACACCACAGTCTCCAAACCTTCCATCTCCCCTGACGTGGCCGCAGAACCTGTGATTGACAGCCCCTTCTACTGCCCGTCCAAGCCCTGGAAACCTTTCAATGAGGCCAATCCTGCGATGCCTGCAGCTCCTACGAAGGCTGCCACAGAGGAGGCCACCACTCTGCCCTCAGCAGACTGGACCTTCAGTGATTCAGACCTGGCGGCATAAATTTATCCTCAAGGGAACCACGTTTATATTCAAAATAATCTCACTTGTCACACTCTTCCAACAGATTTTGTTTTGTTTCGTCCTATATTGGATGGCATTGCAGGGATTTTTGGAGGAACATCTCTATGGGCTTTATGCGGATTTAAAAAGCAAAAGGGTTAATTTAATAAAATAACCAGTTAAGGGGACAAAGGAGAAAGCAACCTTTTTCTGGGGCCATGTAACTCCTCGGGAAGCATTGGAAAAAAAGGACTGAAATGATGACAGAGCTCTAGACTGATCCTATTAATTGCTGGTTAAGCGAGTAAAACTTTTCTTTGATTAAAACAAAGTAATGAGTGATTGAGTGCCCTCAATGGTGATTATTATAGAGATGTGAGAAAATGGAAAAAGTACATTGGAAATCTGTCATTCTCAAAAGGGAAAAAAATCTACAATAAAATAAAATAAAACGTTCTGTGTGATGGTTTTATATGTGAATATAAATGCAGCTCATTAATAATGGTTTTCTTTCTGTAAACATTTCCTGTACTCATTTCCACCAGGACAAACAATATTCAGCATTCAGTTTTATCACAAGATACAAAGTTCAGACGTGTATGCGTTTTCACCCGACACAGTGTCCCATGACCTCCACTAACACAGTAATGGCACTTTCATTGACCCAAATGCTCTTTTAGATCTTTTAGTGTTATTGTTCTTTAAAATGAATAAACAATCAGATTCAGTCCTCCAGATTCCCTAAATTCCTTTTTTCAGGAGTGTGATAAAGTGGGAACCCTGGAAATAAAACTAAATCAATAATTGTAACTGCATTACATTATTCAATAAAGTAATATTTCGTAAAGAGGCCTGTTATACAGTCAATTTGCAAGAGTGGAAAGTGCGAGAGCAAACAGCCGGTTAAATGTTTAACACATTTATTTGTACTTCTTCACAGAACACTCAGATGACCAGTCAGTCAGTCAGGGTACAAATCTTTACTCGATGACCAGGGAGCCAAAATGAAATACAATATACATTTATAAATTAAAGAAAATGCAGATTATTGTTAGGATGATTAAACTGTTCCTACGTGGAGCAAACTTAAGGCATTATTTCATAAACATCTGTCTGGCTGCCTCCAAGACTAAAGTAAAAAAACAAACAAACAATGTAGCAAGAAGAAGAATATTCATCTTTACCCAATGTCATGCAGATAGGCTGTGAAAAACAATACATCGGCCCATTGTACATTCATTCATAGTATAGGTTAAGGTTCTGACAGCATGGTATGTTGAGGAATACCCTATAATGTAGTTCAGAACACTGCATACAAAAAAATAACATGAAGCCACAGACCATTTAGTTCATTTCTCTTTGAAGTGAGAATTTAGGACATTTCAGGAGCGTAAAAAATGATGACAAATGATCAATAATCTTAATGATTAGTCATATTTGCTCTTTGAATGAAAGTCCTGGGTTTTAAACTGTTATACGACAGCTTTCTAAAAACACAATTTGTGTTAAAGAGACTGTAGAGTAGACTAAACCCTACAACACCATTAGTTGTTTGTTAAATAGCAATTACCCGTGACTCACATTTACGTTTATAGTGGCTGTAGTAAATAAGATGGGAGCAAAGCAGTAAGATGTTGACGAAGTATAAAAGCGGAAAACTCTGCATAAGAGGGCAGGTTGGTTAGAGTGGTGAACGGGTCTAACAAACACAGGACTTTAACCCAGAACTACGTCACGTTCTATGTCACATGTGTGAAGTAACATAACCAATGTACTGATTTCAACCCCAAACACAATCTTTATCTAAACTTAACTAAGTTGTTTTTGTTGCCTGAACCTAACCAAACTGCAACCATTTTATGTTAATGACAATTTTAAAACTGCGACTGTTAACGTTTACATGAGGACGGGAAACGCTCCTGTGGGTCCGTTTTCCTGCTACCGCCAGGGGCGTTATCTTATGAAGAGCTTACGTGGGTCGTATGAGATAGTGGGAGGACTTGTTGGAGTTTTAAAAAAAACAGTCTGCAACTGTGGATTTGACAGTGTTTTTAACTGTTCTTCAGAAACAAACACAGACCTATTCACTAAATATACATAGGGACAATAAGGTAAACACCTGTCCATCAGGAGAACAAACAGGAACATTAACACCCAATAACAACTTCTCGGAAAGCCATAAAAAAACAACAAAGGCTTCACAAAAGTAGTATTTACTGCATCGATATTGCATTGAATGGCATTACATATTCTGGGTGTTTATGTTATTATGTCCATGTCCATGATCAACCATTTCCAACTTCATCTTACTTAGTAAAATAGCAGGTACAATGATTATGTATCATTATGTGATACTCAACTGCCTGCAGATTGTTGATACATACAATCAAACAGCTTTGTAATTATGGCCCTGTGTTTTCATCTTTGAGCTTTTTGAATTGTAAAATAGATAAAGCATGGGTGTCATCAAAGCCCTCACTTAAAGAAAGATAAACTAGTGCAACAGTTTATATTCTTGCACCCATTCAGTGCCAAAGTTGGCGAGCAGGAGAACTTTCAAGCAAACAAACATAATATGAGAAGATGTGAGAACTATGACTTAGCTGCTGGACATATTTCTGATGAATTTGAGGCTGAGGATGAAGATCTAAGATTGTTAAATCTTTTAAATCTCGTAGGATACTTGGTCATAGTTCTGACTGCACCCGATCTTATAAATTTGTACTCAAGTACAACCTTCATAAGTTCAAGAAGTAGGTGCCTCTTCACTCTGAAATGTAGGACTGTGGCATAAATAACAATTACTACAGGTATCAAACAAAAAGCCTATACACAATTCTTCAACCTTAATGCTTACGTACAGTACAATATATATACGCACACACACGCTCTCACATTCAGTACTAGATAGACACTGCACTTTCCCCCATCTCAACTTTAAACCAACAAAATACAGCTGTGGTTCTGATTTGTGACGTTTCAAGTAAAAAATGTACAACTTAAAGTTCCAGCTCGTTCATGATTTCTAACAAACGATGCAAAAACAGCATTCTCCTTCTCTGGCACAGACAAGCCAGTGGGGGGGGGAGGGGGCAGACACCAACATTTCCATAGTTAAGTGTCTTCACACACATACACATGGACATGTACATACATACAGTGTGGATTTTCATTGGGGCCTGCCAATGAAGCTCTGCAACCGGTACAGAAATACCATTAATGTACACAAACACACTCACACAATCAATTTGGAAGATACATGGGAGAGGATAATAAAGATAACACTACAGGTTTGTCACACATGAAGCCCGCCATAGAAAAAGAGGTTTGACTGTAACTATACATACATACTGCTTAATGCTTCTTTAAAAGGTAAATTATCATACATATACTGGTTATGCTGCTTGAAAACATAAAAAGATGAGTGCACATAAGGTCAATGTTAGTAATGACATACATTCTAGCCATTAACGCTGCAAGGATATATGACATCACAGACGTGCGCCAGAACAGACCACCACTTTAGCTTTTAAATACAATTAACAGTTGAGCTGACAAAGTGCTGACTTTCTTTTCTGCAGGCAGATTGAGTTTCATACTGTAGCTAAGTAAAATGCTACTCTAGCTATGAGCACATCCAAATGTTTTTTCAGGTACATTACGAGGGTGTCGGGGGCTCATGAGGCTGCTCTGAGCCATCTTTAATTAATACATTCTCTCCTCAACAAAGCACAGCGTACAAGAAGTTTCAATTCAACGGACAAAGCCGTTGAGTTTTCTGCCACTCAAAAAACACCTTTTGTAACAATACTTTTAGAGAAAGTTACCTATCTCAAAATTCAAGGCGACTATGGTCTGCTTTAAAGACACAACGAAACCAAAATGCATTTATCAAGCTGTAATCCTGCACCCATGTTAATTTAAATGATGGTTGATTTAAAGTATTTATTTCCTTTTCTCTTTCTGTAACATATTAATACATTTTCGATGACTCATCTGAAACTCACAGGTGTATTAATCCAATTAAATGTGATGATTAGCTATAAAACCGCACTTAACTGTTGGCTAATGGTTCATTGTAGCTAGCAAAGTGAGAAAATACCGTATACTGAGGTGTGTGTTTGGATATCAGTTGGCTAAAACTTTGTTTACATTTCCAAAGAATACGGCTGAAGACTTTTTTTATTAGTTTTGCCCTCATCCTCTGTCTCCTGGCCCAACAGGAGAGAGGTGTGGTTGGAGAGTCCTCTACAGCGGTGCATTACTCTATTCGCAAAGCCATAAGTTATTTTGAAAGGTCCAATCAAATCTGAAAGATTTGTTCAAATTCCTCTCGCGACTAAATCTCGCCCACATGCACTGTTTCACTTGCTTCACTAAAGACGCTTTAACTGTCATTTAACTGTGACTTTTAAACATTTGAAAAAGCTGCATGCTCAAATGTTCCTGTTGGGGAAAATCTGGAAATGAACAGCGCATGGCAAGAGGGAGCTTAGCTCAAATACTGACAGAGGTATAGGCTCAGTGAAAGGTGTTATATCCACCACAGATGTCTGATAAACACAAGTTAAAATGCACTTTGTCCATGAGTCGGCAAATACATTCTAATGCTCTAATGATATGCTAAAGACCAACAACCTCACATTGTTAGAAATTTTTAAAAAAAACTACAAAAACAACAAAGGTCAAATCTAGCTTTCCATGTTAATAGTGCTGTCAAGGTTGGCTTACAATATCTTGTTTAGGCAGTTTGTATGGCTGAGCAGTGTGCAGTGTTGTGGAGTGTTGTGCTGTGACGCCAAGGCATTTTATCAACAGGAAGACGTGACATTCCCCTGGGCTTCTGCTTGCCAACAAAGAGGCTTAAAATAGGTCCCATTATTCATAAAATATGAGATTGGCACTTTCATTTTTACCAATTTGCATCCACAAACAAGTACATTTTTACAAATTCCAAGTAGGGTTGCAAACTAGCCACAATAACACAAATTGGGTGCTCCTGACAATTTCAAATGAGATATTTAACTTATAAGTGATGGAGGCAAAAAAAAAAAAAAAAGGCATCAGCAGTCTTAATTTACGAATATGAGCAAAACCCTTGGGGAAAAAAGGGGAAAGCTGTTGCACTCATGGTAGTCAGATGAAGAAAGCAAAAAGGTGAACACAAATACAAAAACCTCTAAATGTATTTACACAAACAATGATGTGTTTCTGGAGAGCTGAGTTTTACCTGTGTCGAAACTGAAAGAAACTAGATACATAAATAAATTCAAAAAGTCATAATAAATCTGTATATCATTCCGGTATTTCTAAGTGCTTTTTTTGATGGAGAGGCATCATCACCCTGAAGTTTATGCAAAAGTCTAAAGCTGCACCACCAACAAATGTTCCCAAGGGTGGAGTGCTTTATAATAGAGGCCGTTGGAGACTGTAGAGCTGTGCAAAACAGCCCAGAGACTCTTCTGCAGATATTGAGCTTTTCAAATGAACTCACAAAGGGTTACAAGGTGGGAAAGCTGACACCAAATCAGCTCAGGAGGGCAACTCCACCACAAATATGGTGGAAGACTGTGCAGTGGTATTCATCATAGAAGCCCCCATACTCCAGTAATCCTGCACTGTGCAACAAATTTGAGTAACACTTATCACGTAAGATAATTCAGACTGTTCCTTGTGCCCGCTATCTTCTCAGCAAGTGATAAGATTTCTTTTTTAAAAGGTTCCAAACCACCTCCTTCCTGGGGTGGAGCCACAGTGTAGAAGTAATACAGCAGAAGAGCAGCACGTTGAACTTACTTTGTGGCTACTTTTAAAGATTGGCAGATACGTCTTCTTCACGTTGTTTTGTCCAATTTGTGTTTTGCCAACAAGAGCAGCAAGGTAAGAGGTACAACTTCTTTCATTACCCAGTTTGTTCCCATTGGGGAAATGAACAGATGAAGCATAGTAGCCAAGGAGACGAGCATCGGCCAGGTAGGGCACATCTTCACCAGGACGTAAGGACAACGCTCTCTTGTAGATAACAGAACAAGTAGAAGGTAGAGTTAGGAAATCAAGACTACGGAAAAGGGCAAATGATTATGGCAAGAAAATGCAAAAAAAAAAAAAAAAAAAGGAATCTTGTTTAGATAAATAAAAATGGCACTGGTGTTTAAAAAAAATTAAATTAAAATTAAGCTGCAAACTTCCATGATCAGTCGGCTGTAAATCCATGATGGGACTGGTGTTTTTTTGTTTGTGTGCAGGAGATCAGTTTAGTGCATGCTGTCTAATCGTGTGGAATATCCAGTCCATCTTGGTGGTCCATCCTCCATGGTGAGCATCATTCATCTGTTTCATAAAGTAGTCCAACGCCTCCTGCACGAAGCAGAAAAAAATAAAAGAGATACACAGTATGAGTACATGCAATAATCCAAGAGAGGTTTTAGAAAGCCAAATGTAAGACTTGAGACTATTTAAAGACCCCAAATAAAGAATAAAATGGATATGAGCACAGACAAAAGTCTTATTACCTGTTCGCTTTTCTCCAGGGCCAGCGTCTTCCTAATGTAGGCAATGTCATCAAATGACTGAAGCTCAGGCATGCCAGAGCCCAGCATCATGGAGAACAGGTTGATAAAGAGGTTAGCATGCTGCCGGATGGCCAGGTAGGCTTTATAACACATCTCCTGGAACCTGGAGGGAGATGGAAAAGGGAATGTGACAAAGACATACAAAAAGTGAAAATGCTTACATAGTTTGTTAGTGGCTGTAGTGCAGGGAAATCACAGCAGCATCAACAAGAGAAAAAAGAAAGAATGAAGCTCAGTGTTGAGCAATGACACCCACCCAAAGCCAGGTGAGCATGTGTTTGATTTCTGAAGACAAACAGACTTAAGGGCTGTGACCGTTTCTGCAAAAGGTGACAGCAAGCCATTTCATAAACAATTGTCGCTCACAAACAACCTTGTCCTACAGGGCTAATGTATGGGTTGCAAGTATTGGGTTTGTTTTGATTACAAATACGTGTCAAAATTAAAGCCACAGAAATTGCATGTTGCAAATTTTGTAAAACAGGCCTCAGACCAGCTTGCTAGACACGAAGGATGCTTGCAAATCGCTATGTTTCTTATGTAATAACTAAGGCAGTGATGAGTTTTCAAAGAGCCAGCATGGTTGAGACAGTTGGGCAAGTTGAGTGGAAACTTACCCAACTGAAGGACGTGAAGCAAGAACAATGCACTGTGCTGCTTTAAAGTAAAAATATGAATTAAAACATCCATTCCAATATATTTAAATAGTATTTGGGGGTCAATCAGCCAACAGACTGACTGATATTAGTTGCAGGTAGCAGATAAAAAAAGAAGAAGATGAGAGCAGTACCTCTCAAACTCTTTGGTCTTTGCACACTCCTGGGATCCCTTGCTGATGACGATGAGGAAGTCTTGCGTCAGCACAAAGGGCACTCGCTCTCTCTTGTAGCCAAATTTCTTCTTCTTATGATCCAGGAAATGGCCAAAATCTATATGAAACAACTGGAAGGGGGGCAGAACAAAGAAGAAAGCAGGAAGTCTGAGTTTAGTAACTCTCTTTAACAAGTAAGCCTCCTCTAAAGTAAAATCTATATATACTGTAAACACACAGGAAAACACAAGGCATCGACACCAAAAGTTATTTTACAAAAATGAGTCTAGCCATTTAGACTGCTGAGTTTTGTATTAAACGTATTCATTTGATCAAATATGTACTGGACAATAACATATCCCTAATACATTAATTTAAATGGAGAAAATAATCTACATTAAGCAGGCTAGACGGAGAAGCTTTTAAAGTTATGCAATCAGATCTTATTTAAATCTTACTAAGATCCCACTAGAATTGAAACATTGTGCAGTTTAGTCATTATGTGTAAACTCTGCATGTATGTGGTATGTGGTCACATCTCAAATAGTTTATGTATAGCATGTGTGATAATCGTAACCTGTCCACCCTTGACCATAACTGTGTGCCATGTATGGACTGTAGGCCTATACAAGTTACCTGTCCATCATCTTTGACCATAATGTTGCTGTTGTGTCTGTCTCCTATCCCAAGGATAAATGTAGCTACACAGTAGCCAGCACAGGACCTTGTAAACAGATCCACAGCCATGTCATACCTGCACACACACACACACACGCACACACACACACACACACACACACACACACACACGCACACACATTAAAAACAATTTAGAAATGAGAAAATGTTTAAAAGTAAATGGGCTGTAACTCTAAACGATAGCAGATTTCCCCTGAGACATTAAGTTTAGGCTCCCACAGATGTTGTACTTTAATCTTCAACACTGTTTAATGATGCAAAAAAAAAAAAAATAATATCAGGAGAGAAGAACTCACATCTCGCCCTTGTTCTTGTCCCTGAGCCACTGATGCAGAGTGTTTGAGTTGAACTGCAGGGCTCCTTTCAAGCCTCCTTTACACTGAATCTGCATGATGGTGTGGGAGCTGCGAACCACCTCAATGAGACCCACACAGTCTCCTAATGACAAACAGCCGTAAGGAAGCATCCTGAAGACACACAAAACAGATTATTTTAGCCCCATCAGCACTGAGGCAGGAACAAGTTAGAGAATTAAGAAATTGAAGCAGAGAGATACAGAGAAAAAGAGAAATCTAGATTGAGATAATATGAGAGAGTAGTACCGTAGGTCCAGTCCCTGATTCTGCCAAATATTCTCCATGATTTTAATAATCTGCAACGTCAGCATATCCTGCCGCAAGTCTGCAACACAAACCCACACAAGAACGGCAGTTACATCCTGATCCTGACAGATTATACACATATACACAACATGATTATGATTATAGTAGACAACCATTACCAAGAAGCTCAGCAGCCTGTAAACAGCACTTTGCAACTTGTGACAACATTTAGCTAATTTTTAAAAGTTTCATTCATAGGGGTTATCCAGACGCGTTAGATGGTTTGTTGACGCAGAACCAATCGAGAAGCCGTCATTGGAAACAGTTTGAAAAAGGGCAGACACTTTCAAAACAATACCTGGCAGGTGACAGGATGAACCACCTGTCTATCAGTCAATCTCTTGCCAGAGCAAGTCAGGAGAAGAGCGAAAAAATCTTTTCCATTGAGAAAAGCCTTCAATGCCATTTTTTACTCTTCTTTCAGTGAAGAAATTCTCTCCAGTTCTGGTATAACTGATGCAATTGCAGAATAATCTACACTAACCTCTTTAGGAGCCGCCATTGTTTTTTCAAACCAACAGTTGCCTCTCGTGTTGTCGCACACACCTAAACCATGCTTATAGCTGCCAGTAGCTCCTCACAGGACGCTGATTGGCCGAAAAAACGGACGTCTGGAGACAAACGCATACCTAGTCTCACATTGCCAGACCTATCTTAACAGCGCTGGGTCAGCGCTGGAGTATGGTCTGACTACACTGCTTATCTATTGTGGGATAGAGAGAAAACGCTCTGGCTTGTTTGTATTTCTTTGATCCAATCACAACTGTCCTTGGCGGCGCTAAGTCCCAGATGCAGCAACATTCCATCCATCCATCTTCATCCGCTTATCCGGGGTCGGGTCGCGGGGGTAGCAGCTCCAGCAGGGGACCGCAAACTTCCCTTTCCCGGGCCACATTAACCAGCTCCGACTGGGGGATCCCGAGGCGTTCCCAGGCCAGGTTAGAGATATAATCCCTCCACCTAGTCCTGGGTCTCCCCCGAGGCCTCCTCCCAGCTGGACGTGCCTGGAACACCTCCCTAGGGAGGCGCCCAGGGGGCATCCTTACCAGATGCCCGAACCACCTCAACTGGCTCCTTTCGACGCAAAGGAGCAGCGGCTCTACTCCGAGCTCCTCACGGATAACTGAGCTTCTCACCCTATCTCTAAGGGAGACGCCAGCTACCCTCCTGAGGAAACCCATTTCGGCCGCTTGTACCCTGGATCTTGTTCTTTCGGTCATGACCCAGCCTTCATGACCATAGGTGAGGGTAGGAACAAAAACTGACCGGTAGATTGAGAGCTTTGCCTTCTGGCTCAGCTCTCTTTTTCGTCTAACGGTGCGATAAATTGAATGTAATACCGCACCTGCTGTGCCGATTCTCCGACCAATCTCCCGCTCCATTGTCCCCTCACTCGTGAACAAGACCCCAAGGTACTTGAACTCCTTCACTTGGGGTAAGGACTCATTCCCTACCTGGAGAAGGCACTCCATCGGGTTTCCTGCTGAGAACCATGGCCTCCGATTTAGAGGTGCTGATCCTCATCCCAGCCGCTTCACACTCGGCTGCGAACCGATCCAGTGAGTGCTGAAGGTCACAGGCCGATGATGCCATCAGGACCACATCATCTGCAAAAAGCAGCGATGAGATCCCCAGCCCACCGAACTGCAACCCCTCTCCACCCCGACTACGCCTCGATATCCTGTCCATAAATACTACAAACAGGATTGGTGACAAAGCGCAGCCCTGGCTGAGGCCAACTCTCACCTGAAACGAGTCCGACTTACTGCCGAGAACCCGGATACAGCTCTCGCTTTGGTCGTACAGAGATTGGATGGCCCTGAGAGGGACCCCCCTCACCCCGTACTCCCGCAGCACCTCCCACAGTATCTCCCGGGGCACCCGGTCATACGCCTTCTCCAGATCCACAAAACACATGTAGACTGGTTGGGCATACTCCCAGGCTCCCTCAGGATCCTTGCGAGAGTAAAGATCTGGTCCGTTGTTCCACGACCAGGGCGGAATCCGCATTGTTCCTCTTCAACCTGAGATTCGACTATCGACCGAACCCTCCTTTCCAGCACCTTCGAGTAGACTTTACCGGGAGGCTGAGAAGTGTGATACCCCTGTAATTGGCACACACCCTCTGGTCCCCCTTTTTTAAAAGGGAACCACCACCCGGTCTGCCACTCCTTAGGCACCGTCCCCAGACTTCCATGCAATGTTGAAGGCGTGTCAGCCAAGACAACCCCTCCACACCCAGAGCTTTAAGCATTTCTGGGACGGATCTCATCAATTCCTGGGGGCTTTGCCACTGTGGAGTTGTTTAACTACCTCAGCAACCTCCACCAGGAAATTGATGCCAATCCCCCCTCATCCTCCAGCTCTGCCTCTACCATAGAGGGCGTATTAGTCGGATTTAGGAGTTCCTCAAAGTGCTCCTTCCACCGCCCTATTACCTCCTCAGTTGAGGTCAACAGCGTCCCATCCTTACTGTACACAGCTTGGATGGTTCCCGCTTCCCCCTCCTGAGGTGGCGAACGGTTTTCAGAAGCACCTTGGTGCCGACCAAAAAGTCCTTCTCCATGTCTTCTCCGAACTTCTCCCACACACGCTGCTTTGCCTCTTTCACGGCAGAGGCTGCAGCCCTTCGAGGGCCCTTCGGTACCTTGCAGCTGCCTCCGGAGTCGTCTGGGATAACATATCCCGGAAAGACTCCTTCTTCAATCGGACGGCTTCCCTGACCACCGGTGTCCACCACGGTGTTCGTGGGTTACCGCCCCTTGAGGCACCTAAGACCCTAAGACCACAGCTCCTCACCGCAGCTTCAGCAATGGAAACTTTGAACATTGTCCACTCGGGTTCAATGCCCCCAGCCTCCACAGGGATGCACGAAAAGCTCCGCCCGGGAGGTGTGAGTTGAAAGTCTGTCGGACAGGGGCCTCCTCCAGACGTTCCCAATTTACCCGCACTACCCGTTTGGGCTACCAGGTCTGTCCAGAGTCTTCCCCACCCCTGACCCAACTCACCACCAGATGGTGATCGGTTGACAGCTCCGCCCCTCTCTTCACCCGAGTGTCCAAAACATATGGCCTCAGATCAGATGAAACGATTATAAAATCGATCATTGACCTTTGGCCTAGGGTGCTCTGGTACCAAGTACACTTATGAGCATCCCTATGTTCGAACATGGTGTTCGTTATAGACAATCCATGACTAGCACAGAAGTCCAACAACAAACAACCACTCTGGTTTAGATCAGGGAGGCCGTTCCTCCCAATCACGCCTCTCCATGTGTCTCCATCATTACCCACGTGCGCGTTGAAGTCCCCCAGCAGAACTATGGAGTCCCCAACTGGAGCCCCATGCAGGACTCCACTCAAGGTCTCCAAGAAGGCCGAACATTGCACTTGCAAAATAGAGAGTGGAGATAGCAGAAGGGCAGGGGCAGCCTGCGTGTGAGACGTGCCGGATGTCAGGTTTTATCCCCGCAATGTACATCCGTTGAACCAGATCACTTGAAATATGACAAGATGGAATTTTGTGTTGTATGTGATCCCGCAATATGTGAATATGTTAAAGTGTATGTCGTCCAAATCTTTGAACCTGTTTTACAGGTTTATGGCAAATGTCATGTTTTGAGAGTCATAGGCACTAACAGTATCACATCCATAAGATAGAAGCTTCTCATAATCCTTAGTATTTAGGCTTGTCATTAGGCAAGTATAGTAGTATAAGCAAGTATAACAATGTATTTGGCAATGACACATTTATGTTAAATGCTATGACATTTCTTTGTGTGTGTGTGTGTGTGTGTTACCATCTCCATTTTTAAAGATGATCTCATTGTTCTGAAAGAGCAGCTCCGACATGATGTCAGGATTCTCCCAGTTGAGCCACAGCGGCCTCTTTGCGGATGACATGATTCTGCATTCATCTAACCTGTACACAAATGAATTCAAGCTATTACATTACATTACCTTTACACACACACACACACACACACACACACACACACACACACACACACACACACACACTACTGTTTGAACCTAAGGTTTCCCAATTGATGTGCAGGGTTGAGAGGAGAGGTGTAGTTCTGCAGAGCATCCATGTAGTCCGGTCTCTTCATCTGGTCCACAAGAAACCGCATCTGGACCTCCACAAGACACACACACATGAATTTGCATATAAATGTGTGCGCATACAACCACAGATACCCACACATCCACAGAGAAATCTTCTAAAAAATATTTATGTGGTACAAGTGTGTGTGTATGTGTATGGGTTCTACTTACCTTCTGCGTCTCATCCTTCTTCTCCTGTTTTAGGATGTCAGTGAGGTTAATCAGCTTCTCCATGGCCTCTACCTGCCTGCTCAGGTGTTTGAGGTACATGCCACATGCCCGGCAGTAAGCCTCTAACAGAAGCCCAAACCTCTGGCTCACTGTTTTATTGTGCATTTCTGACCTGTGAGGAAGCCACAAAGAGAAGAAGGCGACGGAGAGTGCGAGGCCGGGAGGAAAGATGAATTTTTAGCTTTCTAAAAAGACAGAGAGGAAGGAAGGTACATAAACATGGAGAAAAAGCAATTTGAAAGGTGACTCACTTGAGATGCCAGAAGAAGAAATGACCTATCCTTTGATTGGTCAGGGCCTTTTTGAGGAGGAAACGGGCCAGGGGATTGTCAAGATACTGCTCATATTTTAATACCTAGAACAGGAGGAGAGCGAGGAAGGAAAGATTGGAGGGAAAGAGCAATAGAGGAGGTTCAGATTAGTAATTTATATTAATAAACACAACCTTTAAAAATAAATAAATACAACCTAAGGCAGACCAGAAAGTTTTCAACACAAAAGAACTTCTGCTTTCCCACAGATATAACTCTGGCTGCCAAAGACACGCAGGCCAGAGAAAAGTACTTCACAGTTCACTTGAGTCATAGTGCTCTTCGTTCCTCAATGTTTTCCTTTTTACCCCATTCTTTCTTCAAACAGTTCCTTGATTTCAATAGCCCAGACTCTCAGCTAGACCTACCTGTACGAGCTGGATAAGGTATTGGGACAGTTTGTCATCAGTAAGGTATTTGTCAAGGCAGCGTACAGCAAAGTGCCTGACCATGGGATCTGGATAGTTACAGTCCAACAGCTCCATGGCCTGCTCAGGACGAGTTGACGGCCAATCCTTTAACAGACAATACATCTGGAAAACATACAAACCAAGAAATATGAATTTATACTCATTATACACTATTCACAGCGTGTATGTGCGTTAGAGTACTGAAGTATTTTTTTACGGAAGCTTAAAAACAAAAAAAGGAGTCATTTCCTAACAAATTGTTAGTGATCAAACGTGGAATAGATGGAATAAATCTTTACTACAACATGCTTTGCATTTGACACTTACAAACCAAGTCTTTACTATTTCCCTTTGTCATCTTCTCATTTATCAGACACAGATCAAGTATGAAGGAGTTTTATATAACTAGCAGGTATGAAATGGCATGGCATTACCTGTGCTACTTCATCTCTGGAGTTCCATTTGACAGCGAGGAGGATCTTGGGAAGGATCTCAGGGATGTTCATGCAGTAGTGCCTGGTAGAGAAAGAGAAACCGGATAACTACTGTGTGTTGCATCCTAGTTTCAGTCTGAATCTGTTGTTTTTACATATCTAAATCCTGCATAAAAGGTTAAAACAAAATGTGTTACCAGTATTTAGCATGCAGAAATTGGTTACTGTTAATTCCAGAAGTGTATTTTTGTTTTTGTTTTTTAAACAAAATAAATGTTTGAGAGTAACAATTAAAAAGAAAAGAAAAACATTTTCAGCTATTAACCTACAAGAATAAGCCTGTATTAAATCTGGTTTTACAAACAGCTACATACGAGTCTGACCTGTGAAATCTATGCCATGCTATGGTTCTACATAAAGTCAAACTTTAAGTGATATAAAGCAGAGTAGTATAGTGGTATATCTGCTGGTTGGGAGGTTACCTGTGTCTCCAGAGGAAGTCTTTCTCCTGCTCAGTGATTTCTGAAAGAGGGTCTCTGTTACTCAGCTGTCTCATCTGCTCAGTGTCGTTCTCTGTCAGGGCGTGATCTCTGGCCGACCGGTTGCTCTGAAACACAACAGAAAGAAAATAAACTAATAAACACTGTATGATGACATTACTAACACCGCCGTAATCAACCTGTGGCTACAACAATAACAGATGCTCCACTTCTGAAACGTTTCCAGTGGACATTGAAACTGTGATGGAGCCAGAGCACAGTCGGACAGCGATGCAGCCAGATGCTGTGTACAATCGACTTAAGGCTCGTTAGAAAATCCTGAATTTGAGCTTCTTTGTTTTGGCCATCACTTTGGCAAGAGCACAAAATCTGTAGAAAGGTTCTATTTGCCTATTCATACTCCTTCACAAAACCAAGTCTGATTTCTGAATGTCTAGTGTCATTTTTCTCAATTAAGCTTGAGATAAGATTAAATTATTTTCTTTTCAGAAGCAAGCCGGATGATATCATCATCACACCATGTATTGAGTTGGGCACTCCTCACATGTGATACACACATCATGAATAACTTACCACATCCTCTCACATGGCAATGTAACACAAACAAGTCATGGTTCCCTTGCCATACGTCATCTAGAAATCTGACGAGACGAGTTAACACAGTCTAAGTCAACAATGAGTTTTCATAGTTCATTGTTGGGCTGAAAATTAACCACTTTTATCAGATCTATTATTGACCTAAATTAATATAAATGATATCATATCAATTTTCAATAAATAAACTGAAAAGGGCTATAACATTCACTGACATCTAACCAAACATTTAACCAACTAATTGATACAGCTGTGTGTTATAACTGTTGTGCTGCCAATAATGTTTAATGCAACAATTCTTTCACTAGGTAATATTGCTCATCTTAGACACTCACATTTAATACAAGTTTCAATAACACACAACTATAATTACATTTGGTGTCTTATACAGCACACATATCTGTTTACATTACTAACACACTGCCATCACCACTAATTTAGCAGTTTGTGTACAAAAGCACAACCACACTTCACATTAGGGCCTCATTAATCAATGTCCTGCTACAACGGGGTCTAATTAGTGGTGAAATTCAAACACCTTCATTAATAACTTACTTGATGTTCTCTAACTCAGTACATGCTATAAATATTATGTTTTTTTAAATTCGTATTTCAGCTGTTACTTGCTAAATTATTGTAATTTTTTTCAATGAGAATATGAAGGTAAAGATGTATCTTAACCTGTTTCTTAATGCTGCAACTACTATACTTTGTCTTTGTTGTGTGATTTCACATTCGCATGTCTGTCATCATCAGTACAACAGGGCTCTGTATGGCCCAGACTAGAGCTTAGATCGGGCCCAAAAAACCGAGCCCGGCCCGGCCCGACACATTAACTGGAATTATGAGCCCGAGCCCGATTTAAACCCAACATTTTTTTTATACGTGGGCCGTTATACCTGACATTCTCAACTACAATTCTGAGTTGTTTGAACTGAAATCTGTTTAGAATTATTGTAATGAATAATGCAACAAGGATGAAGCATGTAAACTGCGCTGTTTGTTTATTCAGAATGGATGGATCGCAAATGGATCCAAATGAAGAAACGTAAAAAAAAAAACTCTAACTAACCTCGACCCTATAGCTGCTCCCTCAGCCGAATAGTGAAGGTAACAGATCAAGGCAGCAACATAATCAAAGCCTTGGAACCATATGGGAGATTTTCTTGTCTCGATCACCTAATTAATACTGTCCTTCGGCACGGTCTGCATGCTGACGCACTGGCCGACAACAGTGCTGCAGAGGGTGGAGACACGATGTAGCCCAGTTTACCTCACACTCAAGTCAGTGCAGGACATACACCCAGAGCTACGGGAGAACCTGGAGAGGCATAGCTTTCTCCCCACCGAATAAGGCTAATAAAGTAATAATTAAAAAAACACAAATGCTTGGTCAAGGGCCCGGCCCGAGAATAGTAGCGGAAAATATCGGGCCGGGCTCGGGCTCGGCTCGGGCTCGGGCAGAGAATCTAAACTCTAGCCCAGACCTCTTTTGCTTATGCTACCTCAAACCTGCAAGCTCCAAACTGGTCTTTAAGATGTCACTTTAACAGACATTTCTTTACCTGTGTTTAAGTTTCAAAACATAAAACAAACTGCTGTGTTGTTCCACCTTTCCAGTCCACTGGTTGGTGGCCGGTAAGCAGGTTATTACCTGTCCAGAGAGGTTGTAGTTAAACCCCAGTTCCCTCGAGATGGTCCAGTTTGCATGCTCCTCGATTGCATTCATATCTGGGTATTTGACAGAACTACTAAAGTGGTCAAACTCTAGCTCCAGACATGGGGTTTCCTGGACAACAGAGATGAAAATAATATCATCACATTGTGTAAATGACAGTTTCTCACAAAACAGTCAAAACTCTCAATTCAATATGGAACCCTGTCACTTTTTTATGCCACATTTCTGGCACAGTCCCCATATGAAACAGAGCATGTACAGTCAAAAGAATATGTAAAACTTTGTACTTTTGATGAAGATGCTGAATTTGAATACCTTATTAGGGTTGGATCCAGTGACTCCTATGGGGTTGAGGAGGTCTTCAAGGCCGTGAGGGACAGGCCAGAGGTTCAGAGCCATCTTGTTGGCCACCAGAGTGTGTGTGTAGTCAAACAAGTTGATATTACCCCAAGCTAGTGGACAGTGCTCCTACAGTAAAGGGAGAGAGAGAAGTAGAGAGCCACTGATTACAAATGTAATTAGTTTCAATGTAAGACGCTTATGGGAAAAAAACAGACACAACACAGACACAAACACAGATGGCGAATCATTTTGAATCAAAGAGGCTCTAACACAACATATTCTTGCACTCGCAGTGTGAAAGTATATAATTAAATTAAGGTTTCCTTATGCTAAGGACACATTAAAGGCACTTACTCAGAAAAAAATGCTCTTTGGTGAATGCTGTTTATTTGCCAACAATGTGTTAGTTTGCAGCAAAGATTTTAGAGGGCCTTACAAGGTTTAAGTGGGTTACATTGATGTTGTTAAATTTTAACAAGTTCTAATTGAGTTTGATTTATTTCAAAGGCTTTTAAGGTTTAAGAATGTCATGCCTACACTCATTCATCCTGAAAGGTTAAATAGGTAAGCCATGAAATGTGGCCAGCTGTCTTCTGGTACTGTATATGACAGCACAGTCTGGCAGGATATTCAATTAATCTCTGAATTGGACCTCTCTATGAGTGCTTGAAAGATGTACCACTGTTTTATTTTTAGATATAAAAAATCTAAAATTATTTAAACTGCAATACTCCTTCTACCACAGCTACCATCTAAGTATTGGCAAAGGCTGAGGAAATGTTTAAGATAAACTTCAGAGTGAGTCTACACTAAGGGGCAGCGATGAAACCAGGTGACAATGAGGCAGCTGAGGCAGATAGAGTTACCTGCAGACAGCCAGTCAAAATGCACCTATTTATAGTAAGTGCTGGAACAAAAGGCTGCTGTAGAGAAGTGTTTATCTTTCATTTAGGTAGGGCTTGAAAGAGCAGCCGCTAACCTGACCTCAGTCTAGCACTGTGCAGTGCACGATAGGACTCAACCTAGGTGTCTGTTACAATATCCATGTCTGGCATTCATTGATACACTCTACACTCTACACACACACAAACACACACACATCTCTCTCTTCCAGCTTTTCCACCAGAGAGAGATGGAAGAAAAATCTATTTGTGTGGGTGTCTGTTACGAGTATCAGACCCAATGCAGAAAAAACACAGACACACTCCAACTATTTTACACCACATGTTTTCTAAACATAGAGTAAAATGTACAGACAGGCGTTCTTTTTATTGTAAATGTGTTGCAAGTATCAAGAATGTTACTATTATGCTACACAAATGTTATCAAGAAAGCACTAGCCTTTTCAGGTTTTGAATTAAATGTGTTAATCTGTTAACTTCTCAGCCTTAATTTGATTTTGCATTATCTAAATATTCCATTTTCTGTTGTCAAAGTCTGTAGTTCAAATACTTTGATAATGGTTTGAGAGAGAACAGTTAGCCCCATTCACAACATGCCATCAACGTGAAGAGCGAAGCATATTCTAACATGAATGGAAAAGTCCTTACTGCTGATTGTGTTTCTGTTGATGTTTTTTGCCACCACGGTGCCCATGGCCGATTAGTAATTAAACAGAGCCAAAGACGATACCACAGCTCCCATTCACCTTGGACACATATACTCAAACAGACTGACACATAGTAGGGTAGGTTCATCCAATACTAGCACATGCTACACACATACAAAAGGTCCCTCCAGGATGGGTTAGCATGCGAGTGCTAAATAAAAGATTTAGACACATGAAGGTCATCTGCCTTCTGCTATCTTTAGGCTATGACAACTGCAGCACCGTCTGCCTATCTGTAAAAAAGCATACTACTATTGGTATTTGTATGATCAGGTATTAGTGTCCTTTAGCTAACATGAGCTCACATTTAGTTTGCCCAGTTATAGATGTTTTTGTGCTTTAAATATCACAAAATGCAATTTTCACCGTGTACACAAATATGTAATTGCCTTCAACTGTTGTGCTGTTGCTTTTTCCCTCAATCAAACTGTAGATTTTACTTTTCCATAATTATTCCTAACTGTTAAAAAAAAGGAAACAGTTGCATCCAAATAGCCTAGTAAGACACTTCCTGATTTTGCATGTCCACTTTCCTGTAAATTTAAGTTGCATTGCGGAGTCATTTCCTTCTTGCTATCCATCCTACCTCCTTGGCTCCCTTCCTGCCCTTGACAGAGCAGATGGAGAGGCAGAGTCTGGCGGCACGGGGTATGTCTGGGATGTACATATCATAGGTGAGCCACTCATTCCACCTGTAGACAAAGAATGATAGAGATACAGAGATGATTTATGAGTCTGGGGTCAACTAAAAGAACCAGAAACAATCTCAAATATAGGCCTAAAGGGCGGGCAACAAACCCCAAGAACAGGACCTAAAAAGAGCTGTACCACTCAATTCTCAAATGATAGAAAACTGAAATGCTCGGAGACCTTACACTGCTATTACACAAGGCTGAGCAAATACTTTCAGCAACAAAATGTAGACAGTGACACATGCCTAAATTATTGTAAATTTTTTTTCAAACAGGCCTATAAAGTATAGACAGTATTCCTTTTGCCTCTCCAGAGGTATAACAGTGGACTAGACTTTGGTTGACCAGTAATGTAATACAGCAGTTTAGTGTTACTAGCCAGCACTAAACGTTACCCTCCTGCCTTTGACTACTTAAAGTAAATTAGAAGTGTAAATTGTCTAATGCACTCTCTCACTAAAATAAAGAGAAAGTGATTTAAAGTAGTAGTTATTTCCATTATTGGGTACCATCATTGATTTATCGCATTTTATTTGATCTAATTTTTCCTGGTTTTACCTTCCACTGTAAAACATCTCTCACATTGTTTATTTAAGCACTTTTGTAACTATACTAAGAAAATCTCTTCACAAATAAAGTTATTGTTATAATTGAAGAGTCCTGCATTTAAGGGCTGCTGTAGTGAATTAAAAGGTATTGGAATAAAGGGTTGGCAAATACCTGGGGTTAGAGCAGGGTACTCTCTGTGTGTTGACATTGTCACACATCTGTTCACCTCCATGGTAAATGCCTGTTCTCACATATATCTATAATTATACAAGAGAAAAAAAATGCAACAAGAAAAATAAACATTAATAAAAAAGATGTGATATATCTTCTTCACTATAACATTTCTAAGAGATGTGCCTGTTGGACAACTTATCTCATTAATAGCATGTAACAGCTGTCATGTTAAATGATCATTTCACCTAAGTGGCATGCAGCCTGGCAGTTTTGTAAACATATTACATTTACATGTTTAAAAGTTTCATGACAGCACACCAACACAAGCTAGAACTACTTTCCTTTCCTAAAGGTCTCTGTTCACATGAAACTTGGACAATGAATGTTTGTTTCCACAGGATATGAGGGATTTGGAAGAGGGGGTACTTTGCACAACTGAAATAACAGCCCATAGATTTTGCTCGAAAACATATCTTCATTCATTAATCTGCAAAAAATACAATAAACACCATTCACAATTTTTTGTGTAACTAAAAATGAATTTGTCTCACTTTGGCCAATTCTTGTCTTCTCCTACCATCCATGTAAGAATAGAGCATTAGAGTCAAGGAACTGTTGTTTAATTTGACTGATCAACACAGACACTGGCATATTCTTGTAAGCACTATGTGTCCCCACCTTGTCTATGTCCCGTATATTGACGTTAACATAGGTGGCACACAGGATTCGTATTCGCAGGGTTCCGTTGATGGTCCACAGTGACTTGGCAGCTGCCTCGCCATTCATATAGGATGTTGCCGTAGAGATACGTCGAGAGTATGATGGCATGACAAAGTTATCTGTAGGCAACTGAGTGTATAGGCTGTCCTTAGCCATTAACATCAGGTTAGGCAGCCTGCCCAGCATGATGCAACTACGGATATACTAGAGGGAGAGAGGGAGAGAGAGGGAATGACGCAGTTAGGACTGTTAGAACGAAAGTACAGAGAGCTGCTAGAGTTACATTGTGCGTAAGTGTAACCAGTGATATCAATCGTTTCCCAGCAGCTGCCGAGTGAATGCAGAGGAAACAGTGACACTTTGTGCATCTTCTATTTTGATCTGGCTCACATGGAGTTTTTCCGGACTCTGAGCCTGGGCTCACATCATGTACATGCATGAGGAAATGGTTTCAGTGTTCTAATGAATGGCAATGTTGTTTTGACAAATCCACAAAGGTTACAATAAATAAAGGATCTGAAATAACTCAGGCTTTGGTTATATCCTGATACAGATTTATCAAAAAATCCTGGATCAGCCCTGAGCTGATCCATCTTAGACCACAGTTGAATGGGTTTCTGTGCAGACTGCCCCTAACTACAGTATGCCTGCTATTTTTTCTCTTTGAGCCAATAAATTAAGTCGTTCAAACTCTTTATTCATGCAAGGCAGAAATGTTGTGCTTTCTTCAACACGTTTGGTATTAATCACTGAAATTATAAACCAAATATTTACTTCCTGTATACATTATTATTCATGTTTTTAATGTCATTTAAGGTCTAAATTATCACAAATTGAACGGTTTATATAACAAAATAGATTTTCTTACCTTATACTGGCTGATGGGGTACTTTTCCAGCAGGTACTCATCACAGCCACATACTTTGAGAATGTATTTACCCTGATATTCCTGAACACACATCTTTAGCTGCTCTGGGGAAAGCAGCATGCTACGTGTCTTCTTACGAATGGCCTCTGCAATCACCTTTAGGATAAGATACATGCAGACAGCCTACATTAGACACCCTTCAATTTCCCTAACACTGAATTTAAAAATAAAAGTGGCTCATGGCTGATTCATTGTCTATTTATTTTAGGACATATTCATGCCACCTGTTCAGGCACACAGTCGTGGTTGATCTTCAATGTATACTTTTGTTTGTCGTTGTTAGGAGAAACAATCACCCAAATCACGACAATAATCTGACCTACAAAATGAAAGAGACGAAAAAGAAAGCTGAGAAAAAAGAATCAATAAATAAAATGTTACTTATGCAGCAACCCAGAAACAATAACCACCCACCTTCAATTATTCTGACGCCTGAGGGTATTGTATTGAACAGTAGTAGCACCTCAATCAATTCATTGAATGCCCTGCTCATTACTGCAGTTCCTAACCATTGTTAAGGCTGGTTAGTAGCGATTATGTATTGATGGGAGGCTAAAATATTAACTTTTTGCTCCCTGTTGTCCTCCTGTTGTCTTTAAGTGCTTTCTTTGTGTTTTATTTTCTCAAAATAATAATAATTTTCAATTTCTCATTTTAAACCAGTCAAATTGTGCACTGAGAAAAAAGGCTAAAGCTGTTGCCTACCTTTGTCCAGTTTGCTATAGATGTGTTTGGGAAGTTCCTGTGTGGATTCTACATTCGGTGGGTAAACATACAGAGCTCTACTGTGGGGCCCGCTGGCGTCTCTCAGCTCCACAGAGTCCTTACAAACATTCAGGATGTTTCTCCTGAAGTCCTGAACCTCAGGGTCCTTCACAAGATCAAACTCACACACAGGCATACCAATGGCAAACCCTGAAAGAATAGAAAGTAAAGGCAGTGTTTTTCAGTCTTTTAAGGTCATTTTGGGCTAGATTGGTTTGTTTAGAGATACAGTAAAATAATGTTTTCCTCCTCTATCAACTGTAGCTTCCTAAAACATAAAAAACAATACAACAACAAAAAATGTAAGTAGCTTCAGTATATCAGTTCTGCTCATTACATAAAGCTCAAAATTTGCCTAACAACATAGCTTTTTCATTCCCATCTTAACCTGTAGATAAAACCACCAAATATCCTACTTAGTTTGCTTCAGCTAAACAGAGAAACTTTATTGCATATTTTGTCTTTCCCATTTAATGAAAAAAAGCAACTATTTAGATTAACTATAAAGTATCTAGCAAATTAAACACTAATTATTTGCTTAAAATCTACCAAATATGTTGCTAAGTAGCAAAATGAGCAAAATGAAGCAAAGTAGTTCTTTTTTTTTTAACTGAACAAGAAACCCTCCTTTAAATGAGTAATGTTCCAAACAATATTTTTATTCACTTTATTATTATTCATTTATTTTAAAAGTAATAAGAACAAAAATGAACCACAGCTACAACAGAACCAGTGCTGTCATAGGAGACCTCTCACCAATCTCTCTGTTGAGGATCTTTTCCTCTCTGTTGCCAACTGGTTCAATGACCTTAAGGAAGGGCTGGAAGAGTCGGAGGTCACACAGCCTCCTGGTCTCGTCATAGAACTCCTCCCGCTCTGCTTCCTGCAGGCAGGGGAAAAAAAACACGGACTGTGTTGAAACACTTCCACTTTCTTTTTTTATGAAAACCGATGGTGATGGCTGCTCTGACGGCCTCCCTGCCGGTGAATGTTTTGGAAAAGAGCAATTGTGTGTTTTTAAGCACAGAGAAGCATTTTCTAAGGCTAAGATAAGAAGTGCTCAGGTTTGTATTGAAGAAAGCAAGATGTGAACAACTCTTCAGACAACAACAGTTCCAGGGACCGATTTCTTTTTACTAGCACCTATGGCAGCTCCAGACAAATTACTGTTCTCCTTTATAAACAACTTTTCTGGGGTCGTTCCATCAAACTTCCAACTAATTAATTTAGATGGACACCTCTGCCTACCAGATATTCAAATAGAGATTGAGAGTTCTTACCTGTGTAACACTGACAAAGATGTAGGACGTCTCCTCCTGTAGGAGGTGATGGAGGGGATATTTCCTGGCCTCCTTGAACAGCTCATGTTTGATGGTGATGAGTGTGGCCTCACGGAGACACTCCAGGGTCAGAATCATCCCATTGGGCAGCAAGCAGTCAACCAGGATCCTGCAGACACATTCAGCATTATTATAATATTTTGATGACCTTAATTATTTACTTTACACTTACTATGTCCCCTTAGGGCATTTCACACTCATAAGAGTTTCCAATAAGGAATATATAAACAAAATAACATTCTAACAACAATAACTGAATACTACATAATATAATGAATGCATAGGCATGTGAACTTTAACGACTTTTATATTTGCAGTAACATGAAATTAACAGGCTACTTGTCAAGGCATGTGTACAGTACACAATAAAAAAATACAAAATGCACTTGTATCCACAATATAATCCAGTGTGCATACCTGGGAGGCATTAAGTGGATGCCCCATAGCTCCCCTGAGGACGGCCTGGGAGGCATGTTCCTCTCTGTCTCCCAGCTCGGTCACAGAGTTAAGCTGCAGAGCACAACCTGAAAAATAACAACACTTTTAAGCAAGTTCTGACCATCACAGTGTAAAGCATAGGCTAAAAGCCCTGCTCAACTAGAGCCCCAGTTGTGATACTGAATGTAAAAACACTGAGGTGCAGTTTATTTGGTAAATACAGTTTACTTGATGCTTCTGTTTGTAAAGCAACTTAGTCAGAAGTAACCGACGTTACAACAGAAGTGACCAAATAACACACATTGTTCAAAAGGTTCATGTGCTACACTTTCAAGGTGACCCCAAAGGGTGCACTTGAAAGCACCCCACAGTGCTGCCAACTAAGCAACTGTTAATGTGCCTAGTGACCAAAAAAAAACTCCATCAAACTATTCTTTTAAAAAAATATGAATTTAGTGACCCAATCAGGCAGCCACAGTTTTGCATTTAACAACTGTTTTATAGATTTGGCAACTTAATTTCAAAAACATGAGCTGCTTCCAGTTGAAGAGAGTGGCCAGTACTGCTCAGTGAATCTAGGCCAGTCATGTTAAGCCAAAATGGGGGTCAACCTAGAACAAATTGTAACAGAAGCAAACTCAACTGATTTTGTATCCTCGATATGTCCTGAGTGTGGGGAAAAAAAGTTTAGAAAAAGACCAAAATATAGCCTATTCATACGCCTACTCATTCTTTTTCTCACGTGAATAGGGTAAACATTTTAACCTTTAGATGACACCATGAAAATTACTGAGTTGATTATTTACATCAAGACAAACACAAAATGTATTGCAAGTTTTTTTAAATTGTTTGTTAACATGGGAAAACGGTGCATAATCTAATTATGTATGTGCTAATTTGCATAAATACAACAAATCTAAACATTGGGTATAGCCAGGTGAAAATGTCTTGTTGAATCTTGTTGCCATCTTACAGTAAAAGACTATAGAGGGAAACAAATGTCACCATAAGGGGAAGAGATTCACTCATTCATTCAAGGTCCACTCAACTGTCAATCAACTAAGTCACTAAGCTGTTACTCAGGTAAGAAAGATTTCCTAGAGTTTCTCCTACATGGATTATTCAACCTATATTAATAAAACATACCTGGTGATCAACTACAATTTATTGGGAACATCTGGATGTGTGTTGAGCTGTGGTATGACTATTATTGGTGAAACAATGTCAAGTTTAGGATTAGTGAACTGTGTAGCTGTGACGAGAATGAAGATGAGATTCTCTAGTGGTGCATTGTGTACGGAATTTGATTGTTTGATCCAGCCACTTCTTACTTTACCTACCTTTTGTCTTCTGCATTCTCCTTACCCTTGTCTCCTGTTCTTCCCTCAGACTCATCCCCCAGAAACAGTCCCACGGACCCAGCCCCAAAACCCCATCTCTGTAATAATAATTAATAAAGGCTGGTTTTTAAAGTACTTCTTCCTGCCTCTATGTATTAATACTCATGGGTAGCCTAAATGGGTTCCATTCAGACCTTAACATTAAGTCTTTTACTGTAAGATGTCAACAAGACATTTTGACCTGGCTATACCCAAGTGAGACAAACCCACCGTTTGCCTATGTTAACAAACAATTTCAAAAAACAATTATCATGTTTGTCATGTATTGTATGTAAATAATCAACTCAGTAATTTTCATGGTGATATCTAAAGGTTAAAATGTTTACCCTATTCACGTGAGAAAAATAATGAATAGGCGTATGAATAGGCTATATTTGGGTCTTTTTCGAAACCTTGCCCTAATGGGATTCTTCGGGGCTTTTTTTTCCTTACTCAGGACATATTAAGGATACAAAATCAGTTGGGTTTGCTTCTGTTGCAATTTGTTCAACCTTTTTTCATAAAATGACTGGACTAATCTGCAGTCCTGCCTACTCGCTGTGGCTGAGGCTCAGCTGTGCTCACTGAGTCAAAGAGAACAAGCGTGTTCAGTCAGCCACACAGTAGCAAGACTAAAACAAGTGCAGTGACTGACTGCAGAGCGTCGATGGCATGTGTAAAACTGGCATAGTTTACTGCTTTATGTCACTCAAGTGTATCTTACCAACAGGCTGCACTTACAAAAGAGACCTTAACCTGAGGACAGAAGGGTCTTCAGGTAACCAAAACAGGTCTTTAACAACAAAGCATAAAAGTTTCATTTATGGAGGACAACCTTTGTAGTAATGGGAGATCACGCTAGCTAAGGGCTCTCATTCAAAGAAGACAACTAATGCAGCTTTTGAAGCAGATAATACTATGAACTATTTTCCCATCTTTAACAAGAGATGGATATTGATACTAAAATATTTGTACAAATGACCAGTCCAAAACAGGTGAAATGTGATGTGCCTACCCTGTTTTTTGAAACATTAATCTTTCATTCTGACATTAGTTTGACATTTATATTAGCCAAACATACAAGATGTATGAAATGTCACAAAGTGCAGTACTGTATCTGTACTGGCTTAAAACTTTACCTTAAAACTGCTTTGTAACTGCTACTACAAATTTTGGCAAGTATGTAGTAGCCTATGCTGATTACTGTGTGCATGTCATTGACAAATATAGGGAGGACATTCAACTGAAGCTGCATTAAATCAGGTTGTTTTAACCAAGATTATGCTGCAAGATGTTTTTTTCAACTACATTTAAGTTCAGTGTTATAGACTAACAGTATTATAACAATAAGCAATATTAAAAATATCCAGTTTATTCCCATTATTTCCCGTTTATTCCCGTTAATTCCCATGGAAAGTTTCCAACTTTGAAAATTCCCAGAATTTTGCAACCCTATTCATTTACACAAGTATTTTAGACAGACTGCTAATGTCCAACACTCACAAACACAAAAACAACACAGTGACTCAACTGTAACAGATTGTGACATAGTGATGGGAAAGTATGTGTTTGGGCTCTTAGAAAATTACAACATGCCTTAATTTAACCTTCAGCCAATTTAGGGCCATAAACAACTCTCAGAAAAGCAGGATGAGAGGAAAACACAGAGATATTATTATTATCATTCATCCAGCCAATATACATCAATCATTCATTATGGTGAAAGTGACTCTGTCTTGATAACATTAGCTGTCTAGACTATATTAGCTTTAAATCTTAAGTACAACAACATATTTTGAGCAAAAATAGCCAGTACTAATAATCTAGAAGACAAACACCCATCATAACAGCACTGTAGTGTCATGTACTGTCTTGGTGTTTTCGCACATTGACAATATTTGTGTTACAACATTATGAGAAAAAGGCCTGCCCTTCTACTGTATAGGACTGCACAAAGGCAAACTATACAGAAGATATGATAATATACCGTACTGTACATTGATGTATTCAAACAATATTGTATCTCATCTTTTCAACAAGGGGTGGTGCATACTTTCTCTGAGAAAAAAAAAGCATTAGCAAATAGCATAAGGATAGAATTATCAAGCAGGTAGAAGCCTTTACTTTTCATTTCACACAGCTATGGCACTCAAATAAGTTAAGGTCATTGTATCGCCAAAGATACATATATAAACACTTATCTGTCAAAGTAATAATCAAAAATCCACTTGATATTGTGTCGCCTTTTACAACACCAATATTACTTTCATATGCCCCACCTCTATCTAACAGGAGTCAACGCACTCAACATTGCCTCTGGGTCCCAGATCAGATGCAGTAGTAAATAAGGGTGGGAAAAATAATTGATTTTAAAACAGAGTGACTGAAAGAGGATGGGATAATGGACAACAACTTAAGAGTTTAGGCAGAAAAAAAAATGGCAAAAAGGGAAGAAAAAAAAGTTTTTGTATACACATGATCTAATAAGACATACATAAAATAATTAGTCAAAACACATTTAGGTTGTTCATCTACTTCACCACATGACATCTGACCACCTCATGTTTCATGTTCTAAGAAGCCGACTGAGCCTCTGACATGGAAGATTACTGCGAGAGAAGGTGACTTTCACAAGCATGTTTAAGGCTTAAGCATGGAATGACTACAAAATAAAACCCTCAGTAGACAAAACATTTCATTAAAACTTGTGTGTGACAAATACTGTATATGTCAAAATCTAAGCTTTGTCTAGCTGCTTTGTCTAGGAAGTGATCAGCAAACTCTGAGTAGCAAACTCAGATTTATATGTATATTTTTTCAAATCAAGCATGGAAATGTACATTAAAAAATTGTTGCATCAATAATCGGTTTAGAATAGAATCATTGGCCTCTGAATTGGAATCGAATCGTGAGGTGCCAAGAGATTGCCACCCCTAGTAGTTAAGGCACCTGGCAAGATGCCCTCCTGCACCAGACTTTAGAAGTGTTTTGCAGGGTTTGACTAACTGGGAGGACACCATAGGGCATTTCCACGACATGCCAGTAAATCTCATTGCTGACTTTGGAGCACATTAGCCTCTGAATCACCACCCACATCTCCAATTTTCCAGTAATTCAAATAGGACTGGTGTTGTGCTCACTGACAGCTGTTTCCCTGGTTGGAAAAGCAACAAAGCCAAACATATGTTTGTAGGCATGATTAAGATCACCTTCCTGTGCCAGAGCCAGAAGAATGGTCACGAAAATAGCCACAAGCATAGATGAGATGGACACAGCAAGTGGACAGCAACTGTCTTAAAGTTGACAAACAGAAATAAAAACTCTTAATTCTGCATATTTCCTTAATCTACTTAAAAAACGGCACCAAAATGAAACGGTAATTTGGTCAGATTATCAGGTGGTGGAGGCTGCTCAGGAAAAGGGTGCCTGTACTGCTCTGCTTGCACTATTGCAAATATAAAACTGGCCAGGTTAAGCATACAGGGCAAGAATGGATGTATATCTACATGATGTACAAGGAGCAACGGAGTTAAAAAAAAAAAAAAGAAAAGTGGATTGCACCCTCTGAAATTGTAAGTGACCATCCTGGCTGACTCCAGAGGAATGACTGCCCCCCTCTATATTCAAGCTACACTATATATAAACACCTGGCTATAGTAATCCACTATGGTGTGTCATGATAGAGTTTTGAAGGCATGCCGTCCTTCACAGAAATCATATTTGTTTATTCATGTTTCAATTCTAAGTATGTATTTCCTTTATAATTGTCTGTATTGTTAATACTTTCTTATTTGGTCCAGTCGGGGTGGGATGGGGAGGGCCGGGAGGGGGGTGTTTTGTGTGTAAGAAAAAGAAAAACTCATGTACCTGTACTGCTGTGTCTCTGTTTATAATATATATTTCTCAATAAAAAGAGGTTTAAAATAACAAACAAAAAAAAAAACAGTTAAAGTTTAGTTGTGACCTTGTGACTGACACAAATATGCATGACATTGATAGTTAACCAGAAAGAAAAACAGCAAACTTTATTTACAAAGAAGAGTAGCATTGAATATGTACAAAAACAAGCTAAAGCGGAAATCCCTGAATTAAAACAAACCACCCACTGAGCATTTCTGCAATCTAATACCCTGATCAGGATGCAGCTAAGCACTTTAGGACAAAAGAGGAAGCTTCCTCACAACACAGGATGTGTGGAATGGGGAAACATTGGCCTAGACACAAGCTTGCTTTGAATATTGAAACTAAAAAAAGAAGTTGTGTGAGCTAACAGTGGCAGGTTGGCAAGATCAAACATATGTTTAGTCTCTACAGACATAACATATTTGTTGTAGAGGTCTGTATGGAAGCCCATTTCCGCCAATGCGATGAAAAAAAAGAAGATCCTGTAAGTCAATATAATGAAAGACTTTCTCATTATGACTTAGTATCTCAAAATAATGACTTACTATCTTGAAATAATAAGATAGCATTTCAAAATAATGACTTTATTTTGAGAAAGCTTCTCATCATTTTGAGATATTAACTCAATATTTTGAAAAAGTGTCTCATTATTTTGAGATACTAAGTCATTGTTTGGGGATGCTAAGTTGTTATTATGAGATACTAAGTATTTTTTATGAGATACTTCATACTTCAGTCATTATTATATGATACATTATTTTGAAAAGTTTCTCATTATATTGACTTGCAGGATCTTTTTTTCCATCACATTGGCGGAAATGGGCTTCCACAGTTTGGCCAGTTGCACCATATTACACAACGAAATGAGTTTAGGAAAACACTTGTGAAACCTTGATCGATTTACATTTTTATTTTGTCCATCACATTAACGTTAGATTTGCAGTTTCAGAAAGAAAGATAACATTTGATATAAAATCCCTTTGCTGGACTGTCAACAGAGAGGAATTAGTGAAGCATACCTAAGAGACACGCCCTCCTATTTTGATGATGGGACAGTTCCACCCTTCATGTTTCGATCCATCTTCACGCTGTCACAGAAATATGTGTTGGGAGGAGAGGAAATGAAAACACAAACAACATAACACACATTCTGCAATCAGCAGATTCACACTGGCTAGCAGCAGGTTAGCTAACGTTGGGTGTTAGGGAATAACAGCTGCACAGCACTGTTAGCTCTCGATATAGCATAATGATACGAATATAACGTTAGTAACGTTATAACAATGCAATTAGTTTACAACCACTCTATCAATGTCGGAATAACGTTAACGTTACCACATATCTTTCGACTAAGTTAATGCCCACCAGTTTGGAAATGGTTAGCTAGCTAGCTCTCTTGTTCACTAGCTAAAGGCTAACGCTGAGCCTGTTCCCCTGTAACGTTAAATATATTCCCAACATTAAACACAAGCCATTTGCCTATTTAAAGGTAGGTAGGTAATTTCGCATGATAACTTACCCTGCTGAATTGGCGTCAACGCAGCGTTCAAAGTGTTTGAAGATGCTGGTCTGACCCTGGCTAGCCTTCCATCTATCCAACAGTCCCCAGCAGTTCCCAAAGCAGGCTATCTGTCGCCTGTCAGCCTCTTTGCCAGCAAACCGTTACTCCACACCGACTATAAACCCTCTCGTGTTATGGGTTGTACGGCGTACAGTTACAGAACGTATGTCCAAAATGTCCAGTCAGTAGAGCTCTAGCTGAGGATGTTATGAGCAGCTGAACTGCTGGTCGACTGGACAAGTTGTCTTGCTGCGGCACTGCAGCCACGCTGTCTTTCAGGGGCCCTCCTCCCTTCCTCTCTCAAACACATCATACACAGAATGAAACTGGGTGTGAGTTATCCGTGTGATGTATTAGAGGTAAAAAACTAAAATGTCGCCTCAATTATGTTTCAAACCACAAAAAAACATATGTTTTATTCAGCTGTTATTACAGGATCACTGGAAGCCTATACCGCCAATGTGATTTAAAAAAAAAAGGTCATGTAAGTCATTATTATAATGACAAACTTTCTCGAAATTATGACATACTAGCCATCAAAATAATGACATAAGCCTATATCAAAATACTGACATAGTATCTCAAATTAAAGTATCTTAAAATAATGTATCTCAAAATAGGGAGAAACTTTCTCAAATAATGTTTCAAACCACAAAACCATATTTGTTTTATTCAAATGTTATTTCTGGATCACTGGGGAAGCCATTTCCACCAGTGAGTCATTATAATGAGAAACTTTCTCAAAATAATGAGATATTATCTCAAAATAATGAGATAGTATCTTAAAATAACGACTTGGTATCTCAAAATAATGAGTTAGTATCTCAAAATAATGAAATAGGATCACAAAATAATGAGATCGTTTCTCAAAATAATGAAAAACTTTCTCAAAGTATGTTTCAAACAATATTTTTTTTGTTAAAATGTTATTACAGGATCTCTGTGGATGCCCATTTCCTCTAATGTCATAAAAGGAAAAAGATCCTATTAGTAATTTCTCTAAAAGAATGACTTAGTATCTTAGAATTATGATTTGGTTTCTTATATAATAATGACAAACTTCCTAAAAAAAAAAAAAACGAAATGTATCTCAAAAGAATGACTTAGTAGGCCTACATCATCACAGTAAACAAAAAGGGCAAATAAGATAGCAAAAACTGTTCCAGTGTTTGTGGGCGTGACATCATGCTTTTGCAAAGCAGCCCATAATTTGATGAGATAGGGATATAATATAAGACATTGTTGATCCCCAGGGAAGGAAATTCACACGTTTTCACAAATTCACACAGCAGGACCTAAGACATGATAATTTAAATGAAATAAATAAAATGAAATAAGAAATTACATCTAAACTCTGCAAGTCATACTGATGTTGTAGGCCTATGCACTATACATAATAAATACAATAAACATAAAATATATGGAAATATATAAGAAAATAAACACACAGTATGATAATAACAGTACATTTATATGTAATATAGGTCTACAAAGGTGAGGAAAAAAAATCTAACCTCAAAGCCCACATAGGCTAGCTTTTTTTCTGTGGAGCTTTCAACCACATCTTATGATCTCACGGTTCACAGTAAACAGTAATAGTAGTAATATCCAATATTACAAAATTAGTAGCATCACATATTAGTTGGCTACTAGAATTATAAGAATAATAACAATACCAACAATAATAAAATGAATGTATCTTGTTTTTATTATTATAGAAAGAAGAAGAAGAAGAAGAAGAAGAAGAAGAAGAAGAAGAAGAAGAAGAAGAAGAAGAAGAATTGTTAGGCCTATTTATTGCAGATGCCGTTTTCAATACTTTCTTATATCCACATGTTTGTCTATTGTAGCATTTTATTTCATTGTATTTGCCTATAGGCTATTAACTCATAGGCTATTAACAACATTATCATCACAATAGCAGCCTGGCTGTTTTCACTGCAGATTTGAGACTCATAGCCAGCCACGGGTGATCAGGGTCTACCACATAGGTGTAACATGTACACAATGTGTCATGATTGAAAACCATGCTGTTCAGCAGCGGTGGCATCGGAAATGGACTGTACCAACAAGGAGAGGGATGCTGGAGGATCCTCATCAGGGCCTGTGTCTTTAAAAATGTAATTTCGCGAGGAAAATATATTTTTTGGTACTTAATGTGAAAATACAAACGCAATGTGTTTACATGTTGGGCATTTAAAAAGTATTTTTGCTGGCTGGCGATTTCTGTATTTCGCTCTCATCTTTGAATCACCCCTCCGGTGAAAGCCTCAGTTTCTGAGCGTGTGCTAGGTACTGTCATCCTGCCTGACCGCCAGGTTTTTTGGAGAGAAGAAGTTGGAAAAGGGATGTGACTGCGATGATGGCGCTGCAGCTGAAGAACGGGGATGCAGCGTACTACCAGACTGCGGATTACTGCAGAAATTACACTTCGCCGCCTGTCACCTACGGTGACAGCAACCATTATCTTGCCCGTTTGCCAGGTAAGGAGAGGCTTGCTATACTGGATCTCCCCTCTGACTGTCAACAGTATTCGCTAATGTGCAGGGATGGAGACATTCTAACCAGAGACATTTGCAGATGAGGAAGGTGGATATTGAAACCGGTTGCCCTGGTTCTGCTGTCATCATCATAATGTCATATAGAGGGGTGCACCAGCCATAATTCTGTTTATCTTAGCATGGATGCTGCGATGCAAAATCTGAGGTTGTCGAGAGACTCTATATAGCCTCAATGCAATGTTCACTTTCATCTCTCTGGTATGGCAGTGAAGTGGTTGTCAGAGCAAGTGAAGAAATAGAAACTGAATCGGTGCTGCCTCCTTCACTGCATTGCTTGATCTCTTGATCTGCACAGATGATGGTGACATGCAATTACACAGTAAGTGTTTCTTCATTGCACCTGCACAGTCGCACTGTTGTTTTTTTATTGACTTGAGGCCAGTGTCATGGCTACTAGATGATCCAGATGTACAGCATGAGACTGATCCACCTGGTAATATTTCTGCCATTAAACTGTCATCTTCATTGCATAGACTGCATGGAGACTTAGATTGAAGTTAGTAGAGTTTGGAAATTATTGTAGTTGATTGGAAACAAAATGTGTTTTGGGCTGAAACAGTACAGTTGATTGAGGAGGGAATTTGTAATGACAATTTTGATAAACCATCAATCATTTACGTCATCATAAGAGCAAAAATGACAGATATTTGCTGGACGTAATTAATCAAAATGGAGGATTTGGTTGTCTTTCTCTGTTTAATATCATTACCAATTAAATAACACTGGATTTTCCAACTTTTTGTCAGCCAAAATCTCGAATCTCCAAAATGGGCTTTTGTAAGTATTTCTGAAGAAGCTAAATGTCTAGTGCTAGTTGTTTTCTATAAGGAGGAATGAATAATTATGAATCAATATAGTAATAGCAGCCTAATGCATAGGCCTGGTGACTGGTGCTCAGAGTCTTTAAATTAGTACTTTATGTTAAGGAATTCAAAAGTGCTACTGAGATTTAAAAAAAAGAAGTGGAACTAGGCTTTACTGTAATGGTAAAGTAAGTAAATTGCATAGTACAGTAAGATGTTTGTGGCCATTTTTCCTTTTTTGGTTATCCGGTGCCCAGTGAAGCAGATGGAATAAGTGCACGAGGCATGTGCTTCTCATCGCTCCATAATTGATGTGACACAAGACGGTACAGCAAGACAAACTCTAGAGAAAATAAAGACTTGGCCTATTTAGAGATTCTCAGTGGAGGCCATGATATTATCAGACTCCAGGACAGGAGTTTTTATATGTGGTGTGGCTCTAAAACCAAGAAATCGTGAAGTTATTTAATAGTTAAATAACTTGTGAGTTGGGTTTAAAAGCAACTTCCAACTCTGGCTGATTCTTTTGAGACTGAGAGAACATTATTTCTCTACAGATATGATGAACATTACTGTGTTGTCAACCTACTGATCACTTGCTCCCTTCTGCTCCAGAGCAACATTACATAAGCCTGACTTTGACTTGCAAAGTTGATTGTGTCCTCTCCAAAAGCTCAAATGCAAAACAACAATTGTTATGTATTTATTTATTTTACTTTGCAGCAGGGTCCACTACTGTGAACATGCATACTGTATATGCTGCAGCTCTGTAGACTGCACTCTGTGGGCCTGGATCTGGGACAGAACTGACCTTGGCCTATCTAGCTCACATTAAAACTATAGAAAGGTAACAGATCTGTTCTGTCTTCAGGCACAGTACTGGCTACATGAAATCATGGTGCAAAGGAATTTTACATGAGGTAGCATCACGAGGAGTTGAAGACGTGGGGAGGCAAGTGTTGGGTAAACAGTTGACAGCAACATATTCGAGCTTACCTTACATTGTAACCATAGACTGTATACAGTTGTAACTGATATACAATAAATGCAATCTATTTTGTGGTGGCACAATGTGTACTCAAGCAAAAAGGGTCAGCTGCTCTTTTGTGCTTAAAATTGCTGCTGCAGTGAGGTTTCCGGACTGCTGTGCAGGCGGTCTCACTCAGGGTTGAAGGGTTCTCATGAGGCCGCTGCTGATTAGATTGATGATGTGCAGTACTGTATGCGGAACTTCATTCGTGGATCTGGTTCTGGATGAAGTTAATATTGATTATTGAGGATTGAGAAGTTCAACATGTTGGTTTCATTCAATGAATATATATGAATATTTGAAGCACTAACTTCTCAAAACTTGTCCTATTCTAAAACCCTTTGGGCCATTTTAATGGCCATACTATATCGATTTATTTTAATTATTTAAACCCTGTTTTTTTCTGTTTACCGTCAACATTTTTGGTACTAAAGCTGTCATTGCTGTGATGCATTTGTGATGCAATTTGAGTGTGTCTGAGACTTATTTTTCTTGAAATTTGCTGTTAATGAAGCTTGACGTTCTGTTAGAGCTGCTTTCCTTTGACTGGCCGGTCATAATGGCCAATTCAAACCCACTTCTTCTGATGTTTATTACAAATAAATCATCTTTGCAGCTCCCTATGGATGCCAGAGAATGTTTCCAAAGGAGCTCTCAAAACAGCAAACGTAAACGCTTTTATGAGCAGGATATGTTTAAATAACACTTACGATGCCAATGAGTAGTGAAACTGATATTTATTTATATGCAACTGCTGTATAATATTACTTTATTACTGTAATGTATAGGCAACTACTCATCCAGCCCTGATGAATCTCCCACAGTCTCATATTGCAGTTGACAGGATTATAGTCAAGCATACCTTTCTCCTGAGGTCAGCCAGGCCAGGTGACAGACAGGCAGCCAGACAGACTGGACAGACAGACTGACAGCGAACAGCAGTCGGAAACACAAACACCTCGGGATGTTATTTTGAGTCCATGAATCACTGCCATTGGGCATCCAATTGGATTCCAGATAAAAGCTTCCAGCACAGGGAATTTTGACACAGCTGTTGGCCTATTACTGACCTGACAATATACTGTATGTAGCTACACACAAACACATACACACACACACACACACACACACACACACACACACACACACACACACACACACACACACACACACACACACACACACACACAAAATGGAGCATTAGAGCGGCACAAACGAACATACAGAAATCAGCACATTGCCATTCCTAATTTCAAACCTTTATTTAACTAGGATAAAAAACTCCTTGAGATTACAAATCTCTTTTACAAGAGTGTCCTGGCAAGTGACAGCAGCGTGGTTTCAAAATAAATACAAAGACAATAACAAGTAAAAACATAGACACACTTTCACTCATCATATTCAAACAACAATGTCATCATAAAGAGAAATCTGGGTCCTAAATCAATTTAAAAACAATGACAGACAGACTGCCTTTCTGCAAGATCCTTTAAAAAGCCTTTAAAAAAATAAAAAGAGACCAACTCCTTCAACTGTAGTTCATTCTGAAGCTGATTCCATGCAGATGGTGCTGCAAAATAAAAAGCTTTTTTACCAAAGTCAGTGCGGGCTTTAGGGACTAATATAATGCTTTCTTTCTTGTTTTCCTTAGACATACAAACCCATGCATGTATACATGCACACATGCATGCATGCACACATGCACGCGCGCGCACACACGCACACGCACACACACACACACACACACACACACACACACACACACACACACACACACACACACTGATCTCTTCCGATCAGAGACGCTTGAGGATTGTCATTGCCTCTGTTTGTGTTTGTGCACAAGCATGTGTATGTAACTTCCTGTATGCATGACTGCAGGCGCTGTAGGCTAAGCCTAATCTTTCTGATGCCCACTGGAGTGTGAAGCTCCTCTGTCCGAGAATGGGTTTCCATTCGCCCATCTCTTTACCTCTCTCTCTCCTGCCTCAGGGCTCTAAGAAAAAAAAAGAAGCTTTTTCTCTTAGTGTCACTGTACATTGGTCATTGGTTTATCACCAAGTTCCTTCTCAATGTCTGTTTGATGATCTGTCAATAGACAATATCCACTTAGCAGTCTAATCCAATGCAAATCACATATTTATCTTTGCCAAGGAAGTGATATGTTATTTATGTTATGTTTGCTTTAGGCTAAAAAAAACATATTTACAGATTTCAATGAAATTTTGTGTAAAGTTAAGCAATGTTTTTTTTTGCTGACATATTGAACATTGGAAAAATGTATCCTTGTAAGCGTAAATACTATCCAGTGTGTATTTTGATGAAGAGACCCAAATCAAAATGCAGCATAATGAGACGACAAGCCTATAGCCATGCTAACAGCTCTGTGATAATGTACATAGGCACAGTGGGTAGGCCTGCACTATTCGGGGAAAAATATGAATCATGATTTTTTTAGCTTAGAATTTATATCACGATTCTCTGCCACGATTTTTTTCTCACGAAGTGTAATGTTTATTGCACACATGAACCATGACAAAACAAAACAAATTGGCAGTACCTATAGCACATTGTGCATCACCACAAGCCTGTAAACATAGAGGCTTCAATAAATAAAGAAAATAAAGTACATACTGGCCATTTAAGTACAGTAGGCTACCAAAAATAGTGACATATAACACATTGAACTAAATATGGCCTGATACAGGCTCTATCTGAACTCCTTGAAGATGTCTTTACATAATTAAAACATGTTAATGTCAATGTCAAATGCTTTCAATAAATTAATTGAAGGAGAAAAAAAAAATTTAAGTCATTTAAAAATTAAAATAAACGGGTGAATCGAGATCGCGATTTTATAACGATTTATCGTGCAGGCCTAACAGTGGGCTTTAAGCTAAATACTAGCTAACATGCTCACAATGGCAATGTTGAAATGCTGATGTTTAGCAGGTATAATGTTTACCGTGTTTACCATCTCAGTTTAGCCTGTTAGAATGCTATCATTTGCCAAGTAGCATTAAACACAAAGAACATGTGAGGTTGACGAGATAGTAATAAACATAGCACAAAAAGTAAGGACATTTGTGTTTGGTAGATTATTTCTCTGTGGTAACAATGCTTTTTGGCAATAAATCTTATACGGTTGGAAAGCCTGTTTAGTTCTCTTTCAAATGGTGCCCCATTTGTAAGGAACATGCATTTGTGGGATGAGCAGCAGCGCTGAGTATGTATGTTGTGCCCATGAAATATTTGCCAAATCTTCTCTGCCAATGCCAAACAGCTTAGACTCGTTTGGTGTTTGGTGGATTAGATTATTGAAGTTTGAAGAAACAAGACATGTTGACAATTGAACAATTTATTCATTTCACAAACAGGAGCCTCAGTAGCGTTTGGAAGAACCATACACAGCCACAACAGCCTGGCACCTCCTCCTCATGCTGGTCACCAGCCTAGTCACACACTGCTGTGGGATGGCATCCCATTCTTCAATCATCTTCTTGCGACAAATGCTGGTTGAAGAATGGGATGCCATCCCACAGCAGTGTGTGACCAGGCTAGTGACCAGCATGAGGAGGAGGTGCCAGGCTGTTGTGGCTGTGTATGGTTCTTATTATTGCCAATATGTCTTGTTTCTTCAAACTTCAATCATCCAATCCACTAAACACCAAACGAGTGGCAGAATAAGCTATTTGGCATTGGCAGAGAAGATTTGACAAATTTTTCATGGGCGCAACCCACATACTCTGCGCTGCTGCTCATCCCACAAATGCATGTTCCTTACAAATGGGGCACCATTTGAAAGGGAACTAAACCGGCTTTCACACGGTATAAGATGTATTGCCAAAAAGCATTGTTACCACAGAGAAATAATCTACCAAACACAAATTTCCTTACTTTTTGTGCTAAGTTTAGTTGTTCAATCATGACAAAAGTGTTAGTAGACCAACCAACCGACATGGCCAAAAACTAAAAGTAAACTTCTAAAAAAATTCTATTATTGCATGAACTTTCTGAATGCCTTTGAGTTTCATTGAAGTACTAATGTCCATACAACACTTCCTCATCAAAGTAACTGAATTTACTTGAAAGAAATTTGTTTGATTAATAATATCGTTCCCTGTCTATAAGTAGTGTGTATGTGACTCTGTTGTCCACAGGCCCAGAGACCATGTTGAAGCCTCCACTGAGTCTCTTCCGCCATCCCCAGCAGCCTTTCCACCACATGGAATCTCTGCACCAGCTGGGACCTCCGCCAATGGCGCCTACGCAGACTCTCGGTCCACCACCCCTTGCCCCTGCTCAGGCGATTGGACCCCCAACGATGGTTCCAACCCAGACACTAGGCCCCCCTCCAATGACTGCTACTCACACATTAAGACATCACCCCATTACCCAACCACACAGCTTAGGCCCGCCTCCAATGGCCCCATCTCAACCACTTGGGCCTCCACCAATGGCACACACCTTGGGTCCCCCACCTGTAGATCACACACAAGCAATAGTGCCTCCAACCATGGACCTCATACAACCGTTGGGGCGTCCACCTCTGAACCCTGCACAAACACTGGGGCCCCCACCTGTAGTGGCGCATGGAGCCGGTCGATTCACCCTCCCTCCCAGCCCCATGTCCTCCCCTGTTGCTCCGTGCCCAGACCCTTCACACCTGCCCCCAATGCCCCGAGGACCGGCCCTCATCCAAGCCCCTATGGCCTGCCTCATCCCTGGTCCTCTCCCAGGTCAGGCAGCCCCAGCCAGCGAGCAGCCCCAGGATGAGGGCTCTCTGCTTGGGATGGAGGAGCAGGAAGACTCTCTGGGGTTGGGGGAACTGTGTAAACCACTGTACTGTAAACTCTGCAACGTTACCCTCAACTCTGCTCAGCAGGCACAGGCTCACTACCAGGTCAGTTGAAATACCCATGTATAAAACATGTTATATTATTAAGATAAATACATAATCACAAACTTTTCCTTATCTGTCTGTCTAGGGGAAAAACCATAGTAAAAAGTTGAGAAATTTCTATGCTGGCAGTCAACAGCCTCCAGCCATCAGGATTCCAGAAGTCCTTGAGGGGGCTGGCCAGACATCCCTCAGCTCAGGATCAAACGACAGTGATGCAGGCAGGCAGGTCAGATCCAAACTCAGCACCAACCTACCTAAATGTTACAGTTTTAGTTGAGGAGGTGGATGTGCTGCTGATAGAGGTAGTTTCCCACTGAGGAGGCGGTAATGAACTGCAGAGTCACTCTGTTTGTGCCTGTCAGTGAAAACTCACATCATCCGCTCACCACTGAACAATCTACTGTCTTGACACATTCTGGCTGCAATAAAAAATATTGTATTATTGTAATGCTACATTTTGTCAGACTTTAACATGGCTGTAATCAATATTTTGTATATATCAAATGACAATGTGAAAGGGGTTTGCTGATGAATTTACAGAGAATTATCACCTGAATCTACAGCTCCTCTCGGCTTTACAGAAATTTATAGTAAGTTTTAGCTCATTGTTTAGCGGTCTGGCCCACAACTTTACTGTTTTGGTTCACTCTCACCGCTCTCATAGTTTTTAGCTGTGCTCATCACCAAACAGCAGGTGGACAAAGTTAGAGACTGTTTAGGCACTGAATCAGATCGCAACTTACTCAGTGTATGTTTGACAGTTGAAAATATTAAGAAGTTGCACAAGCAATTCTTGTCCTCCTCCCACCTAAAAATGTATTTCTTTTCTTTGTCACTGTTTACTCCCTAACTCCTCTCACCACATACACTGCACTGCTTTGTCCTGGGTTTGCAGGCGCAGTATAAGGGGGCGACTCGGGTCATCTTGGCCACAGAGAACGACTATTGTAAGCTGTGTGACGCCTCCTTCAGTTCACTGGCAGTTGCACAGGCCCACTATCAGGGCAAGAACCACGCCAAGAAGCTACGGCTCGCTGAGGCCCAACAGAACTCCAATAACATGTAGGTTTAGAAGTATAGAAAGTCAGAGGTCTCATCCTTATTTAGCTTTGTTTTGGTTTTGCATTTGTCTTGCAAATCAACACAACTGAATTAAAAGCAGCTGAGAAAAATATGCGTATTTAAATAATAGAGTCATATTTTGGCTGTAGCCTTGTTCATATAATGTAAACCTCGATGATCCAATAAGGTATAGCGTATTTGTCTCCAGATTAAAGTTACCCAGTTTGACTTCTCCCTAACATAAAGTAGTAGTCAGAGAAAATATACCTAACTAAACTTAAACACATAGCTGGTTTTGGCTTTGTTAATTACCAAACCAGCCAAGCTAAACTTGAAGAAACTGATTTTTGAACCAGACTAAAGCGATTTCGTCTCTTGCTCTGCCTGTTTCAGGGAGGGCAGCAATGAGGCAGCCCCAAGAAGAAACAGAAAAGATGGCAGTGAGTACAGACTGGTGAAAAACCGCCGCAGCCCACAGCTACCTGCTTCCATGCCAGGTAAAATATTTAAAATGAATAAATAAGAGGCTTCCTAAAACGCATTCATGGTTTCATGAAAAAGTCAGCTTTTTCTTGACACTTTATAAGCTTGTTTAAGCGACAGTAGTTACATTAATTTCCCCAGTCTCTGGTTGACACTGTGCAGGACATCTAAGAAATAATGTTGTAAATAATGCGCTTTTTCACCCAAAGCGTTTGTCATTCGATTTCATTTGTTTTGGAGCATCCACTTATCGACCTCCTCAGATGTTTTAATAAAAGCTGACACAAAGCTGCACCATTGTATCACTGAGGGTAACATAGTTGCACACATTCATCTGACCTAGGGGTTAGCAGACAACATTTTTGGCTGGAAGCTTCTTATAACGTTACCATGTTATTTGTGTGTTTATGTAAGTATCTGCATGCTGATTGGAGTTTGTGTGTTTGAAAGCAGAGACCGAGAAATATAATGTCAGACTTGCTGCTGACAATCATCTCTTTCTTGCAGTCGTTCGCTATGTTTGTATCTGTTGACAAAAACAGTAGCACCTCAGCTCAAGATAAAGTAGAGCCAATTCTATCTCTCACACACACACACACACACACACACACACACACACACACACACACACACACACACACACACACACACAACCCACAACATTCTGCTGATTTAATCAGTTTTCTTGATGGACAAATCCCAAAATAGCTGCACTCTCTCCTGCGGTTGCCGTCTTTTTATCTCTCTCTCTCTCTCTCTCTCTCTCTCTCTCTCTCTCTCTCTCTCTCTCTCTCTCTCTCTCTCTCTCTCTCACACACACACACACACACACACACACACACTCTTGTGTATCTTTATCACACACATAAGCGATATAGCAGGTTATAATTAAGTGATGCTGGTCTATATTTAAAATCAGTTTGGATTTTTTTTGGCTTTGGGTGTGTCCCCAGCCTAAGATTGCATGTGAAAACCATCTAATACCCTAAAATGATTAGTGGATTAATGAATTGTAAGCATCAATCGATTGTGTATGTCATTTATGAAGAAACAAGACTATCCATGGTAGCAGCTCTGTGAGGCTGTACGTAGGCACAGTGGGGGTTTGAGCTAAATGCTAAAATCAGCCTGCTCACAATATTCACATGCTGATGACAATGTTAAGCATTTTTGCCATCTTAGCACGCTAACATTAGCTAATTAGCACTTAACACAAAGCACAGCTGAGGCTGATGGAAATGTCATTAGTTTGCTGTTATTTGATCATAAATTACTAAAAAGTACTACTCTATATTAAAAAATGTACCTGGCGGCACCAGAGGACACATTAAGGGAACAGAAGTGTTGAACAGGAATGTCCTCCTCAGGTAGAACCTCCAAAAATATTATGTTAATCTATCCAATAGTTGGGAAGACATTTCATGCAAAATCACAAATGTAAACCTCATGGCAGTGCTAGAGGAAATGCCAGGGAAACAGCAGATTCATTTGGATTCATCCTCTGGACACCAGTGGTGGACTGACTGACTGACTGGCTTTTCTCTGTTTTGTATGACTGTAAACTGAACATATTTGGGTTTGGGACTGCTAACCAGACAAAACAAGGCTCTGGCCAAGTCATATGTGCATTTGTCAAAAAATGTTATCACTAAACCATTATTGGATTAATTAAATAAATGAAATGAAATAATTGATAATTTTTGCCAACCATTAGTCCAACATTGAGGTATCTTTCCAGCTGTTATGATAAATACATCTGGTATGAATCTGTCACTTAATGTGTACAGTACAGTAGCTACAACTAACTTAATCTCTCCTGTCTGTCGTCTCTGCTCTATTTCTCCCTCCAGGGCCGTACTACAACCCCAGACCGAGGCAGCGCATCCCCAGGGACTTGGCCATGTGCGTGACTCCCAGCGGTCAGTTCTACTGCTCCATGTGCAACTGCGGAGCCGAGCAGGAGACGGACTTCAGGCAGCATCTGGAGAGTAAGCAGCACAAAGCAAAAGTGTCGGAGTTAAGATACCGCCACGAGATGGAGAACCTTGGCTACAGCTAAGAAACACAAGGGAGGATGGGGGAAGAGGAAAGACAGAATAGATGGGAAGACAAAAAAAGAGAAGACCAAAGTGCAGCAAAGCAAATACTACCTGGTGTTTGAGGGGCATATTTAGTGAAGGGATTAGCCCAAATGGACTCAAGACCTTGTTGTAATTCATTTGATTTACGCTTAAACACTTAAATCCTCGTATTTGACATAATGCTCTACCATATGAAGCTATAATTGGATTTGATGGATTTATTTGATCTGGGTATTACAAATTCAGTCTGTATATTGAAGAAGGCCGCACCATGTATGCTGAGAACAGGAATTTGAGAAAAATGTGGATTTTTGACATACAAGTAAAAAGAAAGTCTCTTTTTATAGGCACTGAATCAGATCACATTTTTGACCCACCGTTTTTTGTTATACTGTTTGTGGTTCCTCTAAGGCTTTGAGTGGGTTGCATTCTGACTCAGGATACAGGTAAACAAATTGCAAGTAAATCTACAGCTACAGGAAGAGGACTAGTGGGGCACAGAAGGCCAACATGACAGGAGAGGAGACACACTTAGGAAAGATGAGGACATGCAGAGGGTTCAAACATTAAGACAGAGCGCAAAATGTTATAAATACACTAGAGAGAAACCGGTTGGTAGAAGTAAAAGGATGCATAGAGGGAAACACTGGAAAAACAATCATCATTGGTGACAAAGTTTGAGACAAAATTCTTGAGTGTGAATCAGCCCTACAGGTATTTTTGTACAGGCCCTATAGCAGGGACTTTAGGGCCACATAGTGCCCACTGAGCCACATGTAACATCTTTATAACCTAACACAGGTATAAAAAAAAAAAAAAAATCGAAAGCACTATTTGCTAATTTAAAAACACAAAGCACAACAAACCTGGTAGAAGCAGTGTTACATGAATCTGTTAGCCTTAGCCGACCTCTCAGCGGTCCTTTGGAGTGTATTAGACGGAAAGCTCCACCCTGGCTAGCCTTGTTTGTGCCTTTAGTGAGAATTTGGCTAGCCATTTTGAAAACCAATCTATAGTATGGATTGCGGTTTTCTATATTCTGTTTCATCTCTTTTCTCGTGATGAATCCACATGAATACTAGGTAAATATTATTAAATTGCGTTATAGATGTAAATATAGGAAAATATACATAAATGCTATTGATTATTTGGTTAATGTTAGCCTAGCATATATTGCAAACACTCATAATGTATATAATAATTATCAGGAATCTCGTACAAAGTGTGCACTGACTGAATGTTTATCCATCAGCACTGCATTTTTGTGTGTAGATTTTACTGTAGGCCCTCTATACTACTTGTTCATTGGTGAAGTAACTCTGGTACCATCTGTCTAGTTTAAAGCTGCTAGCCTCATCATTGTGACTGTGCTGGAGGACTACATGCCAGGAGAGGCTGTCTCTGAGGCAGCAGGGTACAAGCTCAATCTATGCCTTGACAACGTGTGCATCCGAAAGCATTTAACTCCAAACGTCTAATGAGTTTGCAAATTGCAAGTGAACGTGTGCAGAGCTCAAGGATGTTTCTGGTTGTAAGACATATCATTTAATTCTCCCTATCGGTCTTGATTCCCAGAGGGGACATACCCAGGTTTTACTGCTGTGTGTAACGGCTGCAGAGGACTGATGTGTCTGGATTTGTAGACACATCTTCTTTTTTTATGTTTAGTTTTTATTTATTTATTTTTTACCCCGTATGAGCCAAGTCCAGCTGTTTTTGAGTATTAAGCCCATCCTGAAAAGGTCAGTTATGTAATTGGAATCAAATCAGATTTTCTCTTTTTGTTTATTTGATTATCTGTTCCAGTTCAGTGGTGCTGAGCTGAACACAGTGCAGTCGCAAAGCATTTGGCGTTATATTGTCATACTTTAAATGACTAAAGAAGACAATGACATGGTCAAACAATCTACATTTTTCTTGTTTGAAACAAACAACTCTTTTAAATAGTTATTTAAAGATTGATGATTCTTTAATCCTATGAATATAAAATGATACATATTTTTTTCATGCCTCAAGAAATTATTTCATGTAGCAGTTAAAAGGATTTTCCATCTATATATTTAGATCTCAACATGTATCACATGTTACAAGGATAGAGATCTGTAGTTCAAAGGAGACTGCAGAACAGCAGTGCACACACACTCCCACATAATTCAATCAGTCAAAGGCCTGATCGGGTAATCAGAAGTGAAAGCAGCATCCATGGTTTAGTTAGCTTTGGGGAGAGGCAGCTGTTCACGTCTTTCATTTGTCTCTAGAGCCCAAACACACACCTGATCACAGACGTGAGGACACTCAGGAGAAAAGCACTGTGACGACAAAGAACTGTGGGGTTTTGGGATTTAAACATGTGATAGAAGAAGAGAGACAAACGGAGCAATGAAAACAAAATGCTAGGCTATTTTATTAGCCCACTGTGTTGTATGGTTTAATAGAAAAGTAACACATAAGTTGATGAAAGCAGAGCTGTAACAGAAGCTGTGGGTGAGACAGCTAGTCAAAGAGTTCTTCAAAGTTGCAGTCTGTTAATAGCACTCCCGCTCCTCCTTCTAGAAATAACACGCTTTGTCTTACATGAAAGAATGGGTACCATAACCTTTTATTATGTTGACAGGCTCACAATCTAGTGGAGCTACTGAACACCTTCAGCAAATGCATGAAATAATAAACCGCAAAGGAATGAAGGAAATGAGGAGATCGTAGAAAACTATCAAACTACTGAGAGGCATTGCTTTAAGAGCCTTTAAGATAAGACAGTATCCTGGAAACCTTTTTGTGTCTATTCAGTCACGTGTTTGCGCTCTCTAAATCAGTGGTTCATGAACTTTTTGGCTCGGGACCACTTCAAATATTTACTTGAGATCCCTCGTTACAGGTTATGGCCTTAAGTGTTTTTAAGAAAAAGCTTGATTTTTCCTATAATAAAATTGTTTATTTGAACAAGACAGGAAACTGCTCTGAGGCCCCAAACCCCCAGAGGCCCAAAAAGTCCCAAGTTCTGATTGCCGATTGAATTTTGTACTTTGATAAATTGAGAAGTTGTGTGGAGTTTGCACAGCTAAAGTACATGAACTAAGGCAAGTTTTGCATAATAATCTAATCTTGTCCTGCCCTGTCCTGTAGAGGAACCCTGTGTCAAAACCTCGTATTAAAACCTTTACATGTATTTTTCTATTTCTATTGTGCTCAAATGTTGCATATATCGCCCTAAAGTTGTGTTTAATCAAATTACCTATAACTCAGACATTTATAACTTTTTCTTTTCGAATTTTGTGGCATTTTTCAGCTTTATTGAAAAATTGACAAAGCAGACAGGAAACAAAGGGAGGGAGAGGGGTATGATGTGCAAGTAAGGTGCCTGGCCTTATCCTCAACGTTGTTGAATGTTGCGGTTAGGTTGCTTGCATTGCAAATATTAGTCTACCAAGCTGCTCGCCAGGTGGTATGATTCCTGCATATCATTGGTTGGCCTGATTGGCTTCTTGGTGTCTGGGCAATTAATAAAGCTATCATAGTCTGCTGATTTGCACTGTGCTAAAGAGAACTTGGAGGCAACCGGATACATACAGAATTTACCGTAGGGTGGGAGGTGGGGGGGGTCAACAGGGGTCCAACAGCAAATTTCTGCTCTGGGGTCCCTTAACGGTCTAATTCAGCCATGCATCTGAAGCCCGCAAAAGACCTTGCAAAAAGTTGTAAAAAGAGAAACAAAAAAACGGGATTTTGAGTGGCAGAGACCATACTTCTTTCTTATCCCTTAAATTATCTTGTGTCCCCTCACACTTACAGTTTTTCTTGATTGCTTTGACCTGCTTAAAGAAACTGGGATCCACTCGGTTTTCATCATCACTGTCTCAGCAGAGCAGAAGACACCTCTGGCAAATGTGTTAACCCTTTCTCATTGGATTGACACATTTCCCCCACCCTTTTGCAGAACAGTTAACATGGATGTCATTCAAGCAGTCCAAACTTGATTGTTTTAGCTATGGTAACCAAACAGAAACCATCTGTTCCTAACTATTAGAAACTACCTACATCAGTATGAAATCACTGAAGCACCTGTTTGACGCTCCTTCACACAAATCTTCAATTAGCAATCAGTCTGCAGGGTTAGGCCATGTGGCCCCATCGTCAAGAACAAGAGACTGAGTATCAATAGTGTCTATTTCTTATACTCTACAGTAATAGATGTTTATACTTTACTGTAATAGATTTTATTTTAACTTTCTTAATTTCTTATACTCTAATATTTACATGTATGTAAATGTATTTTGTGTACTTACAGTATTTCAGTTTTCAGCCACAGTTTGAAAATAAGAATAAATGGAATCAATCAAATTTGCATCAAAGCATTTCTGATTCTGGATCCAATTCTTAGCAAGAAGGCAAATTTGACAACAAATGTCCCTGGCATGAAAACTACGTACAGTAATAGGCTACAGTGACAAGCAGTAGTGCACTGATTCATACTGAGTGCTGTATTTAGTATTTTGTTGTCCACTGTGTAATGGTTGATTGGAAGAGCTCATACACTTGTTTGCAAGTTGTGTTGTTTGAAGGCAAAATTAGCTTTTGTTGCATATTTTAAATGTTTTGGCACAGTTAGAGCCTTTTGCAAACAAAATGTTTCATTTTGACCATGAGTGCCACTGTTTCAGCCTGTGTGTTAACTGTTTTGAAAAATGTGGAGTTTGAGTTGACTGCTGCATCAAAGCAATCAAGAAAAACTGTAAACTGTAAAGGCATTTTCTTTCTGCTTTTTTGTGACGATGTTATAGCTATCACAGCAATGGTTGATTGGTAGATTGGTTTTGCTTTTTGAAACACATTAAAGATCACTGACCCTCCACTATATGAGTCAGGACACTGAAGGAGGCCACAAGAGGACTTGGACAAAATGAAAGTGTAAGTATTTATCACAATTAACATGTCATCCAAAGCCTCTTTATTCATTTGAAAGAGTTTTAAAGGGAACAATTCAAAAAGCGTCAATCTAATGGTATTTTCACTTGATTCAAGAACATCTTGAAACGAGGAAGCTCTAATTGAAATAACATAGTAAACACCATTTGTAGTTCATGGGCTAAAACATGCCAAACTGCCAGTAAACTGCTCCTTTTATACAGGACTATTTTTGGATGGATATTGTTGCAGTGAAACACTATTCTGCATTTAAGGATCTTCATTGGTTGCACAACTGTTTTAAACAGTCGAAAGCCAACAAAATCAAAAAACCACTGTGGTAAATAATGGCATCTTCATACGGCCATTTACTGTTAACAGGTTTAATATTTTGCCAATCAGCCTTTTTATTAGCTCTGTGTTCACTGAAAGGGATTAGATTGCATTAATGCTTCTAGAAAGACTGTTTAGTTGTTGTATAGTCTGGTAATATGCTAAAATAGTTTAAATACATATGGGGTACTGTTTTTGTTTTTTTAGTTCCAACTGTGTTTACTTGTTAGAGACTGTAACAGCTGGTAACTATAATACACTGAGAATTATTGGTTTCACTGTTCACTGCACACATTAACAAACGCTGTTATCTGAATGCTGCGTTTCAGCACCATAACTTATGAGTTGAACTTCAGTGCTTCATTTTAAATCACAGAGAAGTGTTACATATTGCACCGTATACATTGTATTCTGGTTTATTTTATGCATGAGTAAAGTCATACTTAATAACTGTTTAAATGTTTCTACTATTGAGAGAAAATATGACAGGGAGGATGCTGTTCAAGAATGTTTGTTTACATGACCGGTTGGTTGGAAATGTCTGTATGCTGTGCTGAATCTACAAAAGGGCATTGGAAAGAATCATGGTTTTGTACTGAATATAAAAAGGCAATTGTAAAGAAAAGTATGTGTTGTTTAGTTCAGGTGAAGACTTTGTTGTCATTATTTGCCTCTCAATAATTTGTATCCTAATGTTTACAAAGTGAGAAGTTGGAAGCTGTTATGGATGTGTATTATATTTGTAATTCTGTGTATTCATGTGTTGCGCTATTGGACTGATCAGACCAGGGCAGATGGGCAACACTGTGATATTAAGTAGAGAAAACCCCATTATAATCTGTAAACTATAACCTATAACCTAGCATTGGTACAAATGATTAGGCCTGTATCAAAAGATGTTTATCCATTACTTCAATGAAAGAGAAAGATTATTGGCCACAATGAACACAGTTGTTCTTTGAAATTACAGTGACAAATAGTCACTAAAGAGTTTTTTAATCAATTGTCTGGAGAAAGTTAAATCCAAATTATTGGGTTATCACTTTTATGTTTATCTCAAAGGCTTCTTTAGTCCAGCTGTTGTGGGGAATAGTAGCATTAGCGCGGGACCATGCACTGTTAAAATGAGGGCATGTAAGAGTCCGGTTGCAATCAAGTCCCCACAACAATTTGAACTGAAGAAACTCTTTGGATGAAAAGTAAAGAGTCTTCAACCAAAACTCTTGTCCAGTGATTTTGATTTCCTCCAGATATTGTAGTCCTGGATGATTGAGAAGAACCTTCACATACTACATGGTATTTGTTTTATAGCAGGATCTGCAAAGTAGCATTCGTTGAAGGCACAGTTTCAGATTTGGGGAAATATGCCTTTTCACTTTCTTGCCAAGCGATAGATGAGAAGATTGATACCACACTTGTGTTCTGTGGAGCTGAAGCCAGGAGGTGATTGGCTTAGCTTAGTTTAGCATAAAGGCTGGAAACGGGGAAAAAGCTATGCTGACTCTGTCTAAAGTTAATAAATCTGCCTACCAACACCTCGAAAGGCGTACTAATTAACACGTATCTCGTTTTTTTTCTGGTCTCACTCATGTTCTTTGTGGTTTTAGAGGGAGTTGTGTAGTGCAACATTTTGGCAACCTCACAGTGACAACAAGACTCTGGAACGTCACTGGCACGAAACTCCCTATAAAACCACAAATAGTTGACCGTGGAGGTTCATTCGTGACCTGGGGAGAGCTGCGATAAGCTTTCAGTCAAAAGGTTCAAGAAAAGCTGAGTAAGTGAAACTAAAGGTCACAGAGATTTGCGTCCAAAGTCATGAATAAACTTCCTCAACCTCCTTATTCTCAAGTAATGTGGAGCTAAAGGGTTCTTAAAGTTCTCAACAAAAAAAGCCCAAAACATTGAAAGATGGCTGTGGGATACGGCCTAAAGCTTCTGGAATAACTAATAAAGTCAACCTGGATTTTTTATCACAGACCACAAATGGTCATTTTTAAATTTCTGTTTGAATTAAACAAATACGATGTGTTGTTAATTATGATTTAAAGATGCTGAAATAAGCCGATTTTTTTTTTTTTACTTCCCCCTGCTTCCAGTCTTTATGCTAAACTAAGCTAATCACCTCCTTGCTCCAGCTCCATACTTACAATGTATGTATACAGAATAATACAGAAAAATGAGTGTCAGTCTCCTCATCTAACTGTAGGACAGAAATAGAAATATAATTTTTTTTCCTGCATATACTGTGTGTGCTTGTCAACTTCAGCGATATTGCTTTCTAATGTTGTTACTCAATCACAACACAAAGCCCATGTATCCTGGTCTACAGACTGAGTCATTCTTGTACACTGACAGAATTCAGGACCCCTCACCTCCATCTACTGTGAGGGGCCCAAAAACCTCCTAGCAGCGCCCCCTGCAGGACAGTATGTACTCCTGTACTCTCTGTGAAAACCTCAGCACACTTTCAGTGCCTCTGAACAATGTTGCCAATATACCACTGACTGACTGGATGGATGCCTGGACAACTGATTTCTGAGGCTGTGTGTGTGTGTGTGTGTGTGTGTGTGTGTGTGTTTCCTGACGGGTGAATAAATGTGCAGATGATATTAATCACCAGGCTGAGTTGATGATTATTACAGTGAATTTGTGTCTCGTGTTCTTCTCCACGGCTCAGCTCGTAACGCTCCGAGGGAAATAACCGCTCTGTTAGCTGATGCTGTTATAGGCTCACAAGGAGGAGACGCTCTCCATAACCTAGTTTTCACTGCACTGATAGCCAGGCTTTACTCATTATTCTTGATGTAACCAATGCCAAGAAAGCTGTTCTTGTGCCCCCGGTAGTTTGTTTGTTTGCCTGTCAGCAGGATATGTCACAAACCTTATGAACAGATTGCCTGAAATGTGGTGTATTGGCCTCAGGTTTGAGTTTGGATTTCTTCTTTGTTCTTTCTAATTTGCAGCTATTAAATCAGTGCTTCAATTTGGGCCAGTAATTCAATTCAATTTTATTTATAGTGTCAAATCATAACAGAAGTTATCTCAGGACACTTTACAGATAGAGTAGGTCTATACTATATACAATACTAATATATTATAATTTACAGAGACCCAACAATTCCCACAAGAGCATGCATTTGGTGCGACAGTGGCAAGGAAAAACTTTTTGCAGGCAGAAAACTCGGACAGAACCCGGCTCTTGGTGAGCAGTCATCTGACATAACCGGTTGGGGGGAGGGAGAGAGGGAAAGAGGGAGAAAGAAATATGACTCATAATCATTTTAGCAGTGGGTATAATGGAATGACATGAACAGTGGCAATTATAGTAACAGTAAAGAAAAAGAACTTACCTGTATGGAGTACTGGCACATTAGATGTATGACTAACTTGCGTATTACTCAGTACAGTACAAATGAAGGCATGTCGGTAATACTGTCGTTATTGTAAGTGTTGGGCAAAATAGGCCTGTTTCTAACTCAAACCAGCAATACGAGAACTCAAACCAGCAATACGAGAATACCAGAATAGAATATCTGAAAAAATGAATGGACAAACATAGTCCATGCAGTTGCTCAATAATGCTTTATTTTACAGTATATCTGCCTGTCTGAAAGCACTAAGAGACACAACTATAGTAAGGTAAAATGGCATGTTTCATGTTTGAAAATGTTAAACTGCAGTCATCAGCACAGCTGCAGCTTTTCTTGCCCTATGTAGTTTAATTTGTCTTTATTAAGTCTTTAGGTGTACTACCAAGCTAGGGGATTGTTCTGTCCTGATACTGGTTTGCACTTTAGTACATTTGTGCCATACAGTTAATATCTTTTACAATCACTGCAAGGCTCTGAGCACTATGGGGAATCTTTGGTGCAACACTTAATGCTTATACAATAATGTCAATACAATGACTATTTTAATCTGCAATTTTTTTGGACACTGGGGGCAGTGGAAACAAGTTGTAAACAATATTGACATATCATCTTCTCACTAGCAAACAGTTGCTTATTTACACATCCAGCAGTTACAGTTGAACATTATCATTCATTTAGAGTCGTTTTTCTGGCCACACGGTGAATGTGAGTCTAATATTCCCTCTGCTTTTAGCTCTGTTTCTAGTCTCTCCTAACTTAAACATATTGGCTATTACCACAATCACAGAAAGCAAAGAAGCTATTATGCACTATTTACACATTCTTTCTTTAAATCTATTTAAAAATACATTTTTGTTTAGTGGCCCTTTCTTTTTTCTAAGGGTGTTGTAATTGATGTGCTTTGTTCCCTGATAGTAGTCTTTTTTGATTGACTTTTCTAATTCTATTTTTTTTCTAAATTTCTAATTTGTATTTGATATCTCACCACATGGACCACACACACACACACACACACACACACACGCCCGCCCACTCCTCCAGTTCCAGTCCTCAGGCCCTGCTAGAGGACTGTAGGTCAGTAAGGCAAACAGTTGTACAAACAGAGAGAGAGAGAGAGAGAGAGAGAGACAGAGAGAGAGAGAGAGCAATAGATAGGGCCAGTATTTTGTTTGGCTCAATATGAAAGACCTGTAGATTTCCGATCATGTCTCAGACAGCCTGGGGACATGCTACAGTGGTGTTTGTTCCACTATTATGACTGAACAGTGAAGGAAAAACAGGAAGTCAATCAGTGAGTTGATGCAAAATGCCCAATATCCTGTAGGGTTCCCTTTGAAAGGCATGTGCATTGCTGAAGAATAGTGGCTGAATATGCATCTATAACATGTTAAAAGTTAAGGAGTTTGAGGCTAAACGATTCCAAAGCAGTACTTGTAAATTTATTACACAACTAAAAATCATGTAGAACAATTCATTTGATGCTGATACAATACTTTTTGAGAATACAACTACTGGTACATTACAGGGTTTAAAAAGTGACACCCTAGGTACTGAAGCTGCAATGATTATTTGCTTCATCAATCAGTATATTAACAGAAAGGTAAACTCAAATGTGAATATCTGCTTGTTTTCTTAGTCTGATATGACAGTAAACAGAATATGGGCAGGCTTTGGACTATTGCTCGGACAAAAGACATCACCACAGGCTCTGGGAATTTATGATTGGCATTGTTTACTATTTGTGGATTTTATAAACCAAACTATTAATCAAAGAAATAATTGGATTGAAAAAAATCTATTGCAGAATCACTAGGTACAATATAAATAACTGGGGAGTATAAATATATTATTTATAATATATTATAAATATATAAAAAAGAGATATATATTATATACATGGATGAATTATTTAGTATAAACACCCTGACTTGGTTAAAAAAAAAAAAAAAGGCATCCTGGGTGATTTCCTTTCATAGATTATTTATCTTAGCATCTAGAGCTGTAAACGTGCATGTTTAATAACAGTTTTCACCCATGCACTGATTGATTAATAAATACTGAATGATAAAGCATGTTTTTATGCAAAGAGTATTTCTTGATGTAACCAAAAGGAATCTCTTGTAAAGGTATTTGAGAGTGTGCCCAAGCCGTTTTGACATTCTTGTTGTTTAGCACCCTCTCCTGGTCATGACACAGTATGACACACGGTGTGATTTTGTGAATGACCGTGATATATTTAGTTTAGTATGTTTTGGGCTTTTTTGTATGAATTACTTTGTTGGCCCATCTGTAGCAAAAGACCATTTATCCTATAATGTTTTATGTGTACAGTTGCCAGTACATTTACTCAAGTACTGTACTTAAGTGCAGTTTTGAGGTACTACTACTTAGTATTTCCATTTCATGCTACTTTATACTTCTACCCCACTTAACTAAGTCAATATGGTACCTTTTACACAACATTTATATGACAGTTACTAGTTACTTCTCAGATTCAGATTATTAATACAAAATATAAATCGACTAATTAGTGATGATCTATTATTATGGATTACGCTACCCAGCAGTATATAAAGTAGTTAAAATGAGCTCCACTTTTACCAGCTGCAACAATAGGGATGCTTACATATTAATGCATCACTGATTATAATCCAATAATATAATATTCTGAAATGGGACATCTTGCATAATAAATACTGACACTGTGGTATTGCTAGTTTTACTTTACTAAAATATTTAAGTACTTCTTCACCACTGACATATTTAAAATATGTTGAGGTTATAATTATATGCTCCAAATTAAGTTTGCATTTCTTTCGTAAAATCTACATTTATGTGCATTGTCAAGTATTTGTTAAAAGTACATTAAAAAAATCAAACCAATTTGAACACAGCATACTATGTGCAACATTTGTTTACGCCATTCCTTCCATAGCTGGTGGCCAGTGGCTGGTAGTAAAGGTAGCTGAAACACCAGCAGCACTAGTCGTATTGGTGGAGAGAGCAGGGAGTGTCAAAAAAGTGTCTGCCTGAATTATTTCCTAGTCTGGAGAGGCAGGCCCAGCAGAACATCTGTCTACACTGAGAGCACGTCATCATGTTACATCCTCTGTTCTTCTACAACACAGAAAGCATCATATGCATTAGCAAAGACACAGTCAAAACTTTAAACACATGCGTATGTGTGTGTATGTGTATACCTCTATTCTGCAGAAGCAGTTAGGACAGTATTTGCTTTTGGAGTCTATCCAGCTTTCACTCAGAAGGTCTTCCATATTGTTCTGCATTCTACTTTGGCCGTATCTGCTCTCCAAGAGGCTCTGCCTCTTCTTACTGCCACTGGTATAGTCGTCCAACAGAGCCCTCAGCCCCTCTGAGACACACACAGCAACACAGAGCACTGCTTCAGGTACACATCCAGACACATCTGCATCCACACAAATCAGTGGTGGGATGTAACTAAGTACATTTACTCAAGTACTGTACTTAAGTACAAATTTAAGGTACTTGTACTTTACTTGAGTCTTTTCTTTTCATGACACTATATACTTTTACTCGGCTACATTTCAGAGGGAAATATTGTACCTTTTACTTCACTACAGTTATTTGACAGCTTCTAGTTACTTTAGATATTAGCAAATAATTGCAGAAAGTTTTCTTACACATTTGATTTTTTACACAAAAATGCACGCGCACACACGCGCACACACACACACACACACACACACACACACACACACACACACACACACACATACACGCTTGTGTACCTTCTGACTGTGGCAGGTCTATACTGGCTTGTATTTCCGTGTTCATGTTCCTCTTTACCCGACAGTCACCTGTTCCATGGTACGTCTTCTTGCAGGTGACACAGAAGGCAAAGCGGCACACAGAGCACAGAGCTGCAGTGCTGGATTTCTCCACGATGACGGCTGAACCACAGGTACGCCGAGGACAGTACACCACATCTATGAGGAGGAGAAAGAAGAGATATAAGCAGAGACTCCTCCATGAACACAATGTAAAATGAAATGATTTTTTCCCCCCATAACAATAAGGTGCTAAAAATGTTCTTTGTGTCTTTTATTAGTGGTGTTTTCACATTTGGACTGCGAATAGCAAAATGACATGCATGAATGAAACAATTCGAAAACAACATTTTAATACACTTCTATGCAGCGACAAATGAAAAACATGTTATCTAATTTCTGACTTCCCCAGAGAAAGTGCTATATTTTATCTCTGTATAAAGGCTTTGAATACATCCTCAGTTTAACAAGAATATAAGGGAAACACACCAGCCATGCAGTCCAGAGTTGACTGTAGCAGGAGACGATCATAGCGGCTAAACAGCTCCTCCCCTACCAGACGCTTCACCTACCAAACAGGGAAAATCCAGGCAAAGTGTGTGTCAGGGAAGTCATGTCATCTAAATTACAGTAAAATGCAAGTGATTTATTTTTGCTATTAAATAGTAGTGTCTTTTGTTGAGCTATACTGAAATATCGGCTGATATTATTGCAGATATTGGTATTGGTGTACATCTGCAAACATGCATAAGTAACAAGAAATTTCATATATATAATAAATATATATGCAGAAGTTTAGAAAACGTATTGCCGTTACATAGTTTGTCCACCAGAAATCACATTCGCATCTGAAGTGTTGGAAAGTAACTCTGTACATTTACCTAATTACAGTACTGAGGTACAGTTTTGAGACACTTCATCATTTCCATTTAATGCTACTTTATACTTTTAATCCACTACATTTTAGAGGAAAATGTATTTTTTACTTCACTGTATTTAATTAAACAGCTAGATTTAACTAGTGACTTTACAGATTTAAAATACTGTAATTATACAAAATCATCTTACAAAATATGATGCATTGTTATATATGATAAATGCCTGACACTATATATAAAGTTGCTAAATTGTGCTTCAGCTCACCTGCAGCATTAAAACACTACTAACATGTTAATGCATCAACAATAATATAATAAAATAATATAAACTCTATTTTGCATATTGAGTACCTAACTTTTGGTACTTTAAGTAATACTTATGTACTCTTACTTAAGTAAAACTTTGAATTCAGGCCTTTTACTTGTATTGAATCTTCAAATTGTATCGTTGCTACATTTACTTAAGTAAAGGATATAAATACTTCTTTCAGCACAGATCTTTTGTTTTAAGGCTTTAGCATCCCAAAGCCTTAAAACACAAGAAAGAGCTTTAAAGAGAAGCTGTAGTTGGCAGAGAGAACATACACATAGGTCAGGACTGTACCTGTGCAGGTGTAGGGGTGGCAGAGCAGTCTGCCTCAGGACAGGTGACAGCCCGGACGTTCCCCTCTGTTATCTGGAGCTTGCAGAACTCGGCAAGACAGGCCTGGCAGAAGATGTGGCCACACTCGGGCAACTGCACACAGTCCGAACCGAGCCAGCCCATAAAACACACACCACAGCCAAACACTGTGGTGGCAAACGCTTTCTGTTTCTGAGTCGCATTATAGATCAAGAGCTGGCACAGAAGAGTTTGTGACGGAGTTTGGGAAAGACCAGGGAACGTTTGGGTTTCATTATGAGGGGATTCTCTGGGGTCGATTGGCAGGGAAGCAGCTCCTTGTTCACTTTGATCCTGTGGGTCTGAGGAGCTAGAGGGAAGTATTAATGAGACTGAAACATCCCCTTCATTTAAGAAATCTTCCTGGCCACTTTGATCGGACTGGGCAAATGGAAGACGCATCGATTGGCCTGCTGCTGAGTACAGATCATTCTCTAAGTCAGCCTTGAACTCTGAGGTTTGGAGGGTCTGTTCAGCCTCCCTCACGTCTGAGGCCTGTGCAATATGGTTGGAATCATTAGAAGGGTTTTGGATCAATGCCACAGCTCCCTGAGAGTCTGTGCTGCTCCAGTCTGAGATTGAAGGATCTTGGCCATCAGCAAGAATCACTATCGGACGCTCAACTTCTAACGATGGTTCAGAGAGGTCCGGTTTACATGGATCTAAAACATTATAACTTTGGCAATCTGTGGGTCCTGTCTTTGGAGTGTGTTGATTATTTTTTGGTTCAGAGTGTGCAGCATTTAAGGAGTCCTGGCTATCGTACTGGGTGCTGTGTTCATCAGAGGGGAGCTCCAGCAGAGTATGGATGTCCAGGAACCTTAGGGCAGCTTCTTTAAGAAACTGTACCCAGGAGAAGAGCACCACAGCACCACCCGTGGCCTGGTAGAGATCAATGAGCTGAGCACTCAGTGCAGAGAGCTGTGGGAGGTGATGGCAAATAGACTGATGAAATCTTTGTTGACCCTGTGCAATCTGCATTAATCTCGCCTGGCAGGTTGTAAATGTGACTCATACTGTTTCAATTGAGCCACATGGCTTCTACGATTACTGGTTACCTGAGTGTGTGTCAGCCAGCTGCAGGTGAGGGTGAAGGAGGGAGGGGAGGAGGATGGGTAGTCCTCAGGGAGTTCAAAGATCAGCAGCAGAGGTGGAAGGAATGATAACTCATACTGCCTCAGCGTTTCACCTAAGGAAAAGAAAGAAAAAAATAATACGACATGACCAAAGTACATTATATGTTAAATAATCAATACTTAAAGAAACATTCCTGGTTCCGTCATTATTTCTCTTGCTTTTACACAGCCTGTGGGGACACTGAACGTATCCAGACATAACACTTAATTTCAGTCGACTGTTAGGCCTACTGTTTTACATTTTTGGACATTCGCATTCATGACACATTTACAATTTAAAAAAAAATATATTTTAAAACATTTCTTGAAATTATTTGTAATAAATTAAGTTAATGAATTAACTTAGGTTCGGGAGCAGGTCCACGCCTCAACCACACCTCTTTAAATTCCAAGCCAACCGACTCAGCGGTGTTTATATTCGCATTCTCGACCCACCCTCCCTGCCTTTTACCTTTGTTAGCTCAACTTCTCACTTACCTCATCCCTTCCTACTCAGTCTAGTGCATTCCTCTCTTATTTCTTATCCTAGGTACCGCCCGGGCGATATGAAATCAGCTCGGGGGAAAGACGGAACACCCACACTGAGTCTCACTCCACCCGGTCGCCATTAGCCCACATCCTACCGGACCAACCAACCAGACGACTCTTTTCAATCTCACCCCCTATCCAAATCTATTTCCTATGCTCTTAACATTCAATATAATCAAGCATTCATTACATCTTTAAATTACATTGTTGTGGCGTGGTCCTTGCTAGTAAAAACAGAACAAAATTATTTTTATAGAAGCCATACAATGGGTAGTTTTCCATGCAAAGCAAATTGACAAGCCATATTTTCCCAGTCAACACAACCTACACCCTTCTGTGTTCATATTAATATAATATTTCTCTAACCGGCTTACCCTCTTTCAGAGCCACAATAAACTCTGAAGGCAGCTCAACAGATACTCGAATTTCTCCGGCAGACTTCGACTCATCCCGGACGAACTCCTCCGAATCAAAGATACTTTGGAAGGCGAGCAGTTCGTCTTCCTGCTCCTCCATGTCCGCATTCATAACTCCAGTCTTTGAATAATTCGTTTTCTGCTGGAGTTTAGTAGACTTCTGGAATTGCAGTTGTTTCGGCGGCTTTGTCTCTTTGAACAATAATTGAAAGTCTTAGTATAACAAAAAAAAAAGCTTGTTTAATTTTCGGTGCAATGACTGTAAGTCGCTGCAGTCTGTAACGTTATGCCAACCTGCTCCGGGTCCTGTCTGTTGACTCATAGGTGTATGATTCAAGGCGCAGGATACAGCAGCAAGCTCACCATACAGTGCTGCTGTTATGACTATGCAAAACAGGCATTAGGTCATTTACGGTAATCATGTTAAACACACTTTTCTTTGCACAAATAACCAACATAATAAGGTGCTGGTCATATAATTAGAATATCATGAAAAAGTTGATTTATTTCAGTAATTCCATTCAAAAAGTGAAACGTGTATAATGTATACATTCATTCCACACAGAATGATATATTTCAAGTGTTTATTTCTTTTAATTTTGATGAATGAAAACCCCAAATTCAGTATCTCAGAAAATTAGAATATTATATATAGAATATTATTAGAATACTTTTTCGAACTCCTCCTAGACCGTGCGATCGGCACGAAATTTGGCAGGTAGCATCTTCAGATGGGCCTGACAAAAAATATATATATTTTGATAGGATAAAAATTGCGCATATTATGCACAAACAAATTTGTGTAGCTAACTATGAAACACCAACTTTGCCATATCTCGGCCAAAATAAATGCTATCAAAGCCAAACTTGTTTGATTCTTGTTTGTCGTGACCCTCTGGAGGTCGCTCACGCGTTTTAAGAAAATTGGTCACTAGGGGGCGCTACAAGTACAAAACGTTTATATCTCATGAACCACTCATCCGATTTTTATAAAATGTGTTGGGTACCATCTAGGGCCACTCCTGAGGCCAACCCTAGAGTGGGGTACTGAGGGGTCAAAGTGGCCGTGGCTGATGGGACCCACGTCTAAATTTACTACTTACACTAACGTGAACAACTTTAAATTTACAGGGTAGATAGACAATGGGTCATGGACCACACCTACCAAAAATTACACATGTGGACCACTAGCGCTATAATGTTTTTTTGCTTTTAACTCCCACATTACACATTGCACATTAGAAATCCTTACATCCACGTCTTCCTTGAATCAAGCTGAATCACATGATATAGGCCACGCCCATTTCCGCTCAAACGTTTTTTCGCAATATCGCGCAATGCACAAAACCAACCTTTTCGAACTCGTCCTAGGCCGTGCGACCGATCTGCACGAAACCTGGTAAATAGCATCTCCAGATGGGCCTGACCAAAAGTTACTCAAGGAATTTTGCTACGTTGAAGTATGCGCATTTGACGACCAAACACATTTTCATAGCTAGCTACCACATACATATCATATCATATCTCGGCCAAATTAAATGTTATCAGCAAAGAACTTGAGATCATTGTTCAACATCCCACTACGATGCTCTGTACCGATGAAAATACTGAGCACCCACGTGTGCCAGACTGCCAGTAGGCTACATTCATTTACAATTAAACATTGCAGTTGGTGCTACGTGGAGAGTCTGTCATAGGGTGATTGGTTATGTCGGTGGCATTGATTCTTAATTTCCCACAAAGCTGATCACGGTAACGTGTCAGTTGAACTTTTCATCTCCAATCCTATCCGTATATCATTGTTAAAGGTAGTCTGTATATGCATGGAGGTGAACTGTTGACCGCTACGCTTGCATGTACAGCAGACATCGCAGCTCGCGCCTCTCGATATTTACCGCCGTTTGCCTCCCCGGGCGACTGCCGTGGGTGGCTTGGGCCACGTCATAACTGCTTGCAGTTCTAGTTATAATTATTATAATACTTTACTTGAATAGTCTATTTTACTTCATACTTAAATACATTTCAAAAGGAAATACATTTATTTGACAGTTTTAGTTACTAGTTACCTTTCTGTTTAAGATTTGAATTATTTAAATTTAATTCTTGTGTCCATATGGAGGGGCCCAACCCCTAGGTTGGGGACCACTGGTCTGTCTTATACACCAATATAAAACAGTAAAAAACAGTATATAAAGTAGTTGAAACTCCAACACGACCAGCTACAGAGCAGTAAAACGCTGCTTGCACATTGTTGTATAATCTAAAAATGTCCTATATAATATCAGTCACAGGGGACTTCTTATGCAGAACTACTATGCAGAAGTACTTTTTGATATTTTAAGTACAATTTGCTTTTAAAACTTCTGTACTTTAATTTGAATGAAATGGCTGATGAAGACCACGAGATGCAATTGAAAGCTATGGAAAAGTGGAACTTGAGTTAATATTTTTGTCGTACTTCTCCTTATTCATTCAAAAATCAACCAGAGGATATTACGAAAATGAAGATCAACAACAGTAATAGCTTTAGTCAGAATGTTTAGATATAAAAGAAGTCATATGCAAAAATCTGGTACTGATTTGAAAATATGTAAATTCAGCCATTCAGTGTTTCTGTGGCAATAGCACAGATAGGGAGAAACATTATTACACTTTTATCATAATACTATAACAGATGATTCCAAATCGACAAGTATAAATACGCCAAAGAAATATTATTATGGCACAACATAATGTCATCATCCTTTAGCCAAATATATAAAGAGAAAGAAATGATGTAACAGAAGTGCATTGCAGTATTAAGTAGATAAAGTTGTACTCCAGCTGTTATTAAGTATGCAAAATGTTAGTATCCATCAGTTGAAGCTGTAGTTTTCCTTCAGGTTGACTTGGCTCTCCAATACCTTCTCTGCCATGCTCAAGGGCTTGGGGGCCCTTTGGGTTTTCAACTTGACACTCAAGGGCCTGGGGACGGTTTTGGATTTCAACATGGCAGTCAAGGGCCTGGGGCCTTTTGGGGATTTAAACACAACACTCTTCTGGATGCCATCAGCAGATGCTGGATTGAGAGAGACAGATAGACAAAGTATTTACATGCTCTGTTCATCCAAAAGATAAAACCAAATTAGTATTTCCCATCTATTGTACATCATTATGACTTTATCCTACAGATATCACAGATTCAAAACACTATGACGAAGTTATACATTGTCATTTTATTAAAAGCTTATTTGAGCTTTGGTGCTTGGGTGGTAGGGTTTGGGGCTGGTGTAGGTATTTGGTTTGCTGGGTTGGAGATGGAGAGGCCCTAATTCCCACCTGACACCCGGATACACTCGTCCTTGTGTCTTTCATCCCATGCTTTTAGTTTGCAGGTCCTGGAGCAGTAAAAGACCTTGTGGCACCGGCTACATGCAGTCAGCTTCACGGAAGCCGAGCGACCACAGTGATAGCAGAACCTAAACGCTGGTTTCCTAAGAAAAGATTCACACACAGAGTTGAAAACTGAAACATTTCTGTTTCCTTATTTTGCCTTTGAGCTCTCAGACCAAATTGTTGATTCGAAGTTGGACAGAGTACAAGTTCAAATGACAGGGATGAGAAAAATAAAAGGGACAATATGAACATGAATGTGTGTCAATTGTGTGTGTATATGTACCTGTGTTTTTCTGTTATGGTCGATAGACTTTCACAGCTGGGGAGGGGCACGCTTGAGGAAATGGCACCTGCTCCCGTGCTACTTGTACCTGTTACATAAATACAGTGATGATTGTGATTCACAGCCATACTCAAAACAAAAATTAATAGATATAGAGTAGATATTTTTGCCTTAAAAAAAACACAAATACACTGTACTGACTATTTGACGTAAGATGTAAATTCTCCCTCTGGCTAGCAGTCTGTCTTAGCAGATCTCCCATCATGCTCAGCAGCTGGCGCCGTGCTTTGAATGTTTCTCTCTCCCGCATGTTCAGAGCATGGAAGGGAGTGTTGGCAATACGGAAGTCCTAGAAAGTGACATATCACATACAGACAGCTATTTAGGTAAAATTATGCAAAAAAGATTCAACTCCTCCTGAATCTTTTCTGAATAAAAGATTGGCATACACGAAGGGGGGCAAAATATTAGAAACACCAGTCAATATAATGGAGTCCAGTACAACTCAAACACTAGTTATGGCTTTAAAAAATAACCACAAATTTGAATCAACAACTCTTTGACACAGTCTCTACAAAAGCAAATCCATATGTTTACAAAGATATGATTTATTGCAAGGTTTGTGTATTTGACTGAAGTCAACTGAAATGCGTACAGTGATGTGTTACCTGGTTGAAGGAGCAGTGTGCATAGTCGACTGCGGTTCCCACAACATCACCCACCGTAACTGGCATCAAGATGTCGGCACCAGCCTTAGCCAACATGTCCAACTGCCACAGAGACACATTACACACAAAATTACACACTCGCACGCACGCACGCACGCACGCACACGCACACACACACACGCACACACGCGCACACACGCACACGCACACACACACACGATTCAACCTTAGAGGAGGTGAGCAAAAAATCAAAAATAAACAGTCAACACTGTAAATGTATCAGGCAGCTACATGTTGGAAATAAAAACAAATGTATAAATGCCTGACAAATGTCACTGTAAAAGTCTTAATGAGGGTTTATCGGCTGAATACCGATATCCATCAAACATTTTCATCTACATATATGGCTATTTGTCTGTGAATGTGTGCTCGTGTGCGTACCAGCTTAGCTCTGTTGCCACCTAAGTGGTAGTTAATGTTGGCGAGAGCACAGAGGGCGCTGCCCACCCTGCGGCCCAGGGGGATGTTGGGATTTGCACCTCCGTTCAACAGCTCCTCCACTGCCTGGACAGGGAAAAGGAACAGGTTCAGAGCAAGGTTCAGGTTTTCTAGGCATGTACAGTATATTGTATGTATCTAAATGTGTGTGTGTGTGTGTGTGTGTGTGTGTGTGTGTGTGTGTGTGTGTGTGTGTGTGTGTGTGTGTGTGTGTGTGTGTGTGTGTGGTCTACCAGGTCATTCCCACTTGCTATAGCCAGGGAGAGAGGTGAGTGTCCACTCCAGATGAGGTCTGTGCTGGCTCCATGGGAGAGCAGGAGGGCTACCACCTTGCTGGCATTCTGCAAAAAAACAAACAAACACAGAGGTCCTTTAAATGGAACACAGTATTATTGTTAGAAAACCTCATGGTATTTGTGATTTTCTGCCTTGTAATAAATACCCTGCACAGGCAACAGCCATGCAAAGTTTTGTATTAGTAGTAAAGATATTAAATGTCTTCTTAGCCATTAACCAGTAACAATAAAAGCCATTCTGTTGAAAGTAAAATAAAGTTAACAACAAATTGTTTGAACTATTTGTGTATTTTTGTGTGTAACATGTTTCCTTTGTCCTTCTGGGACACTGGGTAAATATATACTCAGCAAAAAAATAAACAACAAGATTTAACAACTAAGACATAAACTGAACAATTTCCACAGACATGTGACTAACAGAAATGGAATAATGTGTCCCTGAACAAGGGGGGGTCAAAATCAAAAGTAGTCCTCAGTATCTGGTGTGGCCACCAGCTGCATTAAGTACTGCAGTGCATCTCCTCCTCATATACTGCACCAGACTGGCCAGTTCTTGCAGTAGTTGTTGCCATCCTGTACCTGTCCTGCAGGTGTGATATTCGGATGTACCGATCCTATGTAGGTGTTGTTACATGTGGTCTGCCACTGCGAGGACGATCAGCTGTGCTTCCTGTCTTCCTGTAGCGCTGTCTTCGGCGTCTCACAGTAGGGACATTGTAATGTATTGCCCTGGCCACATCTGCTGTCCTCATGCCTCCTTGCACCATGCCTAAGGCACGTTCACACAGATTAGCAGGGACCCTGGGCGTCTTTCTTTTGGTGTTTTTCAGAGTCAGTAGAAAGGTCTCTTTACGTTCCTAATTTTCTTATAACTGTGACCTTAATTGCTTACCGCCTGCACGCTGTTATTGTCTTTTCGACCGTTCAACAGGTGCATGTTCATTCATTGTTTATGGAAAACATTGTTTAAACCATTTACAATGAAGATCTCTAAAGTTATTTTGATTTTTACAAAAGTATCTTTAAAATACAGTGGAAATTACAGTGTGAAAAAGGGGCGTTTCTTTTTTTGCTGAGTTTTAGTATGATCATTATCATGTCTGCAACATGCTACAGATTAGAACAGTCAATAGTGTCATGTTGTATCAGTGATGGTATGTATAGGTGTGAGCATGTGCATGTACAGTATGTACTGACCTGGTAGTCACCGTCTCTCTGGCAGGCCACGTGTAGGGCTGTTTGACCTCCTTCTTTAGGATTTGGGTTCCCATCGGTGCTCAGTGGTTCCTGGGCCTTCATGAAAATCTGTAAAAAAAAAACAACAAAACAAATCAAATTAAAACTCTGTTCTTACCAGACTTGAGAAACTTGAAGAAAAGAAATTACACTCACCTTATCCGGTTCATAGATCTCGTTCTGGTCGCTTGCCTTTGTGTCAGGGTCAGTGACAGCGTGGAGTAGCAACTCTGTGATTATGGGACCTGCTGGACCTGGCAGTGCTGCAGCTACATGTAGGGGATACAGACCTTTTTCCTACAAAAAGGATAAGGGTCATTTTATGGTTTTTGTTATGGAATTTGTTTAAGGTTTTGAGGGATCACTTTTCTGTGTGGCTCAACAAACGTGTATTGTGTGACATTACTAAAAAAGCTACACAGGGAAAAAAGAATTCTACCTCAGGTGGAAGGGGAATGTCAGTGCGAGCTCCACACAGCAGCAGTCTCCTGACGGCCTCCGTGTCAGCCGCCATAATGGCTAAAAAGAGGACCAGCATGGGGATCCTGGACGCGTTGGGGTCAGCTCCCCGTTCCAATAACAGCTTTAAGGTGTTCAAACGAACACGGTGTCTGGTCAGAAAGACACAACACAAAGACAATCAGTTTGATCAGAACATAGCGAAGGGGCACAAGGAAAGAGGTGACTTACTCAGTTTTCATGGAAGCCATTTTGCGCACAGTCCCCTGTGTGTCAGAGCGTTGAGGGATCCCCGTGCGACTCAGTGCTTCTGCTGAGCGCTGCATCACTTCCTCTGTGACCTGGATTTTATAGCTGCTGACGGAGCGGGCAGAGTCAAAGGCCGTTTTTTCGGTCAATTCTTTGTCTTTGCCCTGCTGCAGACAGAGTTGACAGACAGAGACAGAGTTGACCAGACAACATTAAGTTCAAACAACTTAAAAAAAAAAAAATACAATTATAGTATGGGATCTCTGTGCTTTATACCTGAACTTTCCCTGCTGCCGTAGTTTGACATTCCTTCCACTGCACACTGCCCAGTGCGATGTGACCATCATACACCTGAATGAAGCGCTCCACACCAGGCATGTCCTTACGTCCTCTGTCTTCTCTCTCCTTTATATGCCCTTCATGATTATTCCTTACTCTCTTCTCCACATCTTCCTCATCCTCCCCGCTCACCTCCATATTCTCTTTCCTTGACTCTGTTTCTCTCCTCTCACCAAGCTCAACATCTGCCTCGCTCTTCCTTAATTCTCTTTCCTTCCCTTTCACCTCACTTTCTTCATTTTCCCACGTTTGATCACATCTGCTCTCTATCTCTCTTTCCTCCGCTTTGCTCCCATTCTCATCCTCCCTGCTGCCCCTTTCTTCTCTCTCTGTCTCCTTGCAGTCTCTTTCCTCTCCTTCTACCTCTTTCTCCTTTCTCTCCTCCTCCTGTAGGTGTTTAGTGTCTGCAGGAGTCTCAGGTTCATTCAGGCCAGGCCAGCACTCAGTGATGTGATGTAAGATGTGCTCTGTTAGTTCTTCCGCTGTCCTGAAAATCCCAAAATAAATATGGAACTTAAATAAACTTGTTTTAGAGAAATACATGGTCAAAGAGTGGTAACACTGTAGGGAGTTATAAATCTATGAATATGACATTGGCAAGACCATTATCAGTGAATTTTTTTCTGCTGTGCGTAAATACAGTTTCTCCTGATCAATATGTGAGAGAGGTGATATCAGCTACATTCCTACGGGTGAGTCAGATAGGTGACTAGTTGCTCAGGGTTGTGTTATTGCTCTGAGGTCTGTTGTTAAACCTGGGTGTGTCTGTAGTGAAGTCCACTTGGTTGATCTGGGGACTGTTCCCACCTACAGATGGAGACCTCAAAACCTGACAACACAATACAGTGCAATTTGTTTCATTTTAATTGTCTGTACAAAACACAGTTTCATATTTGTGCACTACAAATCTAGAGTTGATGAGGAAACAGAGAGAAAAACTACATTAGGTAGAATCTTACTTGAGTTTTGGCAGGTGGTTCAGCCAAAGTGGTGTACAGAGACTGAAAAGGGTAGTAGAGGACATGACACACAGCCAGGGCAGACATGCCTTCACAATTCAACTTGTCAATATCGGCACCCATATCCAACAACAGCTGGATCACATCATTATTGCAGTTTACCTGAAAGGTACAAGAAACAAAATAAAACAATCAGAGACAAACATGAGACTAAAACTAAAGAATAAACATTTTAATCTTTTATTTGTCTTTTTTTTCTGTAAATGATGAAACTGTAAAAAAAAAAAAAAAACACAAAAAAACATTTTCAAACCTGGCTTGGATAACAATCAAATAGCAAATAAGAAAAACTGAATAAATAAATAAATAAATAATGTGTTACTGTGGCAGCGATCAGTGCAGTGTGTCCCTGTGAATCTGCTACATCAGGGTGGACAAAACCAGTCTGGAGGATCTGTGACACAGCCTGCAGTTCCCCTCGGGAGGCGTGCTGGATCAACAACTCTGAACTGACTTCCAAAGGCCCTTTAGGACCAAAACTTTCCCTGTTCAGAGAGAGAACAGCTGCCACATCCCAGCCCACATTTTCAGGCTGTAGTCTGAGACACACACAAATACATACATACAGTATTAGCAAACATATTATTTCAGTATACTCACAAATCTGTACCTGTACATGATATGTTTGCCTTGTTATTTTATTCAATACTGGTGCCAGCAAAATGTTGATGTACGTCTGACCTGTGTCTGTGTATGTGAGCCTGCATGCGGGCCTGTAAGGGCAGGGTGGAGAGTGGGTCTCGCTCATAGCCTTTGTGCGGATAAGCTTCTGGCTCCCACAGCTCGCCATAGAAGTGTTGATCCAGCTCTCTTCTTCGGCCAGGGGGCAGCGGCAAGTGGTCACCATCTGTTGAGTAACTCTCCATGCCGGGGGGAAGGATAAAAATATCATCTGAGAGCAGATCTCTTTCTGTATCCACCTGAGGAGGATGGGGAATTAATTGATCTGTTTTGAGTTAAGTCACAAAGCTCATATAGTTCATTGTAGCAGTACTTTACCTCAGAGTCTGTCCGGGCTTCTGTCTGTAAACCACTAGTGGAAGGCTAGTAAGAGGAGGAGAGGAGCAGAGAGGTCAGTTAAGAATATTTTGTAAATGTGTGCATATATAGTGACATAATTTACTATAATTTGTTTGTGTAAACACCACATATTTGGGGAGCAGGGGGGATTGGAAATAAATCAGTAGAGCTAAAAAAAACAAAACATCAATATAGACAACATATACTCATGGGAAAAATGCCACAGAGGTTTCTATAAAACTAACAAAGGCAATGCATAGGGTTGCTGACTGGCTGCACAATTCCTGTCTTACATTGAATGTTGACAAGTCTGCTACAATGTTTTTCACAAACAGGTGCAAACTTAGAGAGTGTCCTGACATCTTTGTAAATGGGCAAATAATAAAAAAATGTGGACCAATTAAAATATCTGGTTGTCACCCTTGATCCAACTCTCAGCTTTAAAAAACATCTCAAAAAGCTGGCCAACACACTGAAATTGAATCTATCTAACTACAGAAACATAAGAAATTCCCTTACTGTTGAGGCATCAAGTACATACCTATACGCAATGATTATTCCATATTTTTTATATTGTATTTCAAGTTGGTCTCCGGCATGTAAAACAGCCCTAAGGCCACTTGAATCATTATATAAAAGTGCCCTCAATATCCATGACAAAAAGCCACGTCATTACTATCACTGTCATATTCTCACTAAATATGACATGCTAAATCTTGAAAATGTTATATTTCACTCAAATGTTTGCTTCATTTTTAAAATAATTCATAATGCTTCTGCTCCTCCTCTGAAAAGATGTGTTACACTCTGCTCTGAAAAAACAACATTGGTAACTAGATCAGCCACAAGGGGTGAATGTAGTCTTCCACAACGCAAAACTGCATTTGGGAGGACATCATTCTCCTTTGTGGCTATAAATCAGTGGAATACTCTTCCTACAGAGCTAATTTCATGCACTAACTTACACTCATTTTCACGCTTAGCAAAGCATTGTTTGTTAACTAAGCAGACTTGCTCCCACCAGTAAATTGATGTGCTACATTACTGTGTGTTTTTGGGGTGGGATAGGGGGACAATAATGTCTGTAGATTTTCATGACTTTATGTATATGTATTGTATATGTTGTACTGTAAATACTTTGTCTGTATTTTAATGTGCCATCTACCTGCCCAGGGACTACGAGCGGAAATTAGCAATTTGCTACAACCTGGCACAAGACATCTATTAATGTTTTTTGTGCACTGTCCCTGTTCAAATAAATAAATTACAATTACAACAAGAAATACAATGATTTAGTGTCTTACAGTGATGTTTTGTTTTACATAGTAATGGCTTGGTTTTAAAAACAATAACACATGACATTTTAAACTAAACTAATGTATTAAAAATATGTTTTAGCCTGGCATGCCTATTCTATAGACAGTGGTTAGCATGTACCTGAGTCAGGGAATCTGTGATGGCAGCTGGGTCCAAGTAGGCAGCATATTCAGGAAAGTTCTTCAGGCTAAAGCCCTCTTCATCAGTCGCACAGAGCCTAAGCAGGCGCTCCTGGAGCCACAGACCCACATCCTTACGCCCATCTGGATAACTAACCACACCTGGACCAAACCTCTGGTCAGCATGGTACAAACCCTGGGAGGTGGAGAGAGGTTCAATGTTATTTACTGATATTTAAAAACAAAACAAAAAACTATCAAAATGCCTAGCATCCACAAAATTCACCAATTTTACCTGAAAGATGGCTCCATCAGGGAACAGTTGTTGTCCGTATCCTTCCTTTCTGTTGAGGTAGAACTTGCCAGTGAACTTGTGGCCTGTGGGCCAACAGTACAGTCCATCCCCATGCCTGTAGTCTTTGTAGAAAGAGCCCTCATAGAACTACACAAAGGAACAGACAGGAACATCAAATAGTGACTTGTATTATTTAACTTCAGGAAAAACTGACAGGAGACAGTAAAACATGTTATTGTCATGTCACACACGACATAGCATAACAGAACAGTATATTATTGACTATGAATTCCTAAAAATGAATTGAGCTAACGTTAGCGTTAGCTGACCTAAACTAGAAAAGGCTGACATCTTTTGCCTGATTCTTTTTCATGTTCATTTAACATTACCTCTCCATTTTTCCAGGTGTACCTCCCTCTGCCGTGTTTGAACCCGTTCACAAATTCTCCCTCATATCTGGATCCGTCAGGCCACTCCTGAACACCGAGCCCTTGTCGTCTCTCTTCCCCGCTTTGAGGTCCTCTGTGGTCGTCGCTTTGTCCACCTGCCGCCGGCTCCGAACCTCCTTGCCCCGGTGCTACCGCGATACCTTTGCAGGTCGACAGCAGCATTTTAACCAGGGCGTATCCCCTCTGAAGATTGTATACCTAATTTCATTTGAGCTCAACAACAATGAGCTTTGACTTACGTTACAGGAACGAGGAGAAAACTTCAGCTAGCTGTCAGAAGTCAGATTTGAGTTTTGACTTTCCTGTAAGCAGCGGTTGTCATGACAACAGTGGAATCTGCGTGTGGAGGAGCGGAGTTCCTACGCATGCGCACACGAAAGACAAAGTGTACGAAAAGTTAAAAACACTTTTTTGTTTAAATAATTTTAAGTCTCATTAATATATATATTTCAAGTTATTTAATAAAAAGTTCCCTTTGTGGACCATTAAAAGCAGCAAAAATATCAGCACCAAACACCAGGCTACCAAAACACTTATGTTTGGTGACCTTCAATTTTTAACTCTACTACATTTACTAATTAAAAGGGGTTTTCCCATAAGCAATAAGGGGTTTTGGAGATAAGGTTAGCTTCCTTGATGACACTTTATACATTAGAACTTCACAAATTAAGAGATTTTTTGTTATGGTACTCTCAACAAATAGAGCTACAGTTGTTGAGCTGTAGGCACAAATTATCCGTATGCAATTTGTCCATTTTGTGAACGTGTCTTCATGTGTCACCTGAAACGTTTTCATGTAACCGATACTACAAATGTTGGTTTCAGCCTACAGTATGCTGCGGTAATTAGGTGGTGGAAGATGACATCCCATGTGTCATTACAGCATTATTAGAGCTGTGTTGAGAACAAAGAGAAGTCCAAGAAAAAGCAGAAACTGTCAACATGCATTAGCGTGGCAGTAAACAATGAACTGAATGTTGTTGTTTGAGATATAGTAACTTGATTTTTTTTTCCTAGTAGTAATACATTGATAATTTCTTGGAAAGTCTGCAACAATCCTCACAGCTCCTGTAATACTATAATTTTGATAAATGATGTTAAAGAAAAAGCAACTGTACTCGCACAACTTAGCCAAACATTTTTGGTTACACTGACCCTGAACTTTTCCACAAATTGAATGTGCAGATCAAATAATCATTTGTGTGTAGTATAAGAGTATAAAAGCAGCCAGGACCAGACAATAAAACAACAGGACTGTTATCTCTCTGACTTTATGTATTTATAGTTTACATGCTACACTGGTAGCCATTGGTTCAATAGCATTTACTAAATGAAAAACATATTCCTGAGACACAACCTCAATAATTAATAACCATTCTATAATTATATAATACAAAGTTAATTCTGCTTTTTTTACTACTAATGTACACTATTCACAAAAAACATGAATTTAATGTGGTTCTGATTTAAAGCTCACTGTAAAAGAGCCACACTGTTCTCTAGTTTAATTACATCTGATTAGCTCCGATATGCTCTCCTTCCCACAAACATGATACCCTCACAAGTATCATGTTTGTGTTTTGAGCAATCACAGGAAGTCAGATCATGTTTTATGTCCTTCCCTGTGGCTCCTCCATAAATGCAAACAACAGCAAACAACATTAAAAGTTTGCTGATTTAACTGCCACTACATTCCCAATTTGTCAAACTATAAACACATTATCACCCTCCATAGTTTCACACATGCATGCTTTCGCAAGTGCCTAAAAATCCAGGACAGCAGCAGTACTATTATAAACAGGTCATTAGTTGTGATTAAAGTATGCTTAGTATTACTTGACTTGTCCTTTAAATACAGTGAAATACCTCCCTTAGCACATGCTGATGCAGATTTTTGATGAGGTGGAAATGCTGTTGTTGTGTTGTACAGTGTTAGGATGTTAGAGTTCAAAGCCATCTTCATGTATTTTATTTAACTTTTTCCCAACCAGATAGCAACGTAAGCTCCCTTTTATTTATTTCTCACCTTTTCTATTCAGTTCAGTAAAACACCCCTCCACACATTTTCTATAAATCCAATCTGATGTATAGTGTTTGTCCCATTAAATGCAACGCCTCCTCACCACTTAAAGATTCAACAGCCCGCTCATGTTTTTTCTTTCAAAAAAACACAGGAACTAAGTACACTTTTGTGTATTGCGTATGGTCCTGAATAAGTCGTTGATCTAAATGCCATGTAACAAAAGCATAATGCCTGCAGAAGTAGGGCAGATTTGATCTATAACGTTACAGAAACCTCAGTCTTTTCATCTTCACCTATTGTCTGTTCAGCAGGTATGAATGCTCATGTGGACTTGTTTATTAAACATGTTTTTCTGTTTATAAAAAGGCTTTTTCTTGTTATGAATATTAAGTTACTGTTTTGATGGACCAGGGCGATAAGTGCTTTTACCATCATTCTTTCAACAAGTTATTCACCGTATGCAAACTTTTGTATTGCAACAACATGCCAGAGTTCTTAGTGTATAGTTGATTGAGGTCAATGCGTGTTAAATATCTCGAACCAGGTTTTCATTTTGGTACTTTTAAGTTCACCTTGCTCATCATTTCAGCTTCATGCCAATCCACAAACAAGACGACATTAACTGTAATAAGAACTCAGACCAGATTTGAACCACTTGATCTGTTTATTAGTCAGTTTTTCATTTCAAGAAAAACGTAAATACTCTTATGTTAAAAACACTCTTCAAAATTACATAAAGTGTGTCAGAATGACACAGCAGGGACTCAGTGCTTGCAAAAATTATATACATTAGCTTTGTGCTACTTTCCACTGCCATTCTGTCTCAGAGTTTTGCAGAGGTCAACATGTAACATAACAAACATCTTTTTTTATGGACAATGCAGATAGGCAAATTAGACAGTTTTTTTACTTAAAGTGTTTATAGTAGGATGAGGTCAATTCACTTTATAATCAAATGGCATTTAGCAAAGTATAAATGCCATTAGCAGGCCATAACCTTAGTTATTGATCAAGTTAAAAGAGAACCTGCCGTTGTGCCTACTGTAAATGTGCACCAGGTTTGAAAAGAGTATAAAAGACAAAAAAAAGAATAAAGAAAGATAAGTATAAGGTAAATTCCCTTCAGTCTTCCATTCAGGAAGTTGAGTTGAGTGCACTGTTCTGAGTGATATGAGATATAGGGACGCAGTGGAAATTTGGGGAGGTGTTAGTTGGACACCTCTCAGGCATTGCTCCTTTCCTCTATTGTAAAAGTCTCCATGGGGCCTTTGCTAAGAGCCTTGATGTCATTCAGGAGACCGGTCGGGGTCAAAATGTGAGAAGACCCTGAAAAAAGTGTAAAGCACCGTTACATGCCAAATTAGAGCATAAACCATTTCAATATTCTGACTGGCTCCAGTAAGTGGTGTAAAACAGCTGGAATTAAAAACATAGTGACTGCTAAAATCCAGTGGGTGTTTCCAGTCCAAAAGACTAATGTAATTGAAGTTTATAATACTGTATCAAACCCACCTTTAGTTTATTTGAATGGCCACAACTCAACAATACACCAACCGGATTTCATCACAACTACAGAAATGTTCCTTGCATAGTCAGTGAGTAGAAAGCTCTCTGGGTATTTTATGTGAAGTCAAAGTGCTGAAAATGCTAAGATTTTGTATGCCCACAGAAATAATCTGCGTAATCTTGAATCAATCCTCACCTATGATGACCTCACAGGATTTTACTGCCTGGGTGACCTCATAGGCACAGCGCATCTCAGAGTAGCTGATTCCTCCTACAACAAAAATGATGAGGCGTGAGCCGGTCCGGCGGTCGTCCTGAGAGCTGGCTTTGTGCTTCTGACGGGCACTGTGGAGCACAGGGGTGTCGACAGAAATTTACTGAGAGATAATTTAAAACAAAACGTGAGAGTTGCATGTCCAAATTGTGGCAAGAAACAGCAAAATCAACACCCTCGCAAGAAAGACACGGAGAGGGTGATGGACAGATATTCAGAACTAACTCTAGATTCCTAAAAAGGACCCAAATTATTCTCCTTAGTAAACCCAGCGGCAGTGACACTTGTAACAATCCCTTTTGGCACACTCACACTGCCCGCTCCTAAAGATGATGTTATTAATCCAGACATGACGCCGTTAGATTTTCCGATGTATCTGGGATTTTCACAACAGGTACAAAGCAGCAATAGTGGTTATTTCGGCCATACGGATGGGAGAAAGACACCGGTGGAAGTAACGCGATTAAACACCAATGATCCCGCAAATGAAAGTCACGGAATTAAAGCGACGCAAAGCGAATATTCGCCGCCAGTGTGAATACGCCATTAAAGAACACGCCATTAAAAAATACAATATTAACAGCTGGAGCTGAAAGTAGTAGCATGAATCACCACTAGAGGGCACTACCTTACCACCCTCTTTTACTGTCTGGAATTGTCTGTAAAAACAAATTGGACCTTTTGTGTGTAAAACATGTCCCTTTTGAGTGACAGTAAAAAGAAATATAGATAGTAGTGTTCTAACACATGTAAACAAGGCATGAGAATTGGAAATTAAGTTAGTAATTGGGATGAACCTGTTAAGATCAGAGCATTTTTAAAAGAATTCATAATTATCCCCAGAAACTAATTGACTCAGGTCTAGTGTGATAAAAAAAAAACCTACTGTACCTGACAGCCCCAGAGCCATTCCAGGCAGCAGGACACTCAGACTGGTGTGGCCACTCTGTGGTGTCCAGTTTGTTCTCCACGGCATCCTGAAAGTAACAGAATTTTAATACATCTGTCATTTGTTAAAAGTAAAGTCCCATAGAGACCAAAAACCTTTGTGGGCAAGCCAATACACACGTTTGACTTTTCACTTTAATGAAAGTAAAAAGACGCCGTCTGTGAAACTACTTTGAAGTAGAAGATCCCTCTGTGACCGAGAACCAACACCCAAAGCAGGTGTAACCTTTGGACTGGCATGACAATTTCTGCTGCAAAGTACAAGATGCAACAGGGGATAAATACAGCCTAAGATAGAGAAACAATCTGCTGTCAAACACTTTTCAGTCTCAGAGACTTTTAATGTTTAGCTAAACAGATAATGCATATCCAATTCTGGCACTTAGAGCATGTCACTGAAAAATACACAGATTCGTTTGGGTCTGTTTCCTGCTGCAAAAGGAAACTGTTCACCACAGCTTACAGGAAACCAGGTGCGTGGGTGTTGAAGACTGCTCAGAAATGGCTTTTTCAGGTAATAACAGAGTCAAAATGACATGTAAATCCCATCTGCAAAAATGTGCAACAATGAGCCTTCCCAACTGGTAAACCACAGACTTAAGATTTTGCTTTTAAGACAATCTCAACTTTCTTTGTGACCAGTTTCCTCAACAGGCATCACTTGATATCAACATGTGGAATTACAGTTCTGTGGAATTACAGAACTGAGATTAAGTAATCAGGTTTTAGAATTAACCTTATTTTTTTACCAAAGGGCACTAGAGAAGTTCTGCCTCTCAGTTCCCCATCTATTTTAGAGAATTGGACTCAACAGCAGAGTATTAAATGTAACAGTCTCAGAGCCGCTATATTATTAACGGCTTACAGTCTCAAAACAAGCGGCCACAAGCAAACTTCATCAAAAGACAGGGTGAAAGGTAGGTTAAGAGTAATGTGTGCATGACATGTCTCTTTTTACAGTGACATCTTACCTCTGTTTGAACACAAAACATGTCACCTCACTACAATAACCTATTCTATGGAATGCGTGTGCATACATACTGTAAACACATTTGAGGATCAGTACAGAAGGATATTGCTGAAACAAAAGGATCAACCCCAGGGATCAACACACAAGTGGTGCATTATTGTCCCTTGTAGATGCTGAGATACAAATGGATAAGGGAGTACAGAGCAATCATACAGTACATGTGATACTGCCTATCAGATGACCTGAATCTGATAACCTCTTTTTGTGGTTTCATAGTTCTGTTCATCATTTTTCCACAAATACCTTTCAGAGGGGACTGGGGTAGCGCAGTGACCTAGATCAAGCTTCATGTTGAGATTTGTAAGAGATAACTTAGGTTGTTTTTTTTTTAAGATTATTTTTGGGGCTTTTCCCTTTATTAAGTAGCAACAGTGGATAGACATGAAAGGGGATGAGAGATGGGGGACGACATGCAGCAAAGGGCAGGAGGCCGGATTTGAACCCGCGCCGCTGCAGGACTCAGCCAACATGGAGCGAACGCTTTTACTGGAACTTCTTTTTTTTCTTTTTTGGTCCTTTATTATAAAGAACAGTAGAAAATGTGAAAGGGTAGAGAGAGGGGGAATGACATGCAACAAAGGGCTGCAGGTTTGAGTTGAACCTGCGGCCGCTGCGACAAGGACTGAGCCTTTGTCCATGGGACGCACGCTCTACCAGGTGAGCTATCCAGGCACTCCAGGAACATCTTTTTTTCTTCCTATCCTTCATCCCTATCTATACCAACTTTAAATCACTGCTTCCTAGCTGCATCCAAATCCTTTTCTCTGGAGTTATGCTACTTCATTCATTATTGTCTCCATAAATTGCTAAGCCTCCTGTTAAGCAAAGTATCTATGTAAATTGTATAAAATAAAAGGTGTAAATACAATATGATAATGCAGAAATAATAACTGTGAATACTTTGTATAATACATCATACAATATGGTAATCTCACTGACCTCCATCACATCTTTTATAACAGGAGTCCATCTGGAAAGGTTGTAAGTCTGATCCTGGGAACGATCCCGTCTGGTTGGTTTGCGTGAGAAGAAACTAGGCTAGAAACAAAAGTACATGAAACGGTAAGCAGTGTTCAGCTGAGACGAAACGACAGAACTGAACAGATGAACAAGACAAGAAAAAGATTTATTTATTTTTAAAGAAAAGAAAAAAGAAACCCAGAGTGGAGCACTGAGAAAATACCAGCCACCAGCTACAATTTATCATCATTATTTATTAATTATTAATATATTTTAACCCATGGGTACGCTCGTCTACAACCAATTGCAATCAAAAGCATCAAATCAATCAATCGATTGTTTCCTCTTCTGCACATACCGATGTGATGATAGGGACCCCCAGTTCTTTCCAGTTCAGGATAAATTCGCGTTCGTCCTCGATCTTAACATGCTGAATGAGTTTGCTTAAGTTCTCGTCAGTTGTTCCTGTTTACACACACCAAACAAACAAACAAACCAGCGTGAAAATCGTGTGTCACCGGTATTTTCCACCGGGCGCGTCTGCGCTGCGCCCCGGAGGCTCCGCGGGCCCTGCGAACAATCGTGGCCATTCAAGTCAATGCTTGATATTCCACCACATCCTTTTTATAAAGACAACGACAGAAAAGAGAAGGTACGGAGTTTAATTACAGGAGTGCTTGGAGTGGAAGGTAAATACTAGTTTAATAAACACGTGATTGTTCTGTAAAGTATATGTAGAGACAATATAAACTGCGAGTCGGGCAGGAAAGACTTCTGAGACGCTTTTTTAAAATGAAATCAACTAATGGATTAGTCTATGAAATATTAGGACTAGTAGTCCCCTGGTGAATTTCTTTCAGGAGAGAGCGAAACAGTTTATATCCTGACTGATTCTCATTGGCTGATACGGTTCTTTACATATCTTTCGGTAACCCTGCACACTGAAAGGTCCCTGGAACTGAACAGCTACAAAGCAAAACATCAGTTTAGAGAATGCTAATGAAAAGACAGTTAAAAGGAGACCAGTCTGCGGCAGGAGACATTTGCTGTACCGTTGAGGCTGAAGATGTAGAGCAGCACAGCTCTGATCTTGTCGTGAGTGCTGTATGGGTTGAGCAGCACAGGCAGCAGGGTCCTCATGGGATCTTTCACCTTCACCCCCTCCACGTCTAATCCCACTGCAAGGTCCTACACAGAAACAAACTTTTTTTTTTATATTTTGTTTAGGCTGGGAATATTGTGAATGTTTGCATGTTTTTATGTATTCACAAAGCTCCACATATTTCACATTTGGATGCTGACCAGTACAACTAACACACTTCACATGTCTCTCTTAAGGAGGTGGCCAGAGGTCAGACTGGGAAAAGAACTACTGGGAAAAGTGCTCTTGAGCGCAGTCTCTTGCTCAAAGGCAGAGGCTTGTTCTAATGAGGTTTTCTACCTGGCAAATGTTAGACCTGCTCTCTAAACTACTGCCACCCACTGACTTGTTCAATCAAGGTTGAGAGGTAAAAATATGTGCCACTTGTTCCACCAAAACAGATGATGGAGCAGACACAGACCTGTTCAGCTTTGCAGAGTTTCTCCACGTTTGCAAAATGTTGCATGCAGTCCTCGGCCAACTGCAGATGAATAGTTTTCTAGAATTCAGACAGGGAGAAAAGTGATGTGAAAATATGAACATATTGTTGTTACTGGAGTTTAAATAGTATTTCCTTTAATGGAAGACAAGTACATTTATCATAGAGTCCAGAAATTTTGACTTTCTGTTCTGTTTTGCGTCTAAATATGGGGAAGTCAACCCCACATGATAGCAGGCTTTGGAGGCTCCACACCCAACCACAACATAATGATCACTTGACTCTATAATTAGAGATACCACTCCAAAAGCAATTGAATTAGTATTGGTACCCCATACCTCAGTGACTTGTTTACGGAATGCGGGCATCTTCTTCATCATCTGGGCCAAATTGCTAATAGTGATCTGGGAAAAAAATGAAATATTTGCAGTACATTTTAAGTATGAAATACACAGCTCAAGAGATCGGGGACGCAGATGAGAAGAAACCACAGCACTGTACCTTCCCATCTGACTTCCCTTCTTTCTTGCTAGCAGATATTTCCTTTACCAACTTGCGGATTTGTCTATTGTGAGGAGAAAAAAAAGGGGTTAGTGTTGGGATGCCGAAGACAGCAATGGGACACCTCCATCGTTCAGAACTTGCTCACTTACTCTGAGACGTCAGCAATGTGTTTGTGCCTCAGCTTCACCCAGAGCATGTCGTCCTCATTCAGCAAGGCCTGCTTCTCTGAGCCATCTTTAGCCTTGTACCTGGCAACAAAAACAACCAGAAAATTGGATGTTGGTAGGGCTGCACAATATACATGTTTTTTTTTATTGTCATTGCAATATCAACTGGTGCAATATACACATTGCGAAAGGCACAAAGATTTGAGAATTGAAAGAAAATATTAGTAGAAAACAGCACTTTAAAATGTAACTCGTTCTTTTTTTAGTGGCGCCTTTTATATTCAATTAAATGTTCAATAAAGTAATGTTGGAAATGATTTACTATTCATTTGTTTAAAATTCAACAAACAACTTGTTGTATTTTAGCAGAATACTAAGAGCAGCAGAAATGCAGAACTGAGTACACTTTAATGTCCGTTTAGTTATCGCAAGTAATATCGTTATCGCTATATTCAACCACATTATTGCATATCGCATATTTTCCTCATATCGTGCAGCCCTAGTTGTTAGCTAGAAATGTACTGTCTAAATTTAAGAACACCTTGTCTGCCATATGAGCATGAGGATATGGAGCAGTGAGCATAGTATGTATGTGTGACTACGGTGAGATTCAGTAGGAAAAGCTTGTATTACTTGTAGGTGTCGTTCTGGATATCAATGAGGTCGTAAGCCATGGCCTGGTAGGTCAGCTCATGCAGGATGGGACTGACGGGGTCAATACCTCTCTCCACTATCAGCAGCTGGGCCTGGGTCTTGTCCTTGTGATTGGGGGGGGGAGACAGATAAAGTGTAAATATTACACCACATTTTCTATAAAAGAAACAGTGGTTATTGTCTGACAGTGACATTTGGCCTTTTTCCTTGCTTTCTGTGATACTGCTTAGCTGCTACCGAGACGCTTTTTCCTTTTCAAATTTCTGGTGAAGAGCAACAGCTACATACTCTGCTTAAGGCAAAGGAGGCAATCTTTTCCGCTTTTACAGGCTTTCAGTGGAAAATAATACAGGCATTTCAGGGTCACATTTACTCCCTGGGCTAAGATATTGTGTATTCTGTCAACATTCTTTGTTCAGCAGGTGTTTCACCTTTTTCTTGCCGCTGTCATCCAGCTCGTAGTGTTTGGCCAGTTTGTTGTCCACCAGCTCGGCAAGGGCCTTGGCATTCACCATGTTGCTGTTATGATATAAATTGTTTTCCATGAGTTATTACAGTTAAGTTAATACACAGCAAGGCTGCACCGATACAGCTTTTGTTTCATATGGTCTGACTGTGGCTTTTGCACACGTGTACGTGTATATTTTGTATGTATATTGTGGAGAAAATAAACTCTTACTTCATGTAAGATAATAAAAGCCACACACTGATGTTGTTTGGATTCACATTTCAATTTTAGGACGTGTTAAGGTTCAGCAAGGTGAGGTGATGCTTGCAACTGTATTTAAGCTTCATTTCTTTTCTGCCACAGTTAGGTTGCACAGTCTATGGTCTCGATTCCAGCTTTTCTGATAAAAGGTCTCACTATGCTTGGGGGCTGAGGTGTGTTGTAAGCTGAGAAACCAAGTCTTGTCTGGCTTACTTCTTGTATCTGACCCCGGGGTACTCGTCCAATGTGGCACAGAGCGTGACAAGCTGGTCTGCGAGCGTCTCCAGTGTCTTATTTTTGTCCTGACTTTTGGGACTGTAGATGCTTTGGAAAGCCCCCGGATTATCACATGTGAACACCTGAAAAGCATTCAGCCACCATAGTCAAAAAAATATTCAATCAACAATCTGCATGTAGTCATAAAATAAAGAAACCTGTGGATCTTTTCTTCTTCAAGAACTTAACACCTGAATGTCAACAGAAATAAATAATTTACTTTGTAAAAATTTCAAAACAAGTGAGAACCTTAAGACCTTTTTTTTTTTCAAAATACAGAAAACAACCAGTTACAGTTCCCAAGCCACTGGCGTAATACAAAGTTTGTCAAATCATTACATCATAGCTTAAAGCAGACAACGCCCATTGGAGTCCCTCAAAATAATGCATACTCTCTTTCATGCAGTAGCAACATGACACTGAACACCACGTTAATTTCCCCTCAGTTAACAAGTAACAGTCTGGATAAAAAGAGGAAATAGAGAATTACAAAAGAACCTAAAAGAACAAACTCCTTAACCACTCACTTGGGCCTCTTGTGGCATGAAGGACATGTTTATTTCCTTACAGACTCGAATGTACTTCGCACAGTACAGCTTCATGTTGTTGAACAGGTCATCAGGACAGTCTGTGGGACCAAAAAGCTTTTAGTTTGTATCTATTCCGTTTATCAAAAAAAAAAAAACATTTTGATCATGTTGGATAAACGATCTTTTTGACAGTTATTTTGATATTGTAGTATACTAAAGTAGTGATTCAAGTTACTTACAGTCAGTGAAATAAACATATGCTGCTTTATATTTAGGTTTGGTCTTGAAGTCAGCAATGAAGGCATCCACACACTATGAAATGAAATGAGATTTGAGGTATCACAACAGAAACTGGCAGAAAAAAAAGACATCACCAGAATGAATCAATCCAAAAGCAATATCATTACAGGGATATAATGGCAAACCTTAGCGGTTGGTGACATGAAGTAAATGGCGTTCATTTCTGGAACAGGCTCTCTGCTTTTGAATAGGTCCTCCACAACTAAAGAAACAACATACTTATTTTAACAGAGTAGCTACAGAAATCCACATACAGAGTGCAGTTAGTTTGTTTTATTACCGTAATGTATAAGAATGAGTGTTTTACTGTTATGGAAACCTACTTGTTATTTTCTCTGACATCAGATCGGACATTTTGCAGCATGATGAGAGGAGCTTGGTGGTGAAGGGGTCCAGAATCAATACCTGTGAAGAAGATAAATAGGTGTTGGTCAGTTAAACGATGTATCACACTGTAATATGTTGCCAGAAATTGCAATTATATTCTGAGTCACAGTGCACAAGTGGAATCAGTCACATAAAAGTTGGATCGGTAAAGTGGAGGTTGTGCAATTACAATCTTAGGAATATATGGAGTACATGGAGGATTGTCCTACCTTCCATACTTCAGATTTCCTGCAGTCTGTAATAATTGTATCTTTTATTCCTGTAAGAGACACAGAACATGACTTAGGAAAAACAACATGACTGAAACCAGAAAGAAAATGACTGTTCATGACAACACTATCTGAGCTGTAGCTTGGTTCTAGTGCGGGAACACTACAGAAATGTAAGTGATTCAAACTTAAACAATGTATTAGTTACATCAGTCACTGATCAACTAAACATACATTGATTGGGCTAGTTCCAGCCTAATGTATACAATTGTTTGCCATTGTGTTTCATATTATTTTAGGGTCTTCAAATTTGTGATGGGCATTTGTCATCATTTTTGGTACTTTACCGACTACTAAATAATCACTGGAAACATTATGAATCATCAGTTCACAGCAGTTTTCATGAATGTTCCTAAAATAAGCTATTCTATTATACTTGCATTATATGACCAGCCACATTAGAGATATACTGTATATGTGCATAGTTTGACAAAACAAGTCATTTTGATTATGCTCTCTGGTTTATGAAATAAAAGAAAGTGTGTAAAATATCGAGACAGTTTAAGTGTCTGTCTCTTCATTGAAGTACACACCCTATTAGGTAGAGCAGGCTAAAACTGCTGCAGTCTAATACAACTACCCCGCAATACATCCTAACGTTATCTTCATGTTCAGTTTTTAGAAAGATGTTAATTCAACTTCATGGAGACTGTGATGAATATTATAACCTTTATTATATCAGCGACGTTAGTTGTTTATATTAGACTGGATCCGTTTTAGCTATATAGGCTACATGTAGCGTTGCCAAATAAACCCGACAATTGAGTGTAACGTTATGATTTCCCTTATTTTAACCTCAACCCAAGCTCTTAACCACAAACAGCCATCTCTGCGACATCTTTAGCTAGGTGCTGATGACACACCAGCCTGCAGATATGAAGCATAACATTAGCTAGCTATATGGATATGAGGTGGGGCTCCAGGAGACAGAATTTGTTGTTATATTTGGGATAACAACACTCCCTGTCAGTAAAGTTATAATAAACAAGGGTGCCAAGTGGAAACACAAGTGCCGTCTGCTGTGACTACCCTATCGAGTCTCTCTTTAACGTTATATACAGTCTATGTCGAGTCGTATCCCAATTCGGTTTAGTAAACTTCCGTTGCGATAAACAGCAGAATGAAAATGTCCCTCCAAGATGCAAAGTAAATATAATAGCACGTACTCAATAGCACTTTAAGTCAAAGAAACGTTGTTTTACCCTGTTTCACATGTACAATAAACCTCTCCCGTTGGGGTGAACTTACTTTTCCAAACTATTCTTTTCAGCCCGTGATCACAGCCCGTTGCCATCTTGTTTTTTTGCGCCTCTTCCTGTCCCGTGTCCTCGAAATCTGACGTCACCTGCGTCAACAAGTGTATGACGGAGCACTGGTGTAGTTTTTATTAGGCTACTATTAGGCCAAACGGTATTTGGTCGATAAGTAACAGTTAAGTGGCTGTATTATGTCATTTGAACATTTCTGCTTTAGATATATAATTTAAATTGGCAATCGTTATATATTTGAATCTATAACTAAAGCCATCCCAAACTATATTATAAAGGAATCTTAACAAACCCTATCACCTCTTGTCTTCCACAACTTTTTGTTGAAGGCTGTGATTTTAATGAAGTCAAAATTCAAAATAAAACAATTAAACTTATGTTTAGTTAGCCTACATCTCCATACCCTGTATCTCTCAGAAACTAAATTTCCCAAATCTATTTGAAAAGAACTATTCACATTTTTAATATTTACAATTATAACTCCCAAAGCAAAATAAATCCATCCATGATTCGATAAGACAACGATTTGGAATTGAAACCAATAACTGTGTATTTTGCGATTATACTGAAATGACTTATTTTTCCATTGTATTCTGAAGCCTTAAGACTGGATACATGAGGGGCTTTGCCCTGGGTTCTTCGACTTAAAAACTTTATTTCACACCTCAATGAAGAAAGGGAGGGATTTGAGGCCTTAAGGTAGGGGAATCCAATTCCTTTGTCAGACCCCTATCATTGCCACATTTTGTGGTATCTTACATCCTTGAATAAAGACTATCATGCCTATAGCTACAGAAGTGTTTCCTTCTCATGCTACCCAACCTGCACCTGCCCTAAGGTGCATCTCTCTGCTTCGCTATGACTGGACATTTCCCTCCAGTGGGAGGGACCAGATGGTATTTCAACAAGCATAGACACCAGCTATGTTAAAGAAAAGGTCAGTTAAGAGTAAAGCACTTTTGAAAATCTAACAGAAGCTGTTAGAAGTGTGAGAAACTGTGAGAGACAGAAGTGAAACATGGGGGCTATGAAGTGGCTGGTGATTTTTGCTTTGCTGGGCATATGCTCACAGGTACAGTAATGGAATACCATTTGTTATAATAGATAGCTAATTTCAAATTCAAAAATATTGTATTGAAAAGAGAAGAGCACATGCAATGGAACCTTAAATGAATAGTTAGTTAGTAGTAACTTGAATTTATGTAAACTATTGTTTATAATATTTTCTCATCTAAATTTGCAGGCTGCTGCCCAAGGTACTGTATGTTCTTTTTTACCATAAATTCACTAGATGTTTATATCATTGAATGAAAGCGCACAAAATCTTGATTATATCATACATGTATGTGTAAAAGAATCTGTGTGTCAGGGCGCTGAATAAGTGCTATAATGATCTCCACTTCTTTCATCTCTCTCATCAGCTATCCAAGTATCCGTGTTCTCAGTAACATCCAAGACCGCGATTCTCAGATGGACCAGGTACTCTGGAGCCAGCTCGTACAAGATCACTGTCGCCCCCCAAAGCTCACCAAGCAACCCCATTGCTTTTGCCACGTTTGGTCCAAACACAGTGCTGGGCTCTGTCAACTCTCTGACCCCAAACATCCTGTATACATTCACAGTTGAAGCCCTGGATAATTCCCAAGTAAGACTGAGCTCTGCAACTGTTGATTCATTCACAGGTGAGGTACACTTGTGTCCATACCTTTAATGTTTAGGCACTTAATAACACAATATTCTATTTTGTGCTAACCCTGTTGTTTAATTTTCCATTTTAAAATCAAGCTGTTTTTTTTTACTAAATGTTTTGGTGTTGCATGTGTTTGGCTTTGTCTAAGTAAAAATACTTTTTTTAAATGTAAAAGTTTAAACGTTTTATGCTGCAATATTTAGGCACACTAATTCACTGTCAACATAGAAAACTGAAAAAATAAATAGTGGATCCAGAATGATCACTAATATTACAATGTCAATTTAAACACTTAAATATAACTTTGATGATGGGCAGATGACAATGACCTACTTAGTTGCTATTAAAATAGCGTAAGCTGATTTTTTTGATTGTTAATTTCAGTTTCTGGTTTTCTCAAACGTACTCAGGGAGATGAGACAAATTAAAATGTTGTTTCCTAATCCCTGAAATTTGTAGGTTATTATTATTATTATTATTATTATTATTATTATTATAGGTAGATTCCACAGCCAACTATTGCTGAAAAGGTGTCATCCCTCGCATCTCACTACCAAAATCTTCCTATTTGAAGTTAATTTGACAGTATTGTCCTCTTCTTGGATGCCATCTATGATCTGAACTGATTGTGACTATTTTAGCCCCTGAGATGATGGATCCCATCCAGACCTTGAAGTCAAAGAATAGCACTACCTTGATGGTGGGGTTCAGCTTGAAGACTGGGGTGACTCATTACATCATACGAATCCAGAATGATGATGGCTTTTTCAGAGAAGACGTAGTGTCCTCCTCCCCGGCTGAGATTGAGTCCCTCTCGCTATACACTGAGTACGCGCTCAGCATCATGTCTGCGAACAGTGGAGGCCGGAGCCAGCCATCTCTTCCTGTGACTGCAAAGACAGGTACTGTTGTTTTGTCACGTTATCTTTATCTGTGTGCAGAATGTTAGATTTCCACTTCCACAGCTGGGAAACAAAACCTCATAACTATATTCAGTGAGAAAAACAACAACACCCAAGTGGCGGTTTATGTTAGAAATGATTCCCACATTCATTCAGAAACAACGTGTACTGTTCTCAATGTCCTGCAGACGTCACTTGATCTGCCTCATTGTCCCATAGCAGAGCCATTATATACAGGACTGTGAGTAAATGTATACACTCATCATTGTCAGTGTTTGTGCAAATCCAGGTTCTTCTTACCTCATAAATGCATCAGCGCTCCTCATGGCCTCTCCTGTATCGGTGGTAACTATGCCTGACTGTTCTATGTCAAACACAATGGGTTGAGCTTATCCTGAGAACATAGCTGTCACCTCTCACCCCCACCCTGGGGGGGATATCTGATCCACATAAGTAAAAACAACATGCTAAAAGCAGTTTCACCATTTGTGTTCACTGTTTGCTATTATTACTCTCTGATTTCATTTCACAAATGTGTGCTACCTAATATGTTAGATTTAAATTAACTATACTATACATAGATTTATTCAAAGATCCTTACATGTTCAAATTCTAAAAACATGCTTTTTAATTACATTTTGGAAACAAAAAACATGGAACTATGGCCTAAGTTCACACATCTGAGGTGAATTGTTCACCTAGTCAGAAAAAAACATGAAAACTGATTTTCATACAGCAGGCACCTAAAGAGCAATTGGAGGACTCATAGTTACGTATGCAACTAGGCTGTCGATCAACTTGTGACAATAATGGTGGTATTGGTGAGTACTAAAACTATCTTGAGACCTGAGACTTGACTCAGACTTAATTCAATAAAAATTAGGACTTGAGATTTGACTTTAAAAGCTGTAAAACTTGACTTACTTAAAATTTGTCTCACTAAAGACTTAGAGCCACTGAAAACATGGCTTCAAATCTTAAGCATTTCTCTATAACAATACATATTAATGACTAAATAGTAAACAATCAAAGTAAAAAAGCATCTAGTATTAATGGTACAGCCTCCATTCCCCAAAACGTTCCATACATGTAAAACTTGTCAACCTTTCTTGTCCTCTACAGTTTTGCCTCCTCCTCAGCTCTCCACCTCCTCTCCCAACAATGACAGCATCATTGTATCCTGGGCCCCTGTTGCTCATGCTGTCCAGTACAGCCTGTCTATATACGACTTTGGCTCAAACACCAACATGAAGCACAACACCTCCAACACCAATTTGACCATCTCAGGCCTGGCTGCTGGCTCACTCTACGCCATCAAGGGTTTCGCCTGGGACCTCGAAGGCCGAGAGGGAGAGGGCAGTCCGTACATCAACCAAACAACAAGTAATGAGGCTTCTCTCTGTGTTTTTATACTCTGTGCACTGCTGTGTACATGTGATCACATACAACAGGAGAGAGACACACATGCAAGCTCCTATAACTATATACTCCATGTGCCTTTATAATACTACAGGGTTTTCCCTGCCACTGTAAGGTATAGTTGCAGCACCCAAGCTATTTTGGGCCCCACCTAACCAGAATGAATGTAACTAATAAGACTTTTGTCAGATCTAATCTAATGACTGTAGTTGGGTTTCTTTAGCAAGTTTTGTCTCTAAGTTTTTTGAGTGTTCTAGTTTTTACAAAGTTTTAGACACATATATGTTGATAATATTGGTCCAAACTGATGTGAAAAAGAGACGCAAAACTACCACAAAGGGACACAAACCGACTACAAAGAGACACCAAATGACCACAGAGACCCAAAACAACTCCAAAGAAAACAAAAATGACCAAAAAGAGACACAAAACACAGCAGATAACTGTTATGTGTGTGATATATTTTCTTACGTTTTAAGTGTGTCAGGGAACCTGTTTTGCTTTAGCTGTACCTGTACAGGTAGACAAACACATGTTCCCACCTCCAACTCATACCCTGTCCTTGATAGAGAACAGCAGAAACATTTTCTGACATTTAACCTCTGAATAGTCCCAAATCTAGTCGTCATAAATAGAACCACGACCTTCAGTCAGTGCATATTATGATGAAAATGATGATGTCATTACAGCCACCAATATAAAGTGAAATCATATATTTGCAAAGGAACGTTCATTTCTTTTTCCCATTTTATCATGGAAATAGAAGTGGAAAATTCCTAACTTTGGCGACCTCTTGTAGTAGTACCAAAATATACAAATCCAGACATTAAAGGGATAGTCTGGATATTTTGTAGTGGGGTTGTGTGAGGTACTTCAGATAGTCAATGTATTACTGACAGTAGATGGCAGTCGGCACGCCCCCAGTTTGGAGCAGTCCCGACATGGAAGCTAAGCAATGTACTGCTGTGGACGGGGGCTGACGCAACACATTTTAGTCACTTAAAAAAATCAATATTGATTTAAATGTAGATATATTTAGAATATTTTCACCACTTTACCTTTCAATCAGACAGCCCTTTCCGGCGGGAAATTGAAGCCCTTACATCCATCTTTGCTCTATTCAAAGCCACCAGACTCATTTGGCAAAAACAGTTATTACCTCACAGAACACAGGAGTTGCTGGTCGACTGCTGTCTCGATCGGTTAGTTAGTTTGTGTAATTGTGTGACTTTGGTGAATCCGAACTAAACCTTTATAACACCAACGTCCCACAACAACAACACAAACAAACTAACCAATGAGTCGTATCATATGTAAGTCTGTATCTGCTCATGTTTTTGACTGGTCTAATGGGTTTGTGTGTTTACATGTACTTATGTTTGATGCATCATTGGGCGTGTCTATATGTTTACTTGTTGTGTTTTAACAGGACCACCAACGCCATCTTTTGTCAATGTCTCTATTGTGACGAGTAACGGTGTGGCTGGACTCTCTGTCTCCTGGAAACTCGATCAGGATGTCTATGGATCCATCCGGTACCACGTCATGAGTGACCAGAACCGCACCTGTAACTCCACATCCAGCTCCTGCACCCTGTCGGCCGTGGGATGTGGAGAGGTGCACACTATCAAGGTCATCGCCTTGAACAACGCCGGACCCAGCTTCCCATCCAGCCCTGTGGTGTTCATCACCTGTGAGTATTTGATATTTTAGATACTGAAACGATAAGTAGTGAAAAGATACAGTAGTTTCTACCAAGGTAACTATGTGGTTGCAATAGGCCATTATGGGTAATCAATGAGCAAGCCTTATTCATGGATATAGTATAAATGAGAATTTACTGTATTTATGCATCAATATGATGATACACTTTGATTTGTTATGTATTTTACTACATATTTAGTCAGAAACATTCCCATCTAGTTATTTTCTCCATGAATTACCAGATATTTTACATCAGTGGTAGCTATAGCTATGAAAGCATTAGGCCGCTCTGAAAGCCCTGTCAGTATATGAGTGTGACTAAACTCCCTACTGTCCTGGACTGTCAGTCCCCTGCCCACCAGAGTCTTTGGCTGTCATGGAGTCGACAGAAGGAAACTGCACGCTAACGTGGGGCACGGTACCTCATGCCGACAGCTACATGGCCTTCTTCAAGAGAGGTGACGGCACCGAGGAGACTTGCAACACCACCAGCAACAACTGCAAATACCACTGCCTGTGTGGCTACACATACCTGCTGTCTGTGTTTGCGTACAATGAGGCTGGCAGCAGTCCTCAAGGACAGATTCTCAACTATACCACCTGTAAGTAGCAGCTGAGACTGATGATGATCCTGGTGATGATCATTGTATGTGTATGTCTGTTTACTTGTGTATCACCTGTGTCTTTTAGTGCCCTGTTGTCCAGAGGGTGTATCGGTGTCCGTGGTGAGCACTGACACTCTGGAGATCATGTGGATGGCCTCGCGGGGGGCAGAGCTGTACCAGACTCGGGCTGCAGACAGTTCAGAGGTCATCCTGTGTAACGACACAGCACCCATGTGCGCTCTCTCTGACCTCAGCTGTGACAGTTCCTACAGCGTGGTGGTAACACCCTGCAATGAAATCAGCGGATGCAATCGCGCATGCAAAGCTCACACCAAAGACACAGGTAGAAAACTAATATTCATAGATACATATGTATCCAGCAAATATCCAGTTAAATGTTTCACTTAAGTTCTGTTTATCTTGTGCAGAACTTTGCCAACTTTAGTTTCTAGATTTCACATGAAACAGCAGTAAAATAATGATCCAATTCGACTGAAACTCCACAAGAACTTCAATATAGAGAGTACAATACATATATGTGGGTTGTACCCTCAAAGGTACATACTCAGTAAATTCAGCCTTTGTCCCCATCAGCTCCTTGCATGCCGATGAATCTGATGCTGAATCCAAAGAACTCCTCCTGCGTCAGTGTCAGCTGGACAGCAAACAACAGGGCTGCTAATTACACTGTGAGCGCGTCGGGTGATGACGGCCAACACACCTGCAACACCAGCAGAAACAGCTGTGACATCACTGACCTTCCATGTGGCTCCACTTATGAAGTCAGCGTCATAGCAACCAGTGCAGCCGGCCAGAGTTTACCCAGCTACTCTGACTCTCTGGAAACAGGTTAGTGGTCGAAGGTTTGGATCGATCCATTTAATTAAAAAGTACAGACAGGTATTGAAAAACCAATACAAAAGCATGAGCCTCCAGAACAGCTTCAGTGCTCCTTGGCATATATTTTAGAAGTCTGTGCAATATGAATGCAGATATTTTTCTGACATGATACAGATAGTAGGTTTGGGTTCCACCCCTATCATCCACATACTGTATATCATCTTCTTTGACAGAACCCTGTTGCCCAATGAATCTAACAGTGGAACAGGTGACACAGGCGGTGAGCAACATCTCGTGGTCTCACGCCAAGGGGGCACATTCATTCATCACCTCCCTGACATCAACGCGTGGCCACGCCCGCTGCCACACCCAGGACTCCCACTGCCTCATGGGATGCATCACCTGTGGGACCAACTACACTGTCACCATGGAGGCGTTTAGCAGAAGCGGGCGCGTGTCCAACTGCACCTATAAGGGCTTCTCGTCCAGTGAGTCATGATGTTTTCTACCACTGAGAAGGAAAAAAACTTTATTACACTTTATCACACTTATTATCTTAACCTAAAAGAGTAGTTACTTTAATGTGTTACTTGTCACACACAAAATAAACAATACTAGTCATTTTGTCCACAGACATAATGTGCTGTAGGGAAAATTCACCACTATTAATATAACTACTGGTTTAAATAGAGTCAAATAAAGGCTGCAAGGTATACATGCTGCGTAACATAACACACACACACACACACACACACACACACACACACACACAGAGTTCTTTTTTTAAAGGTTAATAATAATTAATTATTAATTAATTAATAATTAATACTGCTAAGATTTATAGCTCAAAGACTCAGTATGTGTCATGTTACTGTTTCTTTTCCAGATGTCTTTAAAATGGACTGTATGGGTTTTTAAACTAAGTATCAAACCTCTCTCTCTCTCTCTCTCTCTCTCTCTCGCAGGTGCCTGCTGTCCATCAGGTGTCAGGCTCTACAGTATAGCCGGGAACTCTCTGCGGGTGTACTGGCGCAGCGCTGGCAGCAGCCACAGCTACATCACAGAGATGGTGGGCAACAGCAACAAGTACACCTGCACTGCCTCTCCTGGAGCGAGCAGCTGTGATTTTGGCAACATCCAGTGTGGGGGCGTCTATCATGTAGTGGTGGCTCCGCTCACGCCAGAGGGCAGCAAAGTCCTGTTCTGCCCTCAGAGACTGTACTCAGGTATGACAGTGGGATTTCACAGTCATGTTTGATGGTGATGAAATATTAGAATTTTGTTTTGAAGCTAATGTTATCGTCCTTTGTTTGTAATTATAACAGTTTACCCTCTGATTATGCTGCTAAAGTCTCAACTGATTTTTTCATGATGTTTTATAATGGAAATGTATAGTATAACCAAGGCCCGTCTACGGAAAGCTGTTCCACTCCCTATTCAGCCCCATTGTATCAAATTTGGTTGCAATTCCACCAGAGTTCCACTGGGGGTGATCGCGGTCCAGTGCTAAATGAATGGGACTCTATGGAGCTAGATGGCTACATTTGTCTCTTTCGCCTGATTGTCGTTGAGAAATCTCAGATTTGATTGTAGTTTTTGCAAGTTCAACATGGATTATAGGTTGAAAGTTGAATGAACGAGTACTTGTGTCCTTTCGATTTCTTACAGGTTGAGTCGTTGTTGCCCATAACACGCTAGCATTCTGCTAATGAATGCTGATTGGTCAGTGAAGGACTTGATGGCATCCGAAGCAGAACCAGAATGTCAGAGTGAATATTTCGGCGTGGTCTTTAAAACATTAGCCAACCTCTTTCTAGCACGTGTATTGACAGGGAGAGGCTAACCTGTCAGCTGTGTTGTCGATGCCTCGAGAGAACAAAGGAAGCGACTCAGAGCTTGCCGTAAAGCAGTATCTCTGGCCGTAAAAAGGCTTTTTAGAACAAAAAAGCCACTTTAAAAAAATCTAACACCCAGCAGTGTGTATTTTCTTATCCTCCCCTTTCGAATGCAACATTCAAATTACTAGAAAAAAAATTATATCCTGAGAAAAGTGGATTTTGAGGGGTATAGCTCCATAGAGTCCCATTCATTCTGCACTGGCCTGTGAGCGCCCCCTATATGGAACTCTGGTGGAACTGCAACCAGTTCAGAAGCCAGAAGTGTCGAGAGAGTGAAACTTCTTCCCTTATTAGAAATTCTTTGGTATAACACACAGTTGGTAGTTCCACTATTTCATTTGATATACTTCTGTAAAGGAATTCCATTAGCTTTATTTGGGATCAGAACATCGCACAACAGTAGCAAAGTAAAGACAATTCAAACACTATGAATATGGACATTTTTTTACTAAATTTGACTCTTTTTTTTGTCTCTGCTCTCTCAGTCACTTGCTCAGGGAGCGACGTTGGCACAGGTGAGTATCTGCTATTAATAATAATAATAATTAATTATAACTATTAAGAATTTTAAGTCAAATTCACTGAAACCACCCAAACAATTACTGGTAAAAAAGCTTAGGAAAATCATTTTAAATATATCATGGTTCTAATGTCACTTCAACCTGTTCTTTTGCAGTGATTTACAGAGGGAAGAGAAGTGTGGATTAACATACGGTAAGTTGAGTAAATATACAATAATTATAAGTAGTTTGTTAATTTAAGTTAATTTAGTTAACACTCCCCTCTTCTTAAGTCAAAATAATTACAGTATATCCATTACATAAGTTCAGGTATAATAATGTGCCCCTCTGCTGGTCACAATGAAACATTATATACATTTCAAACTGATTGTTTTGCATCAAAATTTTGAACACTGACTCAACACGTGGCAATTTTAGTAAATATCCTAGAATATGCCCTATGCCTATGCCTATGCACCACCTGTCTATACTTTGTATATCACATTGCAATTATCTGCTTTTTTTGCACTTCTGGTTAGATGCAAACTGCATTTCGTTGTCTTTGTACTTGTACTCTGCACAATGACAATACAGTTTAATCTAATCTAATAAATATAACATTCCTGCAAACTTGAATTTGACTGAATCTATTCTTAACAGATGCAATAAACTCCTCCATTTTCTTCATCCTCCTCTTCCTCCCGCTCTACTGGAATAAAGCCATATTCATAGCTAAACAGAAGAACAGCTGTTAACCTGATGAATAATAAGAAATACATGTTTGGGATATGATTAAGTGTTTTAAACTTGCCTTTTAAATAATGTTCATGTACATCACGACCAAACTAAACCATCACTGTGCCCTCAACAATCAAGATCAAGCACTTAAATGACAAAAACAAGCCAACAAAAAGAGTGCATTTTGTGTGTGCTGTTCAAAATATATATCATGAGACAAAAGCATGGGTTTTGTAAATGTAAGATTTTCTAATAATAAAACCTTTGACTTGCAAACAACTATAACTACACTGAAATGCTGTACCGAAAAATGTGTAATTTGGGTAATTGTGAATTATTTTATCCCCGAGTTATTGTGTTAAAATCTAAATAAACTAACAAAAAGTCTAATTCACAAAAGAAATCAATAAGCAAATCAGTAACAGTACCCCTCCAGATATTTTTAAACAATTTCACCCCTTTTGTTTTAAGAATTATGAATTAGAAAATGTACCAAATTTAAATAAAAAAGAATTGTAGATGCAGCCCCAAGTACAAAGCCTCCTGATGATAAGTGGCAGACACTGATCTATGTCACCTCATCCTGCTTCACGCTTGTTCTCAGGATGTATTTAACTGTTTGTATTTAACCTGATGCATATGTCAGTTAATAAAGAACTTCCAGCATCCTTTTCTTTGTTTTGTGGTTTGTTTTGCACATAGATGCAGTGCTTAACAAAATAAAAGGTTAAATTAAACTATGATTCCTATGCTAATTTACTAAAATATTGTTTATTGTCTGTTTATCTGTGCTGTTTAAATTCTCACCTGTGTATTTTTTGCCATGGAAATTATACAGTACTGCAGTTATAAAAGGAATACCTAGTTTATGATAAGCTGTTATTTATAAAGAAGTCCATTACAAAGAAGATCTCCTTCGACAATACTGTTCTTTCTTTCTTTCTTTCTTTCTTCCACATGTTTCACCTGATATGAAGAAAGACGCCTGGCTGGAAGACCTTTTGTGTTCGGCCTGATAGCTTTTAGACTTTCATAACTTGTCTGTATGCTCAGCCACCTTGGTAGAAAAGTGTGTCCTAGTTTCATTACTGTAACAAGTGAGGTAAGCTTACCTCTCTGGAGGAAATAGCTACCAACAAATCAAAGATTTGGGTACATTACTTAAAATCTCCCAATGACCATACTAACATCTCAGGATACAATCCTTGAGATTTGAAAAGAGCAGATGGATATACCGATGTTCACCATGAACTGTAAATCATGAACAAATAGGATTATAAAAATCCATAAATTGATGTGAAGAACGTAAAATAAAATCTTAATAAAGATTGTAATCTCGAGGACATACTGTACTGTACTTGGTGGGACTGGTGTTTAAACACTAAGCTTCGGATTTCAGGGGAAAAGTAAATCCCACAGTTTATCAACGTTCCTGGAATGATGAACAACTTTTTGACCATGGCAGACATGACAAATCTGGCTTCAGTGATAACACCAATACTGTTTATTTGTTGCCTATCCTTTAGCAACAGTTCCTTGTCGTTGTTTTTGTTTTCAGGCCCATTTCCACCTACAGTATTTGTGCTTTTTCAACTGCAGAAAGTTGGGACCTCCACAGATTTATATGATCAACAAAACAAATGTAAATTGTGGGATTACACTCATCTGGGGACAACTACAAGTACAAAGTTGTAGGTCATGAGCATATAGGTTGACATTTACAGTGCACCCCATAGTGAGCATATACACATAAATTATTAGACTGCACAACTATAGTGAAGTTCATATACTGTAGATGTTGAAATGTGTCACTAAGAAAGGTGTACAATAAATAGCAGAGAAAGATTGAGCTTTAAAATTATGTAAAAGAATCGTCAAACAAAGAAAGGATAACAGATGAATTTTCTTTGCACCCTGACTGTTGTCTTATTACGGAAAATTATTCCAATTTGGCCGTTTGGCAATTTTAGCGATACCTGAAGTTATTTAACGTCCTCCTGAAATCATTCTTCATATTTGTTTACAATCAATCTGTTGTGTCATCATCATTGTCTATACTGTAATTCTACTATGTTGGTCTGTTCCGTACACATGACATCTTTTGCATGGCTGTCCGTCCAGGGAGAGGGATCCCTCCTCAGTTGCTGTTCTTGAAGTTTCTTCCATTTTTTTGGGGAGATTTTTTTCCTTATCTAAAGCAAGAGTCTAAGTTGTATGCTGTGCAGATTGTAAAGGCCCTTAAGGCAAATTTGTGATTTCTGATATTGAGCTATTTAACTACTATATATGCACATCCCCAATTGATAGTATTTGAATCCGCACAAGCATCACATTTATTCGGGAATCAATATGGACCTCCCAGTAGTGACGAGGAAAGCGATATGCTCACTAAATTCTAAGTTAACATTCAGGCTATTGCTTCCTGTTATCACCAGAGCTCATGTGCTTGACGACACTGGAGCTCTCAGCTTCTATTCTTTTTTTTCTATTCCTCAGTACAGAGGTCAACTACCAGAGTGAGCTCTGGATCTAATTTCATCATTTAAACATTAATTAAAGACCATTTCACAATGATCAAATGCACTTCTGCCACCAGCTTCACAGGGCACCAATCCCAGAAACGTGAAAAATGTGCTTCCCCCAGGTCCCTTTTCACAACAGAAGTTTCAGTTGGCTTAAGTCCCTCGAAACACAAAAGGGATGAGACTGGTATTATCCCCAGTGCTGTATATGTTATCAATAATGATACTGTGGTGGCTCTCAGTGGGGAATAGTTGCCATTCACAGCTAAAACGTGGAACATGACTCAGCCATTAGGTTGTCATTTCTTTGAGACACACAAATCTGGAGATCTTTTAGCAGCTTATGTAACATCCTCTGGTCTCATACCATCATGGTAAGCTGTGAATTATGTTTGCCATGATGTTAATATAATGAGTAATCCGATCAGATTCTAGTTTTCTGTCAAAGTTGTGTGAAACTGTTGACATATTACTTGTGAATATTACCTTCGATTCCGAACATTTTTATCTCAGTGGTAATAGGCAGCGCTTCGATGTGAAAAGGAATGGATGATAATGGGTTTTGTTAGCTGGTACCTGCCATACTGTTAGAGCTAATTTATTTAATTAGACACATGGTCTCAAGAGTGAATTCTACTCAACTCAGTCACCCCTCACCTCCAGACTTTTGTCCATCTACATAAAAAGCACTCAGATATAATGATCAATATTTCTATGAAGGCTGAACAGTTAATTTAGTAAATGCAATGTATTTGCATATGTACTGGCAAACAATCGTGAGTTTAATGTGCCAGAATGTTTTCATACGAGTATATTATTACAACATTCTCTGGTTCCACCTTCTCAAATTTAAATATATTATTATTATCATTGTAAATTCAATTTCTGTAGTTTTGGACTGTTGGTTGGGTTCTGGGAAATGGTGGATATAACCTTGGAGGAGGTAACTAAACAAACTCATCTCAGCTACTTAAATGCATCCAAACAAAAACAGCTAAATAGCATGCTGCATTATGAAAAACAACCTAGAGGTATGCAATGTACAAAAAAAAGCACTATACATCTGGATACACTAGGGTACCTTTGAAAGACACCATGCCCACATACTGTACTGTACATAACATGTGAGTCAGTGGCAAAAAATCAACCTAACAAAGGTGCAAATGGTGATGCGACTCAAATTGCTTGAGAAATTTGTGGGAAGTTGCATTATAAGAATACCTGTGACCTGTAACAGTGTCTACGTAAGGACAATATCACAGCCACATAAAAAACAATGAAATATCAATGTGTGCACATCACTTGTCCCTTTTCACAGCACATTAAAATTGCCTTGTTGTTTAAGTGGGGCAGCTAAAGTTTCCTGGCACGCTCATGGCCCGTATCCACTTTCATATGGACTTCCTTTTTTCTGATACAAACGAGCAAGTAGGAGGTGATAGCCCTTTATTCTCATGTGATAAAAGATCCTTTTCAGTCCAGCATGTACGCTTACATAATGGCAGTTTAGGGATTAGCTAGGAGGAAATTAAGTTCATTGTTCATCAAAATCCATTACGGAACGCCTTCAAACTCTTAAAAGTCAACAGTTTAAGAAAGACACAACTTTGTAACAATGCTAAGCATGGGGTGTTTTGTACATCTCATTTAGATGGAGTCCTAATTCCCAAGTTTGCATATGTGACTTTGGTTTCAGTGGTACTTGACTCCTTTGCCAGTACAGCCCCTCCCAAGCCTTTATCTCTTTGCTTCAGGTCATTTATTGGTTCCCATGTATTGTTACAGGGATAGAAAAAAACCCACAGAAATATGTGTGAAGTCCCTTCAGATTAGTGATATTTACAGTCGCTCGGATTTGGGGGATGGATGACATATACGATGTCTTGATAGTTTTATACAACCCTCTCTTGCTTGGGTTGATGCTATGAGTTCTATTGTGTTTCTATTCAAAGGGGCTAATTTGTGTAGGTCAGGATAATTCAAGCTGCATGTAAACTGTGGCCTTTGAATACAATAGTTATGACATGGCTGCAATAAGCTCAATGTTGGTCAGGTACCTGTGATCAGTTTATTTGTTCCCTTGAGTCCTTTCCTGTTAGATATCATGGTAAATGTAACACCAGAGATTCTTAACATAACACAATCTTTGTTGTCAAAATCCAAAGAACAATGTCACAACAATATACATGGATACAAATTAAAGGTTTAACAGCAGACGTTATAAGTGTTATTGACCTACAGAGATAACTAGACATCAAACTGATTAAGGTTGAAAGCTGGATAAAAGCTAGTAAGTGGACCTTGAGTTAAAGGAGCTGTGTGTAGGATTTAGAGGCATCTAGTGGTGAGGTTGCAGATTGCAACCAACTGAATACCCCTCTGCATACCTTTACCTTTCCAAGTGTATAGTCTAACAATGCAAAAGCTCCTCTGGAGCCAGTGTTTGGTTTGTCCTTTCTGGGATACTATAGAGGCATGGCAGTGCAACATGGTGGACTCCGTGGACCCCGCTCCCTATGTAGAAATGAAGGGTTAGGGTTAGGAAACGAAAGCAAGATAACGAAAACACAACAAATCTTAGTTTCAGGTTATAATACACCAATTAAAACATCCTTTTAAATATAATATGCATTGTAAGGTGTACAAATTACCTTCTACTATGATCTAACAGTGGCAATGTGTACAAATTACCTTCTAATAAGATAAAACAAGGGGTAATAAGACTGATATCCAACTTCACTTTACGGTACAGTTCAGTTCTGTTCTTATGCGTTGCAAATTACCCATTGATAAGGATGTGACTGGGAAATTAAGATGCTTATGTCCTGCAGCTCCTACAGACTATATGTGGTCGGATAGTAAGATTACATGTTCTAATGTCTTAACTGTGGAAGTAGAGCGTTGATAAAGCATGTATTAGTATAGCCTATATATATACATATATACACATACACATAATATATACAGTATGTACCACCTACAAACACCACGGGACTCCGGAGCGCCTCTAGGCATGAGTAACTGAAGTTGCGGCAGATGTGACGATGTGGTTTGACATTACCAGTACTTTTCTTCTAGTTATAAGCACCGGTATTTGGTTTCTAAATAGATTGTAATTTGGTATAATATATTTTCTAGATATAGTATACTTTGAGTTTAATACGGCAATATATGCGTTTCTAGTTACAGCATAATTTAGGTGTATGGTTTCTTATTAGCGTCTAACTGTGTTCGTTTTCTGTCTAATAAAGACCAAATCATTTCTTGTTTTGGTCTAATGTAATGCTAAGTAAAGCTTATTATATCTTATTAATGTACTAATTACAGCATAATTTAGGCATTTGGCCTTTAATTAGGGTATAACTGTTCGATTTCTGTCTAAGGAAAACAACATTATTTCTTGTTATGGTCTAATTTGATACAAAGTATGGCTTATTACGTCTTTTTAATGTATGGGAAAATAAAGTGCGACCATAATAATAATAATGGAAAAATAACAATATTTTTTTCTTCTGACCTAATTAAATCCACAAACTAGGCTTGCACATTTGATGAAGGTGACAACTAAACATGCAGCATTGGTATTACACAAAATAAGGAAATAATCTTATTTGGGCTACGCATGAACCAATACATATTCTATTCTAAAAGTCATTTACAGAAAAATAAATGTTTGTTGCATATAAAGTGATTATAGTCGAGGTCAACCAGAGCCCAACAGGAAGTTAGACTTCTTATAGTCTATATCCACGACGTTGCACTTCCAGGATTGCTCTGGTGCTGCCGGTAAATTCCACCGGATGTCACTCTTTACAGCCGGATGTCCCTTTCTTTGTGTTGGCATTCTAAACTCTGGTGGATTTCTGAGGACTATGGTTAACTGCTCCTCAGATCTCTGCAGGGTAAATCCAGACAGCTAGCTAGACTATCTGTCCAATCTGAGTTTTCTGTTGCACGACTAAAACAACTTTTACAGGTGCACATGTTCCACCAAAACAAGTTCCTTCCCAAGGCTATTTTGCAGCAGCACCGTGGCTCTGTCCGGCGCTTAGCACCGTTTGTGATTGGTTTAAAGACATGATGCCAATAAACCAGAGCACGTTTCTCTCCCATCCCGGAATGCTGTGTGAACTAGCCAGTCCCTCCTTCGCAGAACTGTGGAGGAAGGTCTGGCATTGTGAGACTAGACTTCTTATGCGAGTGTGCAACTGGATAACAGATTTGCTTCACTGCTGCAGGACCCTGGACCTTCATCTGATGACCTGGATTGCGTCTCATCGTCACACAGCAGGGTAAGGACTGAGAGCAATTAAGCAAAAAAGTAAAAAGCTAGAGGGAAAGCTAACGACTGGGCCTCAAACTCTGATTGTGGGTGACTCTGCTGTAAAAAGCAGTAAAAACACCAAATACTCAAATACATGGTGTCTGACTTGGCCCAAAGAACCCCGGATATCGTGGCAGCACACCCAACTGTGAAGAACATTATACTGCATATGAATTGCAAAAACTGGACTTTATGGATCTGCTGAACACAGTCAGCGCCCTAAACGCGGAGGTGTTTATCAGTGGCCCTCTACCACCAGTCAGATGAGGAGCTGAGAGATTCAGCAGACTGTTGGCACTGAACAAATGGCTTTCAACTGCATGTACCGTCCATTCTCTGCTGTTCATTGACAATTTTAACATTTTCTGGGACCGCAGCCATCTTTTTAAAGCAGATGGACTTTTCCTTAACAAGCCAGGAGTAAAGCTGTTCACCTCTAACCTACTTTACTTTCTGCGCCACACATCTGCTCCCTCAGCCAAGGACACGAGACAAGACACATTTAAACAAGAGGAAGACATAACAAAGCACGGCAGTGATCCACCACAGAACATAATGATGTATACTTAAAATATCTGTGTAAGTAGTAAATCAATACAAACCCCAAAAAATGCTTTTTAAGTTTAGAAACATTTTGAGTCCCCCCTCCCTTGCCTCACAGTGGTTTGGTCCACTGCCTGCTGTACCTTAGGATCTGCACTAGACTCACAGTCACATCGGGTAGTGACAGGAATGTATTAGTAAGTAGGCGGTTCAAGGCTGTTTTATTCACATTAAACATCAGATGAAATTGTTCTTTTCTCAAAACAAAACGACAAAAAGTTTGCTATGTTAGTGTAATATAATGTAACGTTACCTAGCTTATTTAATAGCTTGTTATGCACCCACTACAACTAACGGTACCACAGCGATAAGCCTAACGTTATGTGTGTGAACTGATATTAGGGTTAATATTGAAGATCTAGAGTTGTGTTTTGCTGAATATGAAGTTAAGTGGTTGATCAGTTAAATATATATCCTCTGTCCCAGACGAAACCTAATATTTATGTGGAGGACGCAAGATCATTTTATAATTATAATATGACCGCGTGGTGAACCTATGAAACTAACTCATATTTAGACATCTGACGTTAAAGATTTGTGTTGTTGTTGCCCAGATAAAATGACAGAGAAATGAAAAACAGGCATAAGATCCTTTTTCAGTACACCAAAACGCCAAGTAAGTACAATAAGTCCTCATATCAAGACAATTTGGTAACATCTTTATTAGAATTGGTGCTTATGGAAATAGCCTACTAACGTCACTATGTCACAGGCAAAGGAGACAGAAAGAACTGAGGAACAGAGAGACCAGGGACAGTCAGGTGTAGAGTCTCAGGGAGACCAGGGACAGTCAGGTGTAGAGTCTCAGGTAAGTATGTTGAGCTTAGTTCATATTTTTGGAGGTGTGTGTCTGTCAGTGTGAGCAGATGAGCTTTACCAGTGGCTCACTAATTTACATTATGATCAGCTAATTTAACAAGTGTACAAAAGCATTGTATTTCTTTTATATGGGGAAATATTTTCAAAATAAGTCATTATGTTTTAAGGTATTTTTGTGGCTTCATTGTAAACAACTTAGAAATAAATAAATAGTTTTAAAGAAGAATATTTTGGTCAATTTAGTCTGCTTTTTTATTGAATCAAGAGAAACACTGAAAAGAAGGATAATGGTACAGTCTCCATGCTACACTAATGATAGTATTAAGGCTTTCATCTGTGTACACATGTCCTCTACAAGTATAATTGTGGCTGAATTATTTGTGTCCCCTTCAAAAATTGCTCTTCAGAAATGTTATGTTTATTGTCTCCCCCTACTGTTAGATCAGATTTATGCCCATGTGCTTGTGTACAAAATGCAACAAGCTTTAACTGATATATGCTGGGTCCAGGCTGCACACCTAGTGGCACTCATGACTCTTTCCAGGACAAGCCCGGGCCCTGTGTATTAAATTCTTCCTCAATTTATGTTGTGATAAGTAATAGAAAAAGAATGGTGAATCCGCTAAGTAACAAGAAGCACTTAACTGCAAACTTAGCAAATTTAGCATCCATTCCTCGTCAGCCACAGCCTGTCCTAAAAAATTAGACAGATAATTCACTAACACACTAACACTAGCCTTACTAAACGTCAGGTCTTTGGCAGGGAAAATCATTTTTAATCAATGATTTTATTATTAAGCACAATCTTGATTTTATGTTTTTAACTGAAACCTGGTTAGACCATAATAACAGTGATGCTGTTCTCATTGAGTCAGCTCCCCCTAACTTCAGTTTTATGAGTGAGAATAGAGTGAATAAGAAAGGAGATGGAGTCGCCATTTTGTTTAATGACTCATTCCAATGTACGCAAATATCTTATGGAAACTTTGCTTCTTTTTAATATGTGGCTCTTCAGCTGAGGTCCTCCCCTCAAGCTATATTTCTGAATATCTACAGGCCACCCAAATACTGTCCAACCTTCTTCGATGACTTTACTGAACTGCTGTCTATAATCTGTATTAACGTTGACTGTGTAATTATTGCTGGTGACTTTAACACTCATGTTGACAACCCCCAGGACAGAGGGACCAAAGAACTGTGTTTTGTTTTTGAGAACTATGGACTGACTCAGCATGTGACGGAGCCCACTCACAATAAGGGGCACACTCTGGACTTGATTATCTCCAAGAGTCTGAACATTTCCAAGGTTGTGGTGACTGATGTTGCTCTCTCTGATCATTCCTGTGTTTTCTTTAACGGCACTATCTCTGTGCACAAAAGTGCCCAAATAAAGGTAATCAGAAAACGGTATATCACTGAAAACACTAGTGAATCATTCATTCAGTTTTTCTCCTCCAGACTCGCCCTCTTTGGGGTCTCAGTCACTGAGCTTGTAGATAATTTAAATTGTAAAATTACAACTGTTATTGATGCCATTGCTCCCACTAAGGTCCAAGCTGTCTCTGGTAAGAAAAGATCTCCATGGAGAAATGTCTTACTGGAGTGTCGAAAAGCTGAACGCAGGTGGTGAAAAACTAATCTCCAGGTCCATTATGACACCTATAAAGAGAGACTTTGCATTTATAATTTGGAACTAAGGAATGTGAATGTGAAAATTAGACAGTCAGTGCCACCATATCAAGTACAGGATATGTGTTGTCACAGTGTCCAGGAAAAACAAATTCCAATATGACATAATTTCATACGATCAACCATAAAAACCTGGAGGACATTATACAACATCTGAAAACCTCCTCCTGTTGCCTTGATATTCTACCAACGGGCGTTTTCAAAAATGTTTTGAATTGTTTGGCTTCTGATCTTCTACAGATTGTAAACACGTCTCTTCTCTCAGGTATCTTCCCACAGGACCTGAAAACTGCAGTCATCAAGCCACTCTTAAAAAAGAACAATCTAGACACATCACTAATGAGCAACTATAAGCCGATATCAAACCTTCCATTTTTAAGTAAAATCATTAAAAACACGTTTTTTCAACAACTCAAACTTTTCTTGTCACTACATAACAGTTTTGATGCCTTCCAGTCGGGTTTTCGACCACACCACAGCACTGAGACGGGTCTTGTTAAAGTCTTTAATGACATCCACTTAAACAAAGATAGTGGCAAAATTTCAGTCTTAGTATTACTTAATCTCAGTGCTGCATTTGACACGGTCGACCATGACATATTACTAGACCAACTTGAAAACTGGGTTGGCCTTTCTGGCTCAGTACTAAACTGGTTTGACTCCTACTTAAAGAATAGGGATTACTTTGTATCTATAGGTAATTATGTATCTGAGCATACAAATATGACGTGCGGAGTTCCCCAAGGCTCCATTCTGGGGCCTCTTCTGTTTAACATCTACATGCTTCCACTGGCTCAGATTATGGAAAACAACAATATAAATCACCATAGTTATGCGGACGACACACAAATTTACATAATCTTATCACCAGGGGACTATAATCCAATACAAAAACTGAGTAAGTGCATTGAACAAATTAACAACTGGATGTGCCAGAACTTTCTTAAATTAAATGAAGAAAAAACTCAGGTGGTTGTTTTTGGAGCAAAAGAAGAACGATTAAAAGTTAGTGCTCAGCTTCATACGACAATGTTAAAAACAACAGACAAAGCCAGAAATCTTGGTGTAGTCATGGACTCAGATTTAAATTTCAACAGCCATATTAAGACTGTTGTTATAATTGCAAAGTCAGCCTATTATCACCTTAAGAATATCTCAAGGGTTAAAGGACTTATGTCTCAGCAGGATTTGGAAAAACTTGTCCATGCTTTTATCTTCAGTAGACTTGACTATTGTAACGGTGTCTTTACAGGTCTCCCTAAAAAATCAATCAGACAGCTGCAGCTGATTCAGAATGCTGCTGCTGGAGTCACTCCAGTTCTGAAGTCTTTACACTGGCTTCCAGTGCCTCAAAGAATTGATTTCAAAATACTTTTGCTGGTTTATAAATCACTAAACGGTTTAGGGCCAAAATACATTTCTGATCTGCTGCTACACTATGAACCACCCAGACCTCTCAGGTCATCTGGGACAGGTCTGCTTGTTGCTCAGTTCTTTTAAATCAAGGCTGAAGACTTTTCTTTTTGATGTTGCCTTTCTTTAAATAATTGTTCATTTCTTAATTTCTTATACTGCACTGTAACTTCTATTTTCATATTTTATCTGTTTTTCATTTTTAATCTTAAGTCCTCTAGGAGGCCAGGTTTGGAACCTGAGTTGCAACAGAAAACAGAAAATAAGTTAAAGTATAAGTCCTCTGGGAGGGCTGAGTTGGACTCGGTTAACTTGTTAAGTCCTTTGTAAGGGCCAGTTTTGAACTGGTTAAGTCCTCTGGGAGGCCAGGTTTGGAATCTGAATTGCAACATTTTATTCTCATCTTTTATCTGTTCTTAATTTTTTAATCGCTCTTAACTTTAATGTTTTAATTTTTTTTATCGTTTTTAACTGCTCTTTTTATATAAAGCACTTTGAATTGCCGTGTTGCTGAAATGTGCTATACAAATAAAGTTGCCTTGCCTTGCCTTATAAACAACCTGTTATGAAAGAATTAGTAAAGGTCATGAAGTATCAAACTGATAATACGTATGTTTTTTTTAGCTATTAAAGGATGCAGGATCCCCATGACCCCCAAAACATTAGTTAAACAGAGAAAAGTGATTTTTTTCAATCTTATATATTAAATGTGTTCTCATTAGAGATGTTGTACAATCTGTCTAAGACTACTGTGCGGGAAAAAGCAAAGACAAGACTCGTTCAAGTTTACAAATTTCTGAAAAAGAGTAACACGGAAACACATTAGTGCTGCTGGGAACTTACTTTCACAATATAACACTAACTGATCAATTATAAGATTAAATTGCCTTAATGGAGATTATGCAAACTGATAGATGTGTGAGAGGCAGTGTGTGTGTGTGTGTGAGAGAGAGAGAGAGAGAGAGAGAGAGAGAGAGAGAGAGAGAGAGAGAGAGAGAGAGAGAGAGAGAGAGAGATGTCAGCTATAGGTACTTTCTTCTCGTAACTTCATCAAACTCTCATCCATTCATCCCGCCCTCCATCCCTCCTTCCTGACTGCCCAGGGCTGTTGGTGGGACAGGCTGTCCCCATTTGGGGCATGCTGATTGGTTCCCACGCACGCTGGGTTGAAGCTCAAAAGAACACTTTTTGTATTTGACTCCCATGAATACTAAACTAATTGTAAACCCGCACTCAATGTCAAAGATGGCATTGTTCGGAGCCATAGGCTTTTCTTTAGCGTTGGTATCTCTAACTCAGGTAAATATCATTTTTAATGTTACAACATGTAAAACTTAACAATATGGATATGGTTTAGTGTTAAAATAGTCTGTTATTGATGACTTTTTTGTGCTATTTACAGATACCTTATACTAGTGCAGAAGGTAAGTAAACCAAGACATTTTGGGTAAATAATATTTTAGAATAACTGTTAGTTGCATCACTTAAATTTAGTTCTATAAATATTTATAACTCACAATGGATCACTGAAGCTATTTTTTATTTATTTACGATGTTTTTGTGTGTATTGGTGATGTTGTTTATTGCTCACTAACCTTTAATGGCACATTTATTTTCTGTAACCAATTTCGATCGATTACAGGATGCAAAATCTTGTCAGCAAAGTCTTCAGGCCCCTCATCGATTCTGGTAACATGGGAAAAATATACTGGGGCAACAAACTATTTTTTGGACCTTCGGGTGAAAAACAATACATATGTTGCACCGGTTGTGGTGACTCTGGCAGCGACCTCGACATCGAAGGATGTCATGGGTCTGAGACCAGGAACCGATTACAGTGTGACTCTCAAAGTCTTTCAGTTCTACTTTATGGTGTGTATGGCTACAGATGAGGCGTCCACAGGTAAAGAAAAAGACAATTAATACAATGTTTACGTAGAATAGTTGTAACACCTTAAAATGTAATCAATAGTGATTGGCATTATTGCCATTTTTGTTCAGGCAGCATTGCTATGCCATTTGCCCTCAGGGTTCAAATTGTGACATGCAGTCCTACAGTAAATACATGTCAATCAAAATATTTACATTTTTAGAATGTTTCAAGAATACATATAAAAAAGTTCCTAAAACAGTTATTTGAAAAGAAATGTATAATATGAGCTGTATCAAATTATAGTCAATCCAGATCCTCATCTTTACGCGCAAAAACGCGCCATTACGCACGGATACAACGCAGCTACGTAGCATCCTAAACGATGTTTTCTCCCCTGCTTTTTCCTCCCAGTCCCGGACACATCACAGATAGTAGATGGCCGGGCACTGTCGAGTACTTCAATTGCGGTAAAGTGGACTTTGGTACCCTCGGCGGTGTACTACTTACTGCAGATATACTCTCAGGCCAGCGGGCAGATGAACCTGACCTACACCAACTCCAGCGCTGTGGTGGGAAACCTGCAGCCCTTTACTAACTACGACTGTTACGTCGTCACAGCTAACCAGGCCGGTCAGGGAACCAGAAGCAAAGTGAGGACCATCACGACCTGTGAGTGAGCCGTTTCTGTACATAGAAAACGTTTTAAAGGAAGGGTGGATGTTAGAGTGGTCATTTGATATGAAGACATGTCCGTGCATGTACAAACGCAGAACCTCAAATCCTTGCTTATGTTCACTTAATACAAGTGGATAATTAATGACCAAGAGAAGATATTATTCAGTCAAGTTTTTAGAATGTTTTTCTTTAGTGAATCGAGGCTGGAAAAGCTTCATGTAGTTTACTACTGTCAAACTACTGCATATCAAGAGAGTTAAGTTATTATGGTTACTGTGTTCAATGGTCATTGACTACAGCTAGATTTTCAGGGTCAGCCTAAAATATTGGGTCAATTCAAGTCAACTTTATTTATATATCGTAAAATCATAACTATGCCAACACCCTTAATCCATGTTGTATGTCCTGTTGTATTGGGGCGCAACCCAAGTTTCAGAGACAGATATCTTAAAACCTCTGCACATAAAGTGAAAACATTAAGCATCACTAGACACTGCTGTAAGTGAACTGGAATATGTATTTTTAGGATTTAAGTGAACTGACCCTGAAATCATTGGCTGTGATAGCAGAATATAAATATTTAAATTGAAAGGTAACATTGGCCCTTTTTGGTTCTTCAGATCAAATAAGATGTTTCAATCTAATGTAACAAAATTAATTAAGTTATCAGATTGAATGATATCACTCTAACTGCTTATGTTTTTTCTGTAGTGGTGCAGCCACCGGTGGGCATCAATGCAACACAGACGGGTCTAAGCACGGTGAGGGTGACATGGCAGCCAGTTAAGGATGTTCTGCTATACCAAGTCACCATCCGGAACATTGATGTACCCACTAGCAAGCCGTCTGTGTACAACGTCAGCGACACTAAGCTGGATGTTCAAGGCATCCTCCCGTGTACCACTTATCTGATATCAGTGTCCTCATTCAGCATGTTCCTGGTGCCGAGCGAGCCCAGAGACTACATGTACACCACCAACAGTAAGTCGGCAGAGCCAAGCCAATATCAATAACTTGGTGATTATGATCTAGGTCAGCTATTCTCTTTGAGGCGTTCCTTTCAGACATGTAGAATATGATCCTCAGGGTAAAAAGACAACCTACCTGTTTTGGCTGTCACGCTAAGAAAAAACAGAAATCTAAGGTGATGTCTTTTTTTTTTGTCATTCAAATTTGTATTGCCTTTTATAGAAACAGAGACAAGAACGATAGTAATCTCTTTCTAAGCAAAAACGAGAGAGATAATAAATGAGCGAAATCAAATAAAAAAATAAAATCATTTAGACAAATTCTCCACCATTAAGTATGCAATATTGCATTCATGTAGGGGCCCCATATTTTCCAAAATACCTCCTGTCTGTTGTTCAAGTTAAAAATTAATTGTTCATAGCTGGCCAGTCCACACAGCTCTCCACACCGTTCATTCAAAGGGATATGTTTTGTTTTCCAATTTCTTAGCACAATTCTACAACCTGTAGAAGGGCCAGTCTGTACCATAGAGTCTGTAGAACTGACAGGCCCACCCTTGCTGGTATTATACCTAATATACAAAGTGTCGGGTTCTGTATCAAGTCTGCTCGTAGTACTTTGTTAATGAATGTTATAATATCTTCCCATAAGTTTGTTGTCATTTGACATCGATATAACATATGCATCAATGTGCCTCTGCTTCTTTCGCATCCCCAGCCTAAGGTGATTTCTTTAATCTTTTTACAGAACATTAAATATGGGATATTGATCTTTAAATATATATTGTCAATGTCCCCCTAAAAGAGAAAATGTGATAGTTTCGAGCAGAACAAATCAACACTCATAAAACGTCGGGCCGTGGATGATGGGATACTTACATGAAACTAAAGTACAGTCAGCAGTCACGCCATCAGCTTTTCTTACCAGACAGTTTATGATATAAAATGTATATAAAATGTCAGTCCACTTCTTTCAACGTTCTTTTTTTTGCAATGCTGTGTACTCACGTACAATAAAAAGAATTAATAATGTTGTGTGTTACTTGCAGAGCTGAAACCCGTTTCATCAGTTTCCGTGAACTACACCTGCGCCACTCAATCTGCCATGGTGTACTGGTCGGCCGTGGTTGGAGCCGACTCCTACAAGGCCACGGCGATGGCCAACAATGGCACGTGGCTGATGTGCACCAGCCAGAGCAGCAGCTGTCAGATCATCGGACTGAGCTGCGGTCAAAACTACGTGGTGAATGTAACGCCCATGTCAGAGAACTGCAAGCACATGGTGAACACCACATCGGCCACCTTTGAGACTGGTGAGAAACAATTATCACAAAGAAGAAAACTAGGATCACTTAACTTATTAGGCAACCTTTAAGACATAAGCAGCAACATAAAGAAGAAAGAAGTCCATTTTGATCAAATGTGTTCAACAGAGAATGTGTGACCGTTTCCTAACCTCCCAGCTTAGCCATTGTTGCAGCCCTTCCTTCATACAGGAGTGGTTGCTTTCTTCTCCAATGACTCAGCTACAACTGAGCCAGAAATGATCCTTCTCCTTTTAAAAGTTGGAGAAATTTCAGTGGTTGAGCCCAAGATAGACTCGGAACTGCTTGTTCAGGATTTCAAAAATAACCTGCTGGATATTATTCCAGAAGACTTTTAGTGTAATGTCTGAAGTACATGTACACTACAGAGGCCTCATTTTTTTCACATCTGTCACAATCTTTCTTGACTCATGTCAGTTAAAGTATTGAAACGTTTGTACCAGTGAGATGCTTCAGTAGTGTATCTAAATCACCATCCTATTAACTGCCATTTCTTTTTTTAATTGAGTCAAAGCCCTAGGTTAGAAAGAACTCGGTTTGAAAAAAAGCTGAAAAATTAAGCAGGAAGAAAAGAGAACAAGCACGGAAACCGGAACAGTTCTAACCATCTGGGTGATGTTGCCTTAAAGGGGTACTTCGACATTTCAGTATTGCACTTCCACAAAATTGGCGAAATTGTGAAAGGCAAATTAAAAAGAAGAATGGTCAAATCAAAAAGAGACAGATAGAGATATCTTCAAAGCTCTGAAAAGGATCCTACAGTTTCCATAATACAAATCGACAGCATTTTAGAAGAAACCCTTTCTGTCTGATAAACATCCACGTCCTTTAAAGTCTACACTTACAGTTTGTAACGGAGGCTTTCTGAAGTCTCCAAGCCCAAACTGAGATAACCCTGATGACATCACTATGACATCATCATGTATAATGAAGCAGAAATTATGTCTGAAAAAAATAGCAAGAATGGTGAAAAAATGTGGCCAAAGCACTTTATAAAGATTACACTTGACAAAAAGACAAATAAAACCCAAATCAAAAGCTCAGATTTTGGTTTCTATTTACCAGAAGAGAAAGTCATCCAACCAACCAGTAACCAAACTCATCAATGCCAGTCAACTGACTGAATGGCTCTGTGTCTATTACAGTTATGGCTGACGACCATTTTTACTGCTCCACCCAGCCATCTACTTTGTGGCAGGCAGTTAATCCTTTCATCTCACATATCATTCTTTTTTGTTACGAAGCCCGTTCCAGATTTTCTGTCCAACCCCACCCCTGGGTCCACATTGTGCACCGCTAAGCTGTCATGACTTAGATGATGCTGAATATGATTTTATGACAAGTTATTGTTAGGCTTCAAGTCAAGTATACAGCCATTTAATACTCGAGGGAAACCATTAAATAGCTCAATCCAGTGACATAAAACCTGTTTGGAAAAGCCTAAAGGCACAATAAAAAGGTAACAGCGATTGATTGATTTTGTTTTGTAACACTACAGCTCTTATTCTGATAATTCTGTGACACACCACCTGACAACTGATTCAAGATTACATTGGAAAGAAAAATATTACATATATTGCTCAGGTTTAAGATGTTATAAAGATCAGTTGGTTCTTTCACAGTTGTTTACAATAATACACCTTAAACCTATGAGTATTTTTTTTTGTTAACCTTATAATAATGATTACTGAGGTCATATCATTTGGGAATAGCTGTTTACAAAAATTCAGACGTTTATTTGAGTGCATCATAGGTGGCTCCTTAGAAAACTGGGTCTCTCATTGAGCTCCACTGTCTATATAACATTGTGTTGTGTTGAGGCTGCTAAGAATGAGCCTGTATTTGTGGTAAACCTGAAACCTCATACAGTGAAAAGCAACACTGGAGCGTTATCTTCAGTATCAGGGCGTTTTAACCTGAGATGGGATTTGAGACACTTGCCTTTGATGTTGTTATTTAACCCCATTTCCTTTTATTTTTTTACCTCTCTTGTCCTTTATCATTATGTTATCTATTTATCTATCTGTCTGTCTGTCTGACATATATGTAAGATGACATTTAGAAAACAGTTTTTCACAGTTAAAATAATTGTATGAATATCCATTTCCTTTAAGTACCCTGTCCTCCCAAGAACCTGGAGTTGTTGGGAGATTGTTCCAGCGATGTTATCGTCTTTTCCTGGGACCGCACAAACAATACAAACTACTACAAAGCCCAGGCATTGGACTCCCAGGTACAGTACTGTATTCTGGATTAAAAATGTTTGCAGCAACCATTTATTTAGGTAAAATGAATTGATATGTAATTCAATTTTGTCCCGAATTAAAAACAAAAGTTTGACATTTTGGGAAATACGCTTATCCGCTTTCTTACTAAAAGTTAGATGAGATGATTGATACCACTCTCATGTTCATATGTTACATTTGAAGCTACAGCCAGCAGCCAGTTAGCTTAGCTTAGCATAAATACTGGAAACTGGGGAACATAGCCAGGCTCTGTCCTGACGTTAAAAATCCTAAACTAAGCTAACCAGCTGCTAGCTGTAGCTTCATATTTAGCATGCAGATGTGAGAGTGGTATCAATCAGTCAAATTAATTAATTAATTAATCAAACTGTTAGCAAGAAAGCAAATGAGCATATGTCCCAAAACATTGAATAATACCTGTCTGTAATTTAATTACAGAGGAAATATTCTGTGATTTCTCTGTAGGGAGTGGTCCAGGAGTGTCTGACTGAAGACAACTCCTGCTATTTCACACAACCAGTGTGTGGACGACACTATTACTTCACAGTCTACTCCGTGGCAGGGCAGTGCAGAAGCCAGATTAGCTCTACTGTTGACATCCGCACAGGTATGACTACATTATCTCTACAGCAGTAGATACACACATACAAGTTTGTATAACAAAACATAACATAAACATAACTTATATTGTCTTAATTTGCTTTATCGAGAAAAATAATTTGATAATTTTATCTCATTAACCCCCAAAAAAGTATTAAAATAAAACGTAAAATCACTCTTTCTTTTAAATTGTGCAACCATTTGACAAAGGGTTACAATCAGGGTTCAAAATGAGCACCAGCCACCAGCCAAATGCTGCTAAAATATGCAAGTGGCTGGTAGGTTTTCTTCACTCACCAGCCAAAAAAACAATGGAAATGTAATGAGTGGCTGGTCAAATGTGAACATTTACTAGCCATTTAGCTGGTGACTGAAAACGTTAATTTTGAACCCTGGTTATATAGCAAATACATTTCCATAATTTTGTTCTAGTTCTTGAGAGTTTTGCACAAAACAATTTAAAACATTAGTGAACTGAGCTCTGTGACAGTTCATTCTAGAGGTGTGAATCTTCACTCATCTCCCGATTCGATTCGATTACGATTATCGTGTCAGAGAGTCGATTCGATATCTCGATGCATCACGATGCGTCAAATACATTTTTCTATTAAAGCCATATAGGATATTTAATTCATAGCTTTTCAAACTTCAAAAACGAAACATTCTGCAGTGCTCTAATACTAAATAAATTGGATACATAAAACTACAGCACTGAGCACATGGCACTTCCTGAATGTGCAAAACATAACAGAATATGTAAACAGAAAGGTTGTTAGGCCTACTTTAAATTGTAAACAGAAATAATCGATTATGGCCCGGCCGATTATCGATGCAGCATCGTCCATGTCCACGATTCGATGCATCGATTATTTGATAAATTTCAACACCTCTAGTTCATTCTCATGTGAGCGCCCCTCTGATGGAAAATTTTCAAAACGACAAAAAAATGTTTAGCTCTTTTTTTAGGTGGCAATTCTGAGTTATTGTCTTTTTTAAATTGGCAAAAAAAACAACTAAGGATTAATCAAACTCACGTTTACTGTCTCCAGCACCCTGTGTTCCCCAGAATATGCAAACCTCAGCCGACTACAACTCAGATGTTCTGCTCAGCAAGTGGGACCTCGCTGAGGGTGCTCTACGTTACACTGTGGAGGCCTTCGGCAACACAGGAAACAACAGCTATTACAACTGCAGCTCAATGTCCAACAGCTGCGCAATAGAGGGCGTCCAGTGTGGAGAGGTCTTGACCGTCTACATCACAGCTTTTGACGACAAATGTGCCAGTCCGAGGGTGCTGGGGCCTGTGGCTGAGACAAGTGAGGAGAAGCTGTTAGTGATGATAGATTAGATTGTTATTGCTGATACATTAATGTGTAAGTAACATTGTTATAAGGTAGAGGTAATTTTTACTATATATACTGTTGGATAGTTCAATCTGTAACAATGTGTCCTTTATGATAAGAGGACCATACTGTATGTTTTTATGCCTCCGCCCCGGCAAAAGCTGTGGCGGGAGGCATTACAGTATGTGTAGCTTCTTTAGGTAATGCACCAAGCAGGTACAGTGGTGGCTCTGGTGTTGGCTGAATTATCTAAATAAAATACCCCAGATGGTCTTTTGACAGTAGTACTGTTGAGCTTCCAGCTTTTCTAGCAATGTATTTCAGCTCTTAGTTTCTTTAGGTTTTGCAATTCAGCTTCAAACTGCCAGTTTTATAATTCAGTTTCCAGGTTTTTCAGCAGTACAGTGCAGGGCCATGCGTTTTCGCTATTTTCAGCAATGCTTTGCAACTTCAGCTGTCAGCATTCATACGCATGTACTGCAGGAAATGCATTTTTTAGGTTATACATTGAATATCTTTGGGTTTTGTACCGTTGGTCGGATAAACCTTGAAGACCTCACTTTGGGGTCTGGAAAATATCATTTGTTGTTGTTTTACAGACCAAACCAGTAATCCAATAATCGATAATATGATCGGCAAATACATCGATAATGAAAATAATCTTTTGTTTCAGTAGTTTAATTACCTACCAAAGACAAAAGAAAGTGTAAGCCATCAATCAGGTATGATTGTGAGTCGGGATGGACTGATGTGCAGCTGTGAAAAGGTTTAAAGGTAGAATGTATTCTCATGTTGATTTGTCCCTTCTCCTCTAGTCCCATGTGTTCCCCAGAACGTATCAGCAGTAAAGGAATGTGGAGCTGACTCCATCACAATGACCTGGTTAATGTCCAGCGGTGCAATTTTCTACGTCGCCATGGCAATGGACAGTGATGGTGTCATTCACAGCTGCAACGCCATGGATTTGACGTGTAAGATCAATGGCTTGAAGTGCAGCACCAACTACACAGCGTACGTCATTGCCTCCAACTTTGTGTACAACAGCTCTGACAGTGAGATGGTCGCCATAGAGACAGGTACTGTGAGCCTGCTCAATTTTCTTCTTCTGGGTCATTGTACCGTATAGCTGCTTGGGTGTCCTTTGAAATTAAGAAAACTGGGAAAGGAGGGACATGCATCTTTTATCTGAAGGAGTCAATATTAAAGTTTAAAGGTCAATAACTAACTGGAAGAACTGAACAAATTTCTATGTACCTATGATCTGTAATATATTAAATGGCTCGACCACATTTCTGGAAAGGAAATGTTCAAATCTGTAAATCTCAGAAGGATGTATTGCTGATATTTACATAAATTTGTGCCTCATTCCAGCTGCTTGCCCACCGCATCACGTTACTGCCTCCCTGAACTGTGCAACCAATGAGGCTCTAATTTCGTGGCGTGGCGAGCCCAAAATTAACTCCTACACCGCCACCATCGTGGATAAAAATCAAGGACTTCTCAGCTGCAGCTCTGCTAATACCAGCTGCAGGGTACCCAACTTGAAATGTGACCAGCTCTACACTGTCACTGTCCGCTACCATGATGGCATGTGCCCCAGCATGCTCTCTGAGTCCATATACATGAAGTCTGGTAGGAACAAGCGATTCGTATTTCCCTGCATTTCTCTACATCTCTGATCTCCTCAGTAAATCTTTGAAAAAATTTAGAGGCTATAAATAGCAGAAATAGAATATAGCTGCTTGGACAAGGCAACAGCCCTCCCCCATGCCCACACATTCAATGGTTTTGGTTGCAATGGTGGAGGAATATATAAAACACTCTATTACAAGTCATCCTGCATTCAAATGGTAAAAGTACCTCTGTATTATTATAGCAAAAGGTACTTAAAAAGCTGTCATTTTTTTTCTCCATCCTACATTTGTTTTCTGGTGTGTAATGTGCATTTCAGACTGGCATGTAGTCTTGGTCTCAACTGCCTGCACATTAGCATCTAACCTTTCAAATCTCTGATTTCCCCTTTTTCCTAAACACAGTGTCTAGATCAACCTGCATGTTTACTGTAGGTCTGAGAGGAACATACTTCACCTTTCTCTCTTCTCTCTGTCCAGTTCCTTGTGGGCCCAACGTGAACGCCAAATTAAACTGCCAGTCACAAGTACTGACACTCAGCTGGAATGCGACGAGTAACGCAGAAGGCTACATAGTTGTGGTCTCGAACGGCAACTGGAACATGTCCTACACCACCACGATGCCTGGGCTGACGATCACCACACTGAAGTGTGGACTCGATTACACACTGAAAGTGATGTCTTTCAACAGCACCTGTGTCAGTCGACCCACAGTGTTATCTATCAGGGAAAGTAAGAGAGCACTGTCACAAATGTGTTATGTTGCTTTTGTTTAGTATTTAAACATACATGAGGTGTGTGAAATCAATCATAAAAAAACTTGTAAATTATGTATTACGTAAGTCTGACCTGATATGAATGTGACTTAGTATAGAGAAAAAGCAACTTTCTGCTACTCTTAATTTGAAACGTATTCCCTACAATGTAGCTGAGCTGATCTGAGGTGTTCTCTTCCTCAGCACCATGTGTGCCCACTAATGTGATGGTGACTAAAAACTGTAGCCAGAGTTTTGTGCGAGTGACTTGGAATGCAAGTCAGGGCGCCCTACGCTACCAAGCAGCTGCAATGGATAAAGACAGCCAACGCTTGCTGTGCTCTTCAAATAATACTTCATGCATGTTTGAGGGTCTCAAGTGCAGCCAGGTTTACAGTGTTGGGGTGACTGCCATGGACGACACCTGCACCAGCAATAAGAGCTCTGTGGAGACACTACGGACAGGTAGAGACGAGAAGGAATCAATCTCTGAAATGTACAGTATATCCTTTTAACAGCTCACAACTCATGCCATCCATATGTTTTGTGCCCTTCCTCTGCAGTGCCCTGCCCTCCCTCTCAGCTCAACGTCTCTGTGAACTGTGCCAATAACTCTGCCATGTTAACCTGGAGCAGCAGCCCCAATGCAGTGTCCTACACTGGCAAGGCAGTGAGCGCAGACGGATACACTGTGACCTGTGACGCCGGAATGAACCTTGGTTGCAAATTGAATAATCTGCTATGTGGCAAGAAATACACCTTTACTGTGTCAGCCTCAGATGGCGACTGTCAAAGTCCTGACAGCATGTCGGTCAACTATACATCTGGTGAGTGAGAGTCGCGTTTCTGCTTTCTTCCTAAACCCTTTCTTACTAATCCTTATCATCTTGTTTTTACTGTTGTCTCTAACACTAACATTACCTCTCTTTATCTTCCTTGCTTATCATGTATTCTCGATTTCTGGATGGTAAATGGTCTGCATTTATATAGCGCTTTTCTAACTTAGCGGACAAAGTGCTTAACAATTTCCCTCTCATTCACCCATTCACACACACAGTCATACACCAATGGTGCTGGACTGCCATCAGGAGCAACTTGGGGTTCAGTGTCTTGCTCAAGGACACTTACATACGGACAGGAGGAGCTGGGGATCAAACCGTAAACCTTGTGGTTAAAGGACGACCCGCTCCACCTCCTGAGCCAGAAAATCCAGCCAAAAAACATTAGTTGACAAAGCAATATCACCAAAAGATCCACTGAGTAGCTGTTCTGGTCTGGAGCTCCTTGACAGATTGGCAAAGTCTTTTTACTGAGGAAGATTGTGCGATACAACTGAAAGCTCCAGAACAGCTACTAAATGGGCTTTGTTGTCATATTGTTTTGCCAACTACTCTAGGTCTTTATCCACCAGTGTTTCTGTTTTTGGAAAACTGAAAGAGACAAGAGAAGCCACTCTCCAAATATAGCTAATCGTCTAACCTGGAAACAGCATTGTTATGTGAGCATACAGTAGTGTAGTGTAACTACTTTATTTATCTCAGATAAGTGCATAACTAAGGTGTCAATAAGATTTCAGCACCGTACATCTAGGAGTGTACTTCTGTAAGTAGCCAAAAGACAACATTTATGAATGGAGTTTAGCAACTACTACAATTATTCTTTTACATTTGTAATCAAACTACCACTGAGTCTTACTCTTTACCTCTTATCAGCCCCATGTGCTGTGGAGAGTGTGCTCAACACCCTGAACTGTAGCACCAACATACTGACCATCAGCTGGGCGCCTGGATCCATGCCATTAAACTACAGCGCCACCGCCCTGGCTGGAGACGGCACTACACTTCGCTGCATGACAAAGGATTCAAGTTGTACGATGCCTAATTTACAGTGCGGTCAGCAGTACAATGTGACGGTCAAAGCCATCAGCAGCACATGTGAAGGACAAACCAGTGTGCCGAAAATGGTTAATTCTTGTAAGTTTGTCGGTTGACCAAACAGAAAATCCAGCAAACTGAAGGACATGATCTCATGATAGTAACTTGGTTCTCTCCTTCCTCCTCTTGTGCCTTCATGCCACCATAATTTCTCTCTTAGTTCCTTGTGTTCCTGTGAACGTCCAAGGTGTTGTGAACTGCTCCACTAACACGTTACAGGCGTCCTGGGGTGCAGCTGCTGGCGCAGCAACCTACATCTCTACATTGAACAGAGTGGGAGGTTTCTCTTCTTCCTGCACTACAACTGCAAAGAGCTGCCTCTTCCCTAATCTGCAGTGCGCTCAGACGTACATTTTGAGTGTGGTGGCCCAAAACGACCAGTGTAACAGCTCTATGAGTACCATGATCTCAGCGAGAACCGGTAAATGCACACTTTTAGTAACAAAGAAATCGGAGCCTTTTATTTATTATTATTCACAATAAGCTATTATGTGGAAGCTATTACTGTAGGACCTCTTTTTTTCTTGGACGACTTGTGTAGGATGTTTGAGTTTCTAGAGGCATTTACAGCAAAACATGTAATATACTTGCTGCTGTACATTGTTAGCATTCAGCTCAAAGCACAGCTGAGTCTAAGTACACCTGACAAAGTAAAGCTGATGCTGCAGTCAGACAAGCACTGTCAAAATATACTAACAGTTGAATTCCATGAGTATAGTAAATAATTCTTAATATAATTGCAGGTATAATGCTCATCTTTCCCTCCCTTCTTTAGCACCCTGTGACCCTACAAATGTGACTGCTGCCCTGAACTGCCTCTCCGGTGTGGTGACGGTGACTTGGGGGGCCAGCGCTGGATCAAATTATTACACAGTCCTTGCTGAGGCCAGCGGACTCGTCCAGTCCTGTTATTCCAACGGCACTTCCTGTGAGCTGACCCAGCTGCAGTGTGGGGAGGACTACACTGTGACTGTACTGGCAGGGGACGGGAACTGCAACAGCTCTGTACTTGCCAAAACCAACCTAACAACAGGTAAAGAAATAGAAGTGAGGAGCCTTAGTTGTTTAATTTTACTTGGAAAATGTAGTACCCCTCCCCCCATGCAACCTTTATCACTCTCAGAAATTTCTTTTTCAAATTACTTGGGTTTTTTCATATTCAAAATATTCCTTTAAAGTGGTCAAAATGGTGATACAATGCCTCCTCCTTACTGCCAGGAATGAATTTTTGGTGGAAACATGCTGAAATGTTGGCCTAAAAGTAGTCAAGCCTAAACATAAGGAGTCTACAATTACTGAATTGCAAAACATCCCCACAAATTCACAAAAGTAAATAAATACCAATGACATGTCTTCAATGGGAGCCGCAAGCTTACTTACAGTATGTGATTTAGGCCTATCTTTGACAAAAGAACTCATATTGAATGAATGACGATGTTCTGCAGGAAAAAACAAACTTAGTTGGATGAACTGATAACTTCACAACAGCAGAAGCTTCCCCTTTTTAATTCTGAAGCAAAAAAAATAAGGATTAATTTTATAAGTGGACAGAAAAAAAGGGAAATTACAGATATTTCAATGGTGAAAACGTAGATATTTGAAAAGTAAAAGATTGCTAAAATAAAGTTGTAAAACAAACGAACAACCTGTAACTCTTCTAAAGAATACACCTGTGTGTAAGGAGAAGATGTTTTGTACACTGTATCTCACCCAAAAGATTCCTCTTAAAAACAAATTTGTAATGTGTGACAATCCCCTGCTCAGCCCCCTGCGCTCCACTGATCCAGAACTACTCCCTGGACTGTGTCTCCAACCATGCCGTGGTCAGCTGGGTTAAGGACGAGGATGCCATCAGCGTCATGGTCAATGCAACCTCCAACCAGGGACAATCAACATCCTGTAGCTCCTCCACCAACAGCAGCTGTGTCCTGGATAAATTGCAGTGTGGAAAAACCTACACCGTCCAGGCTGTTGCACAAGGACGCCAGTGTTTGAGCAAACCCAGCTCTACTTTTCAGATTGTCACAGGTATGTTGTCATTTGAAATTGAAGTTGAAATTTCAAAGATTTCACTCTTTTCGGCCAGATGCCTGTTACCTTCCGCTTTCTTTGTGTTGGAATTTTAAACTCCGGTTGATTTATGAGGACTATGGTTAATTGGTCCTAAGATCTCTGCAGGGTAAATCTAGACAGCTAGCTAGACTATATGTCCAATCTGAGTTCTGTTGCATGACTAAAACAACCTTTGAACATACACGTTACACCAAAACAAGTTCCTTCTTTTTTGAGCAGCACCGTGGCTCTTATATATCTTTTTTTGGGGTGCACTATAATTCTTGATGTTGCATGAAGTATTCAGGAGGTATTCATTGTTCTCCTCTCTCACCCAGCGCCCTGTACCCCTGCAAACGTGGAGTATACATACTCCTGTGAAACTGGCATCGCCATCCTGAGCTGGGACGAGACTTTGGGAAGAAAGAGTTTCTACGCCTACGTCTATTCCGGGGACAGCATGGTCTCCTGCAGCACCAGCCAGACCGGCTGCCCCCTGTCCTCACTGCTCTGTGGTCGCTTGTACAACGTGAATGTGATAGCTGTGGCTGACAATTGCAACAGCAGCGTGCCAGGTGTAACACAAATACAGACAAGTAAGAGAGCAAGGATTGGGTGTTGGGACATCTACAGGGTGTGTGTGTGTGTGTGTGTGTGTGTGTGTGTGTGTGTGTGTGTGTGTGTGTGTGTGTGTGTGTGTGTGTGGATGACCTAAATGTTTGGTAACCAGAGGTTCTGGGGGTTTACTCTCCACGCCACTCTATTCTGAAACAGTGAAGTTGTATCTTCTTAATGGTGTTTCTCTCTTGGTTCCCATCAGGCCCCTGTGCTCCCAAGAATATTAGTGCCTCCCTGGTGTGCGAGAACAACGCAGCGGCGGTGAGCTGGCAAAATTGCTCCGGTGCTGTTTACTACAAAGCAATGGCGCGCGGCAGAGACGGTGATACCAAAGAGTGCACCACAAACAACACAAGTTGTCAAATACCCAACATGCACTGCGCCCAGACCTACGTAATCACTGTCATCCCCTTCTCTAACTACTGCAAGGGCTTCGACAGCTACCCATACAATTACATTGCAGGTGAGGTGGGAAAAAGCACTTTGACATGCTTTTGATGTGATATGTAGTGATGGCCAAATGAAACTTCCTGAAGCATTTTCTTTATTTCCTGAGCCCACTAGATGTCGCTTTTTTTAAACAAAGGGTTGAAAGCACACTGAGTTGCCATTCCTTGAGTGTTTTTCTTCAAACTGAGCGCATGGCTAGTAGGCTCAGAAAATAAAGAAAATGCTTCACAAAGCTTCATTTGGCCATCACTAGTGATATGAGCATCCAGTTACAAAACACTAATTATTATTAAATATTAAATATGTTATACATGTTTTAATAATATTATTATATTAAGGTAAAAGATATACAAATGGGAACCCTGGTGCTCCCTTGTTTTTTGCTGGATTGATCATTCATACTAAATGTTGGTGCAGTTCCTCCAGATGCCAGTGGTGGAAAGTATATTTAATCAAGTACTGTACTTCAGTAGGCTACAATTTAGACCTTAATATTTTACTTTTTTCCTTCCTCTAAATTAATTTAATGCTTTTAGTTACTTTGCAGATTCAAAGTAATATCACAAAATATAATCAACAAATTGATGTTTTATTACTAAGTTAAAGTACGACCTTGCTCTGCGGAAATTAACAAGCTACCCCGCAGTATACAAGGTTATTCAAATTAGCTCCACCTTTACCAGCTGCAACATTAAAGTAATGTACACATTAATGCATCAATAATTATAATACAATAATACAATATATATGATTCTGAAATGGGCCATTCTACATATTTGGTATTTTAAGTACTGTTTATTTTGATGCAAATACTTTTGTACATTTACCTTTATTGTATGTCTACACTGTGGTATTGCTTATTTTACTGAAGTAAACGATCTAATAACCACCACTGACAGATGCTGTGTCTTGGTGATTTTGACAATTATTATATTAAATACTGGCCGACGACTCAAGTATATTTACATGCCACAGTTATCATAAGTGTCTTATATTTATTAGTATTTATTTTTACTATTTATTATGTCATATGCTCACTCCACTTTAACTTCCCTCTTCACTTCTCCTCTTTCTTTCAGGTCCCTGCCCTCCAACCAATGCAAATGTGTCCCTGCAGTGTGTCAGTAACTCGGGCCTTGTTACCTGGACCCCTGCCCTACAAGCAGATCTCTATGTGGCTACAGCAGTACCTTCTGCAATGTATGGACGCAACCGCACCTGCACCTCCAACGGAACAAGCTGCTCCCTCACAGACCTCCCCTGTGGCATGACGGCCGACGTCACCGTGGTTACCATAGAGAGGGGCTGCACCAGCAAGCCCAGCCTGCCTTTTACTTTCCAGTCAGGTCAGAGAATGTATACGTGGATATTAAAGGAATAGTTTGACGGCTAGCGAGTATGCGTCTTGATAACCCGCCAATAATGGCATACGAATTGGCGTGTCATACATACGCCACTTCATGAAATCAGTCTGCTCCACAAGAAAACAAATACGTCTATTTCCCAAAATGTAAATCTATTTCTTAAAGTCCTATAATTTGCGTTATATCTGCATATAAAGCAGAGTTAAAAAATAAAAACAATAATCATCTTTTTAGGCTTTACTTATAATTTGCTATTTGTTTTCATCTTTATTGTAAAAAAAAAATCTAATTCTTAACTCTTAAGGTTATAGAAAAAAAACATTGATTTAATTAACCATAAATTTTAAATGTTATAAATTCTAATGCAACATAGACTGTAATCCATGTGTTAATATAATTAATCCGTTTACAGATTTTTATTCTACATATCAATATTCATAAGTATTAGACAATTACAATTCTTATTTCGTAAGTGTCACAATCATGTGAACTATTATAACATTGGTTATAATTTCTCTCTCTTCGTCTGTCTCGTGTTCTCAGTCATCTGCCCACCGACCGGGTTGACTGGAGTGACAACTTGCAGGAACAATGACATCAGAGTAAGCTGGGATCCGAGTCCGAAAAGTGGTGTTGCCTACATCGTCCAGTCTGAAAAAAATGGCGGAGCCAGTGCCAACTTCTCCACAAACCAGACGTCCTTTCTGTTTACCGGGCTGTGGTGTGGAAAGCTGCATACACTGACAGTCGCTGCCAAGGACAATGAGTGCACCAGCGTCTTCAGCAAGGCTACACAAACTGAAACAGGTTAATATCTGGGTAACTTGGTTGCTCACTTACAATAATGCACAGCTGTTCCAGTAAGAAAAAGTAAATTTCTCTAAGCTAACAAAAGCTAAAATAGCTAAAGGTTTCTATATAGTTATCACTCTCAGCTTGGTCTGTAAATGCAGGTGATTTGGTTTATTTCTCTGAGAAACACAGATTGATTTGTTCTTAAATGTCTCTACTGCCAGCTCCGTGTCCTCCGACCAACCTGACCGCCAGAGCCGAATGTGGCACCAACATGGTGACGCTGACATGGGCGCTGAGTAGCTATGCAATCTCCTACACAGCTACAGTGAATGGTACCAATGGCAATGTAGTTTACTGTTCATCCAACACAACAACATGCTCAGTGAAGCTAGATTGTGGAAGTCATTACACAGCGGTTGTGGTTGCTTCCAGTGCGACATGCAACAGCAGCACGGGAGCATCCTTAACGTTTGACTCAGGTAAATGACACCTGCAGATGTCTGGGTTTGCACTTTCAATGTTTTGAAGCTCAAAACCATTGGAATGAATGATTCAATTAATCTTCTCCCCCTCTTACCCCTTCCCACAGCTCCGTGTCTGCCTGACAGTGTGGTAGCAAAGCTGGACTGCAATGTCAACTCTTTTGTGGTGCAGTGGAGGGCGAACGCTAGCAATGGCGGTTTTTACACTGCAATGGCCATCGGCAGTGACGGCACCCTTAATACCTGTGACTCCCCTAACACAAACTGCACTATTCAGAACCTAAAATGTGGCCTCACCTACAGCGTTGTCGTCACTACATCATTAGTCAACTGTGGCACCATCAAGGGCTTCTACAAGATACAGTCAGGTAGCAAAAGATCAAGACTCTTAATGTAAAACTCCTTTCCTATCATGAATTACCGAATCTTACACCCTACCTCTCCTATTCATCCACCTCTTTACCCTCAGCCCCATGTAAGCCAAATGGGGTGTTGGTGAATCTGCAGTGCAGCACTAACATGGCATCAGTGACCTGGGGTAACTCCGGGCCAGACCAGACCCAGGTGGTGTCAGCGGTGGACAGCAGAAGAATGACCACCACCTGCAACTCCAGCAGCTCCAACTGCACCTTCAACCAGCTGACCTGCGGGGAGAGCTACGATATCAGTGTGGTTGGCAACACAGATTCATGCAGCAGTGAACCAGCTGTTGCAAAAAAGCTCAACACGGGTACTAATAACTTAGCAAAGAATAAGATACAGCGAGCTATCAGTATTACATGGTCTACACTACAGCAGGACTGAAACTATAGGAACATAAAGACATAATCACAAGCAGAGATAGTACAATTCTAGGCATGCCAGTGTGACTTAAAATTACTTTTAGAAGAACAAAAAAAGTGAAACATTATTTTAATACTACTGAAACATTTACAGTGCCTCTAAAATGTAGTGAAGTAAAAGTATAAAGTAGAATATTCAAAAAGTGTCTCAAAATAGGCCTTTTTCACAGAAGACATTTTGACGTATCATAAAAAGCAAAAGGAAAAGCAAAAGTGTAAAAAAAAATATGGTGGCTGGATTTTTATTAAGCTGCCTCAGTTTCAGGGTCTTGATATGGTACATGCTGACTCACTTTCACACTGTCATGGCTTTCAGGGACACTTGAACAGAACGGAGCCATCATTAATGTTATTAGTAACACCAGTGCTTTTCTTACATGCCAAGTCAGAATGGCGGCTGTGAAAAAGGCCTACTGTACTTAAATACAGTATGTGTACTTTGTGTTACTTTTCACTACAAAAACTTGCAATATCTTACAAGCCTAAGTGATAAAGAAAATTGGGAGAATTGTGTTCAATAGTTACAGAAGACTAAACTGAAAGTCTCTCACTCGCTCTCTCTCTCTCTCTCTCTCAGCTCCATGTGTTCCCAGTCACCTCACAGCAGTAGTGGACTGCCTGACTGGTATCACTGCGGTTACATGGGACTCAGCACGTGGTGCCACATCTTACACCGTCTACGCTTGGGGAAGTCTCGGCCACAATACTGAACTTAACAGCACTGACACCAACTGTGATTTCTATGACCTGTTGTGTGGGCAGGTCTACACCTTTACAGTTGTGTCTCGCCGTGACTCCTGCGTCAGTTTGGTCAGCGAGTCCATCACCGCCGTCACAGGTAATGAAACAAAAAGCACATCAGCTGAGTAACAGTGATGTAGCACTTGAAGAGGACATACTCTACCCTCCACTGAGGTAGAGTATGCACTAGACATAGTCTGTGAAAGAAACTTTCAGACTTTGAAAAACCTGGTGCAGAGTAGGAATTACATTTGTTTGACAGGGAAGCAGCCTATGGTCCACTACAATCTAGCTAAGATTACCCACATGTAATGCATTGATGGCCATTTGTCAGGAATAAAATACACTAATGACAGATTTATAACGGTTACTGTACGAGTGGTGTGACACCTCTTTACCTGACAATTTTTACTTGGTGGAGCCTTGCACTTGCCAATATTAAAAAACAATGGGTAGATATGCAGCCTCTGTTTCATTTCATTGTTACCGGTGATAAGCTACAGAACCCTTTAAAAAGCTTAGAGGGTTTTGCAGAAAGACCTATTTGCCAATGTTGTTTTTTCTTATGGTCGCCACTAGGTGTTACAGAAGAGCCATATTTTATGGGGAGCACTTTTTTAGTGTCAGGGGCAATTCAACAGAAGCAACTGCACTTTTCCGACAGTTTTTTTTTATGTGACAATTAGGGCTGGGTATCGTTTTCATTTTCGATACTGGCGGTTCCTAATCGATACTTTTTTCGATTCCAATTTTATAAAATCCATTTTAAGAAAAAGAAATTACAACAAATAGTTCCTCTACAACGTGTGATGTTAGACAGCCAATCAGCAGCATTATTAGAACTTGGTGGAAGCGTGCTGCATGCCTATTGGCTCACTGACGCTGATGAGATTTACTCCTTAGGTATTGGAATTGGGTATTGAATGATAAGGCATTTTTCGATGCTCAATACTATAAAGGCAACTCGGTCGGTGCATAAAAAGTACTGAATTTGGTACCCAACCCTAGTGACAATGCTTCCAAACATTCTTAAAATTATGTTTTGATTTTACAGAGATAACATATACGTTTACACCATGCATACTCACATGATCCTCTGTCTATTCGTTTACTTTTCCCTCTCTACATCCATCTCTTTCTAGGTCCTTGTCCCCACGGTGACCTGCAGTCTACCCTGGACTGTAACACAAACACGGCTGTAGTGTCTTGGACGCTGGGCAGCGGCATCCGCTACTACAACGCCTCGGCCAATGCCCTTAACATCGTACACCATCAGACCTGCTCCACCAGCGGCTCCTCCTGCAACATCAGCTCTCTGCTCTGCGGGGAGAGCTACATGGTGAGCGTCAGTGGACAGGGACAGAACTGCCCCAGTCCTGCCAATGGCTGGCAAAGAATCAACACAGGTAACCTTTCATACTTACTTACTTTTTATAGTTTGGCTGCTATTTACTTTGAGTTTAACCAAATTATTTCAACTGTATATTAACTAGCTCATTTTCCTATTATCCTATTACTTTCAGCCTACTCTTTCAACAGTTTATGGACTGCATTTTTTAACAGAATAATTCAGCTTTTAAAAAAATTATTTCAACTGTTTCTGAATTGCTTTTAGTTAACTATTTCAACCATTTATAGTTACTTTTGGCCTAACATTTAACTATTTATCCATAATTTTGACCTTATTTGTCAGCTATATATTACTTTAGTCTAGTCTATTAATTTTAAGTAATTATTTCAAATGTTTTTTGTTCTTTAATCTATTTTAACTGTTTTAGTACTTCTAGCTATCTATTTTAACTCCTTTGCCTGCTTGCTAACTAATGTCAAAATGAAGTATATATAGTATATATATAAGTATTTTATATATAACATTTGTAATTGTACATCCTCCAGCTCCCTGCCCTCCAACACAGCTGAGGGTAAACTCTTCCTGTGAATCAAACAACATCACGGTGTTGTGGAAGGCATCGCAGGGCTCGGTCTCCTACATGGCTGTGGCTAAGGATGACCAGGGCAGCCGGAGGTCCTGTAACACCAGCAGCACCACCTGCCAGATATCTGGTCTGCTCTGTGGACAGCGGTATCAGGTTTATGTTGCTGGTGTTGATGAAAACTGCATTGGAGCCGAGAGTAACGTTCAAGTTATTCATACAGGTATATTTGGTTTGTCTATCGTCACTTTAAACTGCATACTTATTGTACAAATCGTGATTAGCTTATCTTATTCACATCGTCTTCTTCTTCAGGTTTCACATTATCTCCCTCCCTCATTAAAGCCACTGTAATTTGGATTTGAAAATGTTTTCCTTTGGCATCTCCCGGTGATTGTATCAAAAAAATACTGTGCTGCAGCTACACTCTTCAGCTTATTCTATTCATGACATCAGAATCATTTTAAAGATAACCAATAAAAACTTTGACTATTTTAGAAAATACACAAAGTGATGCTTTTACATTTATTTACATTAAGACTGAATCCATATGCAATGTTACCTTTCATTCTGGAAACGTATTATACCGGAATTCAATTGTTGTTGACACTATGTCGGAGAAGCACTGATTTATCTCTTAATATACTTACTCCATACATAAAGCAGGTGGACAAAATATTTGAAACATCTTTCAAATATTGGAACAACGCCTCAAAGTAAGCTTCAAAATGTGCATTAGAACTGAGTCAACACATGAATAACTGAAAGTAGTAGTTTTAACAATCTTTAAAAAAATTCAAGGTAGCATTTATTGCGGGGCTACAGAATTACATTGTGGAGGTAGTCTCTTAGTATATGGCACTAAAGCCATGATATTATATCAATTATAAGCAAACAGCTGCAACGCTTGTTATTCAGGTTATATAGTACAATTAACATTTTTTTAATTTCATCTCCACCTATATTTTTCACTATTGTATTGCCTATGTTTATGCTGATTGTACGTAGTTCAATTCTAATCTTGTTGGGTGATTATTTAATTTATTTAAATTACATGTCCTTTTCCTTGCCATCTGCTGTTGCAAAAACTTTATGTAACCTCAAGAATAACTCAAGTTCATTGAAGCAGCTCGCAACAAGTAAAGAGACTAGCAGTTCATAATCTCCCATGGATCAGGATGTTTCCTCTAACCCCTCTCTTTGCTCTCTCTGTTCAGCTCCGTGTGTGTCACAGAACGTACAGAGCAACCTCGACTGTCTGTCTGCTGTCCTCAACGTTACCTGGCAGTCGGTGGGTGACGTCTCTCAGTTCCGCGCCTCCGTGGTGAGCAAAGATCATGTCAACATCTGCCAGACGAATAAGAGTCACTGCGTAGTGCGCAACATGCAGTGCGGTCTGACCTACAACATCACAGTGGTGGCCCAAGATGAGACCTGCAACAGCTCCCAGAGCCTCATAAAGCAGGTCCTTACAGGTGGGTAAAACTTCAGGTTATTGTTACAAAACATGTCTGTCTTTTTCTCTGTGCCATTTTAATGTTGCTGCTGTATGAAAACCTTGAATATCCAATAGTTTGTGTTTTTAAGTCAGATCTAAAAAAAAAAAAAAGACTAAACGACAAAGAGTTTTCTCAACTAGGGGTGGGAATCACCAGAGGCCTTACGATACGAGGCCGTAAACATGTTGCAATATTCTGCGATATTTTTTTTCCAACTTCAAATTTTTCGAATTTCAAATGATGTCCCCAAAAGGAAACTTTGTCAACATCTGTTTTATCTAAAAAGATACATTTATCTGTTTGTTCATCTCACTTCAATTTTATTGCCGCAAAATGGGATTGTCAAGCAGACAAACTGACCAACACATATATAATAATAGATCGATACTTGGCGTCTGTGTATCGATACAGTATTTTTAGTTTTACGGTCTTCTTTTATCCTCACCTCATCTTCTTCTCTTCTTCAACTCTTCATCTCAGCTCCTTGTCCTCTCCCGACCTTCTCCCCCACTGTCAACTGTACCACCGGCGTTGTATCTGTAACTTGGAACAACAGCGTGCCGGGGGTCGTGTACATGGTGTCGGCAGTTGATGCCACAGGTCGCCGACAAAACTGCAGCGGCACAAACGGCTGTGATCTCAGCACGCTGAAGTGCGGGAAGGAGTACAACATCACCATCACACCATCCAGGAATGGATGTGTGGGCAGAGACAGCCCCACAAAAATGATCAAGACAGGCAAGGAACAATAATATTTTAGTTTTACTTAATTAAAGAGAAAGATGTTCACTTTGTGTACAAAAATGTCCTTTTATTTTTCTGTTTTATTCCATTTTATCTTCTATTTTAGTTTACTCTTTTTAAATCCTATTTATGCGTCTTCTTATTCCACTTCCACTTTATTTTATATCTTGTCTCAGTGCTTATTCATTTAATGCTTTACAAAAAGGAATACTTTAAATTTCTGTATAGGGACGGTGTCCTTTCACCTCCTGATTGAGAAAAAATATAAAAAATATATGTCATACTTAAAAGATTGTTTCAATTTTAGGCTAAGATTAAAATGTGGCATTATTTTACTTCATGTTACGTTTTTAAATTATACATAATAGTAGTACTGACTGTAGAAGTAACTGTTCATGAACCCTGCATTTCTACTATGCAGCCATTTGCCACTGAAATGTTAAAATGTTAAAGTATGCAGTCTACTATTTCTAATACATATATTTCTAATACACAGCAGTAATGCTCTCTTACCCAACTTTTTGACAATGTGAAACCAGGTGAATAAACTTCACTGTCGGGGTTTAAAGCATACTATGTGTAGTAAAAATGACTACACACAACTCATTTTCTGACCTGTTGATGTTTACCTCCAGTTCCTTGCGTACCTCACCTGTCCGACGTGGAGATTGACTGCCTGACAAACTCAGCCTGGGTGATGTATGAGGAGTCTGCCGGGGCTGAGGAGTACGTCGTCATGGCGACAGACAGCCAGGGTGACGTCCAGACATTTGAGTGTAACTCCATGTCAGATGGGATTTGCGATCTTCCGCCGCTGATGTGCAGCCAAAACCTCACTTTCACCATCGAGGCCCGCAACCAGCAGTGTCCCAGTGCACCCAGCAACGCTGTCAGAAATGAGACTGGTAAAGTAAAACTACAAGGAAACTTTAAACACTATAAACAGTACTGATCAATTAAAAAAACAAGAGAACAGGAAGTCACAAGTATAACACAGACATATTGTGCTGTAACTATTGATATTGTCAATGTCCAACCAAAAGGGTCTGCTTGTAGGAAAAGGGGAGATGCAAAACCTGCTCTGTATTAAAGTAAAGCTCTATCAACTTATTTGCTTTATTCATTCATTCATTAAAACGTGTTTCAGAGATTATATGAATGCCACATTTGAATAAATCTAAAATGTTTTGTTTTAGTGAATAAATAGAGGAATATTTTTCTCCACAACATGTTTTGCAACTCCTTTTTATTACTTGGTGATATGATTACAATGAAATAATTTTTTTTAACTAATAAACAAAAAAATGAGTTGTTAAAATATAATTTAAATGACTCCAACTTGCTTGAGTAGTAGCATCAAAAAGAGTGCTGTGGCAGACAGAAAATGCATGCCCCCCTCCATATCTGACCTAGAGACCCTGAGATAAATAAAGGCATCAATTTCAATCAGCATTGTCTAAGTTCTCTCCAAAGAAAAGCTAATGCCATTAGAATAATTTGAAAGATGCTATATTCAAATAGAAATCAAATATTTAAATTATACATGTGGCTTCAGTGGTAGACATGACGATTTTAGCTACTCTTCTGAAAAGAATCACTAAAGTTAAACATTTTCATAGAAATATTCAGTCTGTAAAGCCAGCTAAATGGCTAAGATCTATTCTTTCAATCTAATCTAGCTCTCATGAGGGTTTTCAAGTGAACTGTTTTTCTATCCTCTAATAGCAGCCCCATTTGTTGATTTGGTATCTCTTTGTTATACATTCTTAAGTACACATCCAAGGTTTATGACATAGGAGGGCGATAGTCAGGAAAGTTTATTTTGAATTTGAACCTCACAGTGCTTCTCCTTCCCCAGCTCCCTGTCCTCCTGAGGACATAAAGAAATCAGTGGGCTGCGACAATCACACGGTCGGCATCACCTGGTCAGCTGTTCCCGGTGCGCTAACGTACACGGCCACGCTGGAGCAGATAAACAGCCGAAGCACTTCCTGCTGCACCACGTCAGACACCGGATGTGGCATCCCCAATCTGCCGTGTGGAGAAATTTACATTTTGCAGGTTATGGCAGAGGGACGAACTTGCAACAGCTCCCAGAGCGATGAGGACATTGTCATGACAGGTACATACTGTACATGTCACATACATGCATACACACGCCTATTTTTAGAAATCGTCAGAAGAATTTGGAATCAGCAAATTAAATAATTACAGCTACAGAGGTCAGAACTTGTTACAAACAATTAAAATTGAAAAAATATAGAAATAAATGTCTATATTGACCTCTCCCCCTCAGTGCCATGCGTTCCTCAGAATCTCAAAGCCAATCTGAGATGCAGCAACAATGTGGCCTCCATGTCGTGGAACAGCAGCAGGTTAGGACAGATTTACAGAGTGAAGGCTGTGGCTGCCGATGGCCACATGCACGAGTGCATTTCCTTTGAGGGCCAGTGTGATCTGACAGATCTGCACTGTGGACAGTATTACACAGCTACCGTGGTGGCAGAGAACCAAGACTGCAAGAGCAAACCGAGTGACAGTGTGACATTTAAGACTGGTATGTAAAGACTTTCTCTGCAAAATTATGAAATACAATTTTTTTTGGTTTCTACTTGTAGTAGTTTTTTCATCTAGAGTAAGGGACAGCTCATGCTATTTTTCCCATTGAAAATATATTGCAAATATAAAGTAAACATTTTCACAAATCTTATATTTGCTTTAAAAAAAAACAACCTGTTTGACATTTTGGGAAATAAGCTTACTTTATTTGCTTTGGAGAGTTGGATGAGGAGATGGCTACCACACACGTCTGTATGGTGAACATAAAGCTGGGTCGCGTCTTGTTTGTTCAATCCGTACAAAAACTGAAGTGTGAAAACGACAAGTTGTGGTTAGCACGCCTAGCCGAGAAATAGTCAGGATCATACTCCTGTAAAACCAATACATTATGTTTATTTGGTGCTAATAGGTTGGAGAGAGCCAGACTAGCGATTTCCCCATCTTTATGCTAAGCTAAGCTAACTGGCTGCTGCCTGTATTTTCATATTTACTGCACAGACGAGATAGTGGTATCGTTCTTCTCATCTAACTCTGGATAACCAACAGGAATACTTAATAAATTATTTCTTTAACTTCAGGTATGATCTCCAAAATACATTTTAACTTCATAATCAATTCAGTACTCGGTAATGAAAAACTCTTCAGGGTAACAAAGGAAGCCTTTAGCCCTACACCACATCTTCTCTATCTCTTCTCACTAGTGCCGTGCACCCCTGCAAACATCTCCTCTGCGGTGGCCTGTAAGGACAACAGTCTGACTGTGTCCTGGTCTAACAGCTCAGGAGCCGACTCCTACATCGCCACAGTGCAGGACAGTATCGGTCAGACCACAACCTGCCAGGGTACGACCGAGGGCTCCTGCAATGTGACAGGACTCGGCTGCGGTCAGATCTACCACGCGTCCGTGGTCTCCTCCGATGGATACTGCGACAGCCCGCCCTCCACTACTGTGGTTGATACACCTTCAGGTACATATTTTAAGGCATGAAGAGGAAATGGTTTACACTTGGAATAAAGGCTTTCATAGTTTCTCTTGGAGTTGAAGAGATTCTTTGACCCATTTAGGAGTATGAAACCCTTTCAAAATCTTAATGGATAATGTAAAAATAATTTGGTAACACTTTACTTGAAGGTATCTACATAAGAGTGACATGACACAGTCATGACACATGAACCCTAACCCTAACTCTAACCATAACCCTAACTTGTCATGACAAAAACCGAATGACACTTACTAAAAGAAGCGTTATGTCATAAACGTTTATGACTTTTAGTTTATAATGTTTATGACACGTTTATGACAGTGTCACTCTTATGTAGATACCTTCAAGTAAAGTGTAACCATACATTTTATTCTAGCTAAAACCAAAATGTAATCTTGCAAAAATCCACTATTTTAAATGACAATGTGTGCTATTATAGCCCTTGCTTTGTAATTGTACTAAAAAAGTTTTTAATGTATTTAATTGGATTGATTCTTTCTTTTCTATTTATTTTATAGACATCACATTAAAGTCATGACTGTCATAACTGTCTTACGTGTCCTCTCAGTTCCCTGTAAACCGACAAATATCAAGGCATTGATGGACTGCTACATGCTGATGGCCTTGGTGGAGTGGTACCCAAGCGATGGAGCTCTATCGTACATCGTCATGGCCACCACCGCTTCAGGCCACAATGTCACCTGTAAGGCCAACACCACGTACTGTAGTTTGGAAGGGCTGCTTTGTGGCAAGAGCTACTCTGTCTCTGTGAAAGCTGTTGGACAGACCTGCAGCAGCATCGCTTACTGGACAGGACAACTGGTCACTGGTGAGCAACACACAGGGTTAACAAAGCTGCATGCACGCTTGAAGTCTCCCTCCACTCAGTAATGTGTTTATATTATTGTCACTTCACTTGGATGTTTGACCACCACTGTGCAGAATGATGGATAACATAGTCTTATTTACTCATCAACACTTTCCTCCATCCTCTCTTCCAGAGCCGTGCATCCCTATGCACGTCACCACTGAGTACAGCATGGCGATCGGCCAGGTGCTGTGGGACATGGCCGCTGGTGCGGATTCCTACACAGTTGAAGGGGTAACAGAGCAGGGCCTGATGGTCTCCTGCACCACCCCAGGCACCAACTGTGCCCTGTACAACATGAACTGTGGCCAGATGTACATCATCAACGTGACAGCAAACAATGACGTGTGCCATGGCGTGTCCACCTCGACCGAATCAGTTACAATTAAGACAGGTGAGAAAACGCTTTGCTAGAACATGAAAACAAACAAATCTGCAACTATTCTGACAACTGTTTGAGTCAATTATCACGCAAAACATAGTCAATATCTATCAGTTTTGGAGTAGTGGTTGGACAAAACAAGACATTTGAGAGCATCATCTTCAGTTTAAGAAATTGAAATGGACATTTATCACTGAAACGATCAATCAATTTATCTTGGAAATAATCAGCTGATTAACCGAAAAAGAAAAATAATAAGTTAGTTGCAGCTAACTTATTAGTCGATTCATGTAAATATTATGTTTCAAAGTATTAAAAATATGGAGATTCATAGATAATGAAGTGTATTTGTTGTTTTTTATCATGCAGTATAGATACTAAAGATACTATCAGCATCCTTCAACCTGTTCTGCCTCTTTTTCCGCCCTAAGAGCCTTGCCCTCCCAACGTTGTGCGGACCAGTGTTCAGTGTCAGAGCGACGTGGGAATCGTGTCGTGGGAAGCCAGCTTTGGTGCGGTGGGCTACGAGGCTCGTCTTGCCGGGCGCGATGGCCAATCTCTGTCCTGCTACACCAACGGCACTTTCTGTAATGTAAAAGGCCTTCACTGTGGAGTCGTCTACTACACCCGAGTCATGGCCATCGGAGAGACACTCAACAGTAGCCTCTCCACTACTGTCCTGCTGGTCTCAGGTATATGGTACTCAAACACTCTCTTTATCTTTATTTTAGTAAAATATTATGCTGAATACTCTTCGCCACACCTTGTACCTGTAGTTCCACTACAGTGAATCTATTTGATAGGTATTTCAAGTGAAAATATTAGATATAAGAATACATATAGGTGAAACATTTCAACCCGTCTCCTACATTTCTCCTGTGTACTAAAGCTATAACTTTATTTGGTTTAGAAACACTTTCTTTGTTTTAAAATAGCACCCCTCTATTTAGCTTAAATTACCAACTGGGCCTCAGTAAAGAAGAGCACAATACAGGTTTCAAATAATAAAAAATCAGCTTTGCAAATATTTTGAGGGAGGAAATGCACTTAACACAACAGTTTGGCCTTAATACACACAACACTTTTTGGTGAGAAATAGTAAATGTAAACAACACTGTTTGTTTAAAGGAAACCTCCACAGGGTACCTTTTTTAAATTTCGATATTGGGTATGGACAGATGGATGTAGAAACTAACCCTTAAGAGCAAAACACAATTTATTAAACAGCAGTGAGCATGCTCTGTCCAAAGAAAGCTGATGCCAGAAAAAGGGTTAGTGCATTATGTGCAGTCTACTGACATCATCTGGCATGCAGTGTTGCCAACTTAGCTTTCTTATAAGATTTGGAAATTTTAAAACCTGGAGAGCCTAGGATCAGTGCAGCTTTAAAATGTGATCATTAATAATTGCATCAATTTCCTCTATGTCCTTCCATCCTTTCTATCTCTAGCTCCATGTGCAGCTGGGAATGTGGCAGCTAATTTGGATTGCTACAACAACACAGCCAAAGTCTCCTGGAGCTCAGCTAATGGAGGAAACTCCTACAAGGTGACTGCCGTAGGAGCGTCTGGCCACTTGGCTTCATGCGAGACCGCCGAGCTGCAGTGTGATTTGACTGTGTTGCAGTGTGGTCAGACGTATAACGTCAGCCTCACAACCATCAGCGAACAATGCCAGACTGAGACACTCACGAATGTCACGTTCAGCACACGTGAGTTAAGCAACATCTCATTCCAGAGTAGTTGAGAGTGGAGAGAAGGAGATCACTGATACTTAACAAAACATATCATCCAGGGCCCTGTAAACCTCTGCATGTTGGAGTGGACCTGCAGTGTGGGATGAATACGGCCACCATGTACTGGGAGGAAAGTGGGGGAGTGGAGCTCTACATGGCTACTGCCAATGGCAGCATGGGGATGACTCTGAAGTGCAACTCCACCAACTCCACCTGCCAGTTCCCAAACTTGTACTGCGGGAAAACCTACACATTCTCTGTAACTGCATACAGTAAGATGTGCTACAGTGAAATCAGCAGAACGGTGGAGATTCAGACAGGTAGGGCTCATCCTCAACTAACTAACTATTTGGGTAATCGATTGATTGACTGATTGGGTTTTTTGTTACATAAAGATAGAGATGGTATTATCCTTCTGATTGTGCAAGTACACCCTCATTACAGGTTAACTAAATATTGTCAGTGCTACTCTACATCTGTATTACTTTTTTAATTTTATTGATATAATGTCAGTCTTTGTGGTTCCTTTAATTAGCATTTTAAGGTTTCTCTCTACTTGATTCATTTTCTTTCATTTTGCATGCAACAGACCAAGAAGGAGCCACAGGTTTAAATGTTTTACAAAGGTTTCCACAGTACTCAAGATCAACTTTATTTCATTAAAACTGTGGAACCAAAACACCCAAAATGTTATACTAGTTTAGTTTTTTATTGATATTTATCTATCATTTAAAAATATTTCTCATTTTGTCTATTAAGTTGCTGTCTGTCACCCAACTATGTAGTTACTGTATTATGCATTTATCCGGCATTAGCACTTTTTTTTTTTTAAACTGTACTGTGTATATCTGTTTTTGAGTGAATAATCACTGCAAACGATTAATTGATTCATCGATAGGTCGATTGCCAGACAATTCATCTGCAACAATTTTAATAATTTTTTCTTTGGAGAGAAAAGTACAACAATTTATTTGTTCCAGAAATTTAAATATGAATAGTTTTTGTGGTTTTACTCTTCTATGATAGTAAACTGAACATATTTGGGTTTGTTGAAGTAACAAGCATGTCAGATGCAAAGGTCACATCAGAACTAAAATAAGTGTCCAACTCCTCCTTCTCCAGACCCCTGCCGGCCGACTGGCCTGACAGTCACTGGGTCCTGTAACAACGAGACAGTGGTGTTGGATTGGTTGGTGGCTCAAGGGGCATTAGTCTATGTGGTGACAGTCACAGGAGACCTGGGGTACGCCACAGCTTTCCAAACCAATATGACAAGAGTAGAGGCTCAGCTGCCCTGCGGACAACTATTCATCTTCACTGTAACAGCTCAAGATGATCGATGTGACAGCGCTGTGAGCCTGCCTAAAAAATTCAAGACAGGTATGAGTCTCATTTATATTTTCTGTCTAATGTGGTTGTACAGTATAGTAAGTTTATGATGATGCAGTAACTATACACCTTCTCCTCAGGTCCCTGCGTGCCTGAGCATGTAAAGAGCTTTACACAGTGTGAGAACAGTCTGGGCTCGGTCAGCTGGGGCAAAAGCGATGGGGCTGAGTCCTACATGGCCATCGCAATAGGACTGGACGGCCACACCCACATGTGCACCACAAACACCACCAGCTGCAACTGGTACGACCTGCACTGTGGAGAGCAGTACACAATTCACGTCATTGCCAACGACTACCTGTGCAACAGTATGCCGAGCAACAGCACTTCAATACGAATGGGTAAAGTTTTTTTTTTTTTCCACTGTTCACCATGAGACATCAGACTACACTCGAGCGTTATGTCAAAACCTGGAAGTTTTACCTGGGAATTTTTTAGGCCACACATGTAAATGAATAAACAAACTACAGACTGGAAAAGGAAATTTTGCATAATCATAGCAAATTAAAGGTTAAAGAGAAGTCCAACAAGAATTGGGCAAATCAATCAGGCTTGAGTGCTCTTTAATAATACAATGTGAAAAGCACCAATATCATTAATAGAGCTAAAACGAATAGCTGATTAAGTGATTAGTCGACAGAAAATAAATCTGTGACAATTTTAATAATCCATTATTGTTTAAGTAATTATTTAAGTAAAAATGCCAAACATTCCCCTGTTCTAGCTTCTACAAAATAATGATTTGCTCTTGCTTTTATTGTGTTTTACATCATTGTAAATGGGTTATGTGTAGGGTTTAAACTGTTGGTAAGACAAAACAAGACTTCTGAAGTCATCAACTTGGGCTCTGGGAAATTGTGACGGGCATTTTAAACTGAACTAAAACATTTTCTGACATGATTAATAAACAGATTGAGAAAATAATCAGCAGATTAATCAAGAATAAAAAATAATCATAATTTGCCGCCCAAATCACAACTAAACTTTTTTTCGTCTTGTTTTTAGCACCCTGTATTCCTCAGAACTTGAAATCATCTCTGAACTGCACAGTGAAGGTAAATATTTTACTTTTACAAAATGTTTCTCTCAAAGCTCCGTCTGAGGATATCAACTATGCCATCTACATTTCTGCCCTGTGAAGCACTTTTGTTTTGAAAGAGGCTAAACAAATGAATTAATTATTATATAAACTGAAAATAAAAATATATTGTCACCTGTTTCGTAGGTGGGATCGCTGACCTGGAATGCCAGTGAAACTGCTGAGTTTTACGCTGTGACGGCAAAGACCAACAATGGCCACCAAGTGCAGCTTAGCACCAATGAAACCTGGACCTTCATTTCTGAGTTCCTGTGTGGCCAGGAGTACTTCCTGTATGTTCAGGCAGTAGACTCTGTGTGCACAAGCCTCCCCAGTCAGCCATCAACGCTCAAGTCAGGTAGATTCCTATTCCATTAAGCCAAAACACTGGTTTTCAAAGTATTTAATAGGTCAACTGTATTTCCGAAAGCTCGACTCTGATGACCCAAAGTTAAAGTAAAAGGGCAACTAGGGCTGCAGCTATCGGTTATTTTAGTAATCGAGTATTCTACCGATTATTCCATTGATTAATCGGATAAGAAATACTTTTGTTTTATTGAAGAGCAATAATATACAATAGTTTGGTTTAATTTTTGGAAAAAAGCAACATTTGTATTGCCTACATTTCTCACAATATCATCTCTCAAAAAACTAAACATTAAGTGCATTTAAGAGCCATATTACATTGTTTTTAAAGAAAACATTTTTTGAAATGCAATAACAACCTCAAACTAAGGCATACATTAAACATACATAAACATGACCTTAAGTTGTGCAACTTAACTTTCAGAACTACAAGTTTCAACCTGAGACTGATCTGTATATAGGCCTATATGTAAATTGTAGTTATACTCAACCTATTTTCATTTATATATTTGATTACAATGTCACACAGCTCTGTTACACTTATGCTAGTAGATTGTTGATCAGCTGTTTCTCCGTGAAGAGAGAGAGTGAGAGAAAATGGTGCGCAACAATCAACTGTTTTTCCAAAGGGATAGTCAACAGTAATAATCAATCAAAAACACCGTGAGTGATGCAACATAACATTGATTAAACGAAGCTTCGAGGCAAATCATTTTGCATCGAGGATTTTTAGTAATCAAATTATTCGAGTTACTCGACGAATCGTTTCAGGCCTAAGGGCAACACATATTACTATGTGCAAATTCTGTTATTTTCAAAGTGCATATACAGGTTTAACATTCTTAATTGTAAAGTTACTCTATATTTTGTAACTGTAGGATTATTTAATGCAAAATTTGAATGACTACTAAGTTCTTATTCCTTAAATTCAATTATCTATTTTAATTATTTATTTAGCTTCTTTTAGAGTTTTAAACCACCTACATTTGAAAGATATTTTACTGAGAAACTGCAGTTGACAATAATTGGTTAACATTTTTGTATTGGTGTTCAATTTAGCATCTGTCTTGACCCATTATCAAGTTTACTCGTATAGATGACCCAAAATTACAAATTAGTCTCAGAAGGATTTGAGATCTGTACAATCTACAACACCCTCTGTCCTATAGGGAGAAACAGACACAAACTGGTGGATTGCTCACCAACAAAATATACTCTGCAACACTGATATTAACCTTAGATCCGCAAACAAGGGCACTTCTGCTTATTCCAAAGTCAGCCTGCACTAACAGTCTATTATCCTTCCTTACCTCAGAGCCCTGTCCTCCTACCGGCGTCTCCAGCTTCATGAACTGCATCTCTAACATCGCTGTGGTCTCGTGGAACAGCTCGGCTGGGGCGGACTTCTACACCGCCACAGTGACACAGGGAGACGGCCAATCAAAGAGCTGCTGGTCTGACAGCAAGCAGTGTGGCATGTCCAACATCAACTGTGGACAGAACTACACAGTGACGGTCGTTGCCTCAAATGAGAAGTGCAACTCTGACACCAGCCAGGCTAACACACTGCAGTCAGGTGAGACATTCAGGACAATGTTATACTGTAAACTTCTTTGATCCATATTCTCTATACTTTTTTCATGCCTTTTTAATTCTGCAAACTGTAAATACTTTTGGTCAAGCGTTTAGCTGGCTTTGAGGTAAGAAAATGTATATAACTGTCTGCAAAATGGTCCCAGTGTTGTCTTATTGTTGCCTGAACTGTGATTTAGATTTTAGTTTTCTATGTTCAGTTCATTCGATATCAGACATCTTTGAAATGAAGGCTTGTTTAGACGATCTCAAACTTCTTGCCACTCCACAATTAGATATTTAAACTTACTACAATCTTCTCCACCTGCCTTTCTCCAGTGCCCTGTATTCCTACTGGTGTGGATGTGAAGATGGACTGCTCTACTAATAAGGCTCTCGTGTCCTGGATTTCCAGCAAGGGCGCCCTGTCCTACAAAGTGACGGCTCAGAGCACACAGGGAGCCATGTCCTTCTGCCAGAGTACAAAGCTAATGTGCACCTTGGCCAACCTGACCTGTGGGCAGGACTACTCTGTCCAGGTGGTGGCGCAGGATGATATTTGCTCAAGTTTACCGAGCCAAGCTACAAAGTTTGCATCAGGTAAAACAATTGGATGGACATAAATCACCTTTGGACGTTTAAATTAATTGAGCTACTACAGTCCTCCGTTTCTTCCCTCCCTCTCTTAGTTCCCTGCACACCTAGCATCGGCTCAGTGGTTCTGGACTGCTTCACCAACTCGGCCCTCTTGGACTGGGCCAACGCTGAGGGTGCACTGAACTACACCGCTACAGCCCAGACCTCTAGCGGCCATGTTTCCACCTGCACCTCCAACTTCACCAACTGCGAGCTGATGGACCTGCAGTGTGGTCAGACCTATAATGTTTTCACTGTGGCCTCAAATGGAAATTGCAGCAGCCCTCCAAGCACCATGTTGCAGGTGGAGTCAGGTGAGCTCTCGAAAAAAAAGCACCTTTACTCAGTTTAATGAAATTAGAGTTGAGGGGCAAGGATTTTAAATACAGTGGTAATTTAACACCAACAAACATTTTGTTTTCCTGATCTGTAGTGGCTGAAATTCTCATCTTGCTGCAATAGCAGCATATGGGTGTGTTCAGTATATAATTGACATCAGGTGCAAAGCAGCTACGGGTCATTATTTTCACTTCCTATTTCCCCCGAAGAAATCTTTGAATTTGTGAGGTGTTTATTTTCGAATTTTGACAAATGTGAAAACACAGGTCAAAAAGAATCAATAAACAAAACTGTTGGTGAAAATGGGATTGTAATAAGATACAATTTAAATGCACACATTATTTGAATCATCTATTTTAAAATAGTTGTCTTTTTGCAACAGGAAAAAAGTAATGGATGTGTGGTGTGTGATTTTAGCCAGAAGAGGTCAGCAAAATGCATTTTTTAGCTTGATGTTACTATATACCGTAAAGTTGGGCAAATCTATGTTAAAAAAAAATCTTATAAATGGCCCATAGGTCATCCTCTACCTGGCAAAGTACACAACTAGCAATCGATCCCTCTCACTTTCCTCCTCCAGTGCCTTGTCTCCCTGGAGATGTTGTGACCGTGCTGAACTGCTCTACCAACACAGCCCTTGTGAAGTGGAAGGCCAGCATAGGGGCCGATTACTATATTGTCCAAGCCTTCGGTGTGGAAGAACATGAATCTGGCTGCGAGACAGACACACAGTCCTGCGTCCTCCCAGACCTTATGTGTGGCTTCACCTACAACATCAGTGTGATTGCTGTCAATAGCATGTGCAATGTATCGCAGAGTGACATGACACAGCTGCAAGCAGGTGAGGAGCATCGAAGAATAGCAGCATGGTAGATGTCTCTGTTACAGATTGGGCTAATTTAATTGTGCTAACCGTGTTGTGTTGTCTTTATTGGCGCTGATATAACTAATAATGGATAATTATTGGACCTATATTGATCTTGTGTCATTATGCAAGATTCATATTTCTCTCTGTGCCCGTGCAGTACCCTGTGTACCACAACAGGTGAAGGCCCGGGTGGTTTGTAAGTCTGGCGCTGTGGCGGTCTCCTGGGAGCCCAGCAAAGACGCATCATTATACACCACAGTTGCCCAGGGCAATGGTGGCTACGCGTCAACGTGCAAGAGCAACGGGACAACATGCCTCTTCAATGACTTGCTGTGTGGCCTAAACTACTCCATCACTGTTAGTGCTTCAGATGAGACGTGTAGCAGCGCTAGAAGCTCTGCTGTGCAGCTCAACACAGGTAGAATCAGGTGTCAGGCATATTGCATGTCACATTAAAGCTCTATTTATACCTGTCGTCATTCATACCCGTCTGTCTTTCTGTCTGTAGTGTCGTGCGTACCACGGAATGTAACAGCAAAGATGGTGTGCAGTAATAACACAGGCGTTGTGTCATGGGAAGGAGAGGGTGTGTACTCCTACATGGTGCAAGCTTTTGGGCCCGATGGCCACAAGACGCAGTGTAACAGCACCACAACCAATTGCCAGCTACCCAATATGCATTGTGGCCAGCTCTACAACCTGACAGTGACAGCTCAGGATGGACTGTGTGACAACAGCCGTGCCTACCTCAGCCTGCAGTCAGGTACGTTTTTCTGTATGACAAGTGTCCTTTTCCATGATGTTATGTTACGGTTTAAGTTGTATTGGTTGTCTGACATAGAATAAATTAAAACAGGTTTATTTCTATTTCTATCATTAACCATTAACAGGGGGGGGGGTCCCATCGCCAGGTCCATTTTGGATGTGGTTACAAGTTGGTAGAATACCCATATTTTTTAAAGGTCAAATCTTTTATTTCATCATCTAACTTAACAGCAAAACATAAAAAAGGGCTAACCCACAATGTGTGGGAACCCTTGTTACCTCAGAAATAGAGGTTTTGCCAGATAGAATACATATTACCTAATAAAAAAAGAGAAACTCTGAATTTAAGAAATGTAAATGAATTAATAAAGCATTTAAGAAGTTTGTTGGACTTGTTGGGTTTGTTAAACCCACTTTGGAGAATCAGAAAGGCACGCCAAAGTCATCAAGTAGGATTATAATCATCTTTGTCCATCAGTTTTCTTTTCAGGCTCCCCTCAGAAAGAACAATTTAGTGTTTAATATTTGCTTGAGTAGACAGAACCCTTCAAAGTGTAACTGTAAACTCTGCACTTTGTCACATGCAAATTATCTCATCTCTCATATAGATATTAAGCAAAAGGAACTCTATCGTCTCACTGCTCGCCTGTCCTTTTTCTGTTCCAGTGCCTTGCAGGCCAACCTACGTCAAGGCTTCCCTATTGTGCTACTCAAACTCTGCTGCAGTGACATGGGAGCAAGCCAGTGGAGCGCTCTCCTATCTTGCCGTGGGTGTTACAGCAAACAGAAGCCACCAGACTGAATGTAACAACACCATGACCTACTGTACTCTGAGAAACCTGCAGTGTGGACAGACCTACAATGTGAGCGTGTTCAGCCAGGATGAGTCCTGCTCCAGTGTGGCGAGTGACAAGGCTTACATGCGGACAGGTATTGTAAACATGGGGGGCCAAATACGAACTCATTGCAAAGGCTTGTTGTGACTTTTTATATATAGTGATGACAGTGTTATTTATTGTTATGGGGTAGAGTTGGTGGTTTCAAAAGTGCTTTTCTCCTGTGTAAATTTGCTTTTAAAGTTTTCTCTTGATGCCTTTGAACCTCAATGTTTCTCAATATAGCAACATAGAAATTGCCTAGTTTGACAATGCTATATTAACCTGCCTCTTTGCTTTTCTCTGCCTCTCCCCTCTCTTTCTTCCTCTCAGCCCCCTGCGCACCCCAGGATGTGGCTGTTAATACACAGTGTGATGATGGTGCCATGAACGTGTCATGGTCCCCCAACCCCGACGCCCAGTACTTCCATGTAGCAGCAGTGAGCAACACCGGGGCAAGACTCTACTGTAACTCCAGTAACACTTATTGCAACATAAGTGGTCTACCGTGTGGACAGAAATACAACGTGACTGTGCTGTCCGTGAGAGATGACTGTGAGAGTAAGCCCAGCGCTGTGGTAAAGACTTCCTCAGGTAAACTTAAATTTGTTCAATTGCAAAATTGCATGCTTAGCAGGCTCCAGATTCTCCACAAGGGGACACTGAGCAGTTATCAGACCAGTTCTAAACATGCCAACGTGCGCCACCTATAGGAAAGAAAAGAAGTAGCTGCTACAAACACTTGCGCCAAATGAAGGCAAGAAGTGTTGTAACAGCAGTTTTTTTTTATTTAGCTGCTGTTTGTGTGTGTTTGCATGTGCTTTTTGTGTGTTTTACAGTTTACATTTAAAAGAAACCGTTTGGGAAACACTTATTCCGTTTTTGGTTTCGAGAAGATTGATATCACGCTCATGTATGGAGCTGGTGGCAGGAGGCAATTATCCCACTGTAGGTGACTACCAACACCTCTAAAGCTCACTACGTAACATGCTGTATCTCATTTGTTTAATCCTTACACAAAATAAATACATTGGGGGGGAGTTCCATGCTGTAACTATTTCTTCCTATTCTCAAAAAGATGGTGAATAAGTGTTTTTCTTACTACCTGATTAAAAACTCAAATAATTTATATAAATGTTGTAAATGGTGCACCTTGGCATGTATACATAAACTGCTGCTGCTGCGTTTTCATATGACACAGGTTATCTGCTGCTGACACAAAAAAATTCAATGTGTGATGACATAATATACTGTAGTTCCTACCAACCCTATGCTTCTGGACAATGTCTTTAAACAGAAAAGGAAATAAAAACTAAAGGGTGGAGGTATAAAATTCTGAATTCCCTCCACAGCTCCGTGTGTGCCCAGGAATGCTGAGGGCCATCTGGACTGCGTATCAAACTCTGCTTGGATGGCGTGGGACGCCTCAGAAGGAGCTCTCAGCTACTTTGTGCTGGCCAAAGGGGTCGGAGGTCACAACTCCAGCTGCACTACCACCACCTCTCCCTGTAATGTCCCAGATCTGAATTGTGGAACGCGTTACACCTTCCACATCACTGCTGTCAACAAATACTGCAACAGTAATCACAGCACCCCCTTTGAGCTCGAGACAGGTATTCAAAAATAATCTTTACTCGCAAAATACCAATTTTAAAGTGAAGTGCTGAAGTGTTGTCTTTGAAAGGTTACTAGGAAAATTATCTAGTAAGCATCATACCATTTTAATTCATTACCAAACACTAAATAAAATGCTAAATCTCTTTCAAAAAGTATTGTGTACTACAAGTACTACAATGTCAGTCAGTGGTTCCCAACCTTTTTGGTTTGTGACCCCTTAAAATGAATGTATTCACCAAACACTGACTTTTCTTTTCATTTGACTCATTCCCAAAAAAAAAAAAAAAAAGATTTGAGTGAAAACCTAAATATGTCTTTCAATTTGTGTAGCAAAATAATGTTTTTACTTCTTTTCCATCCTAATAATCTTCTTGGGACCCATTGAAGGGGTCCTGACCCAAAAAGTTGGGAACTTGAGTTACAACTTATCATCTGTAATATAGGATTTACTCAATAAAGCACCTATGAAGTCTTTTGACAAGACGGCCTCTCTGACAGACTATAATAAAAGGATACAATGCTTAAGTTTCTCTCAAATTTACTGCTACGGAGAGCTATTTCATTTCATACTGGTAGTGTTTTCTGATGCTAATCTTTTTTTATTCTTGTCCTCTTGTCCTGTCCCGTAGGTCCCTGTGCTCTAACATCCGTTAGTGTAGTGACAGAATGCGACAGCGACACAATCCTGGTTAACTGGGAGATCACGAAGGACGCACCACTCTACCTTGTGACCGCTGAGGGCCATGACCAAACCCTCATATCCTGTAACAGCTCCTCCAACTCATGTGTACTCCCAGATATCCGCTGTGACATGCAATATAGCATCATAGTATCAGCTTCTTCTGATAAGTGCAGCAGCCTCAGAAGCCCACCAAAGAAGATCCAAACAGGTATTTTTCAGCTTACCAGTACAGTCTGATTCAGTCTATCACTCACTGCCAAAACAACTCTTGATCTCTACATAAATGAAGTGCTAGGTAATCGTGTAGAAGAAGCAAAGCTACTTAGAATTAGAGGTGTTGAAATTAATCAAATAATCGATGCATCGAATCGTGGACATGGACGATGCTGCATCGATAATCGGCCGGGCCATAATCAAATATTTCTGTTTACAATTTAAAGTAGGCCTAACAACCTTTCTGTTTACATATTCTGTGATGTTTTGTACATTCAGGAAGTGCCATGTGCTCAGTGCTGTAGTTTTATGTATCTAATTTATTTAGTATTAGAGCACTGCACAATGTTTTGTTTTTGAAGCTTGTAAAGCTATGAATTAAATATCCTATATGGCTTTAATAGAAAAATGTATTTGACGCATCGTGATATCAAATCGAAGACATGATAATCGTAATCGAATCGGGAGATCATTCAAGATTCACACCTCTACTTAGAATCATCTTATACAACAAATGATCATGGGTAAAACACATAGATAACATGGTCTTGCTGTAATCAAGAAGTATCTGACATTTTTGACACAAGATACAGCGAATTTCAACAAAGCTTTAATTTTAAAAACACTGGATTAAAAAATATAAAATACAAGACGTTTCAGTGAACACCTTCATCAGTTGTTTAGTGTGCACAGGAAGTAACTCTGGCCTTAATACACAAAGCAGTCACATGATCTCATGGCATGAAGTCACATGACTGCTAAGATGTAGTCCATATGTGTTGCCACAGTGCTTCTTTGTTGCCACAAAGTGCTTCTAAAGGCCTTCACTGGTCTCCGTCCAGAGCAACGGGATCTGTTGGTCCATTCTTATATACTGTCTATGGCAGCTACAGATGATGCCCCTCCCTCTGCTTAAGAGGTGGAGCAGGATGGTGTATCTGTAAAGCGCCTGGGAATGGTTTTCAGAACCATGTTGTAGGCTGAAGACAAATGATGTCGCAACCCACCTCCTCTATTTAAAGAGGGTCGCTCCACTTTAACAAATATGGCCTCCTTGACGCCTCTTTCAAACCACCTATCCTCTCTGTCCAGGATATAGACATCTTGATCTTGAAAACTGTGTTGTTCTTTTTGTAGATGAGTATAGACTGCTGAGTCTTTACCCGAGGAGTTTTTTGTCTGTGTTGATACATGCGTCGGCTGAGCGGCTGTTTTGTCTCTCCAATGTACAGATCTTTACACTCCTCCTTGCATTTGATCGCATACACCAGGTTGCTCTTTCGATGTTTTGGAATCTTGTCCTTGGGGTGGACTAGATGCTGTCTCAGTGTGTTGGGGCACCCTCTTCTCTGGCAACACAAATGGACTACATCTTAGCAGTCATGTGACTTCATGCCATGAGATCATGTGACTGCCTTGTGTATTAAGGCCAGAGTTACTTCCTGTGCACACTAAACAACTGATGAAGGTGTTTGGATGAACATTGAAACATCTTGTATTTTATATTTTTTAATCCAGTGTTTTTAAAATTAAAGCTTTGTTGAAACTACAATTACCTGGATGCATAAATTAATCTCCATAGACAAGATACAGCGAAGCAATTTATTCAGACCTTTTTTTTAAGGTCTGAATAACTTTTATCCCATCTTGATTATTGCCGCAGCAGTATGGTCAAGTACTTCTGCAGGTTATATGAGAAAACTACAAATTGTACAAAATAGAGGATCTTTTATGGATCTTCACTGTGGATTACAATCTAATGTTGTTGCCATGAACGTTAAAAGCAGATTACTGTATTTTTATTTTATATATATATATATAACTGTCAGTATTGATATGCATAACTATTATACAGTACAAGACATGCAGTAGCAGGGCATTTTATATTCTACAAACTAGAAAGAACACACTCAAGTGTACAGTCATATGTCGAGCAATGGATGAATTATATTGTATGTTTTATGTGAGGTTATACAGTGAGTCATGTTTTTCTGCTTAGAAGTGATTGTGAGGTCTATTGTCACTGTGAAAGGTATTCTTATGTCGACCCCAAAACAATTATGGGGATCTTAAAGTGCTCATATTATTCTCATTTTTAGGTTCATAACTGTATTTAGAGGATATATCAGAATAGGTTTACATGGTTTCATTTTCAAAAAACACCATATTTTTGTTGTACTGCACATTGCTGCAGCTCCTCTTTTCACCCTGTGTGTTGAGCTCTCTGTTTTAGCTACAGAGTGAGACATCTCACTTCTGTTCCATCTTTGTTGGGAGTCGCACATGCTCAGTACCTAGGTAAGCACTGCTAGCTAGTCAGAAGCAGAGTATGAGGGAGTGCCACGCTAGCAGCTAGGCGAGCATTATAACGTGTGTTACAAAATGACGCACGTTTGTCACGGAAGTAAAGGCTGGACTACAATAGAGCTGTTTGGAGCAGTGTGTGAACAGTGTTTTCTGTTGGAGATGGTAAGTCCCTTTGGGGTGGACTTTGGGCTTTTTCACTTTGGAAGCCTATTACATGCACAAAAAGATATATAACACAATAAAGGAAAGGGAAAATGCCAAAAAGCATAATATGAGCACTTTAATAAACAAAACAAACACATATTTAAGGCTTATATTTGGTCTGTCTCTTTAGCGCCCTGTGTCCCAGACAATGTGACAGTGTTAGCATCATGTGAGAAGAATGGTGCCAGAGTGACGTGGGGACAATCCCCTGTGGCTACATCCTACCTTCTGACAGCCACAGGAAGGGATGGACATGTTGCAAGGTGCAACACTTCAGTAACCAACTGCAACCTGACTGATCTGCACTGCGGACAGACGTACAGCATAAACATCACTGCCAGTGGAGACAACTGCACCAGCAAGCCCCGCACTTCATCCTTCAGAACAGGTAGAGATAGACATTTTAGTTTAATCCATCAGGATAATCCACTCAGTATTAATACTGCTTTCATTGGGCACATATATCAAACAATATGACAATAAGACAATTGAAACATCAAACAGATGTTGGATGGGTTTTCTGCTTTTCTTGATATGAATCTCTTCAGGTTTTGGACAGTTTTTCTGACAAAACAAGGGTGAGGTGGATGTTTTTCAGAATGTTCTGACATTGTATAGACAATACAAATAATGAATCGGCGAACTATTGAAATTTTTACTTGCAGCCCTAAAAAAAGTGATATTTTTAGTACAGAAGAGGAAGCCAGCTATTTGGAGCTGAGTCCTCAGGGAAATCGTGCCGACATCTTCTATTTTGATACTGCAGTTTTATCTTTTCATGCCATAATGAAATAGTAATCAATTCCTGGTGTTTGAAAAGTAACTTTTATTGTTGTTCTGTTATTGTACTAATCAATAATAATCAAATGCACCATCTAGCTGCTACACTCTACTGTTTGGTTTCTACATTGCCACCAAGTTAAACTGACTGAAGGTACAGTACAGTACAGCATACTGGGTTTTACACATACTAGTCACCTGTCTTGATTAGATTAATGCATCGAGCGCCTTTCCTTGTTTTGAATTTTTTAACTCATAACCAACAAGGATGGATTAACATTATACCTAAAATGTCAGACTGCAGGCCAGCTTCCTGTCTGATTTTCTAATAGGTGTTGTTTTCTCTCTGTGGTCGCAGTGCCCTGTGGTCCCTCTGGCCTTGCAGTGGATATTAATTGTGGGACCAACTCTGCCATGCTGTCTTGGGGTGCCAGTGAAGGCACTGTGGAGTATTTGGGCTTTGCCCAAGCTATGGATGGAAACATGCTCTACTGCCACAGCACTGTCCCCTTCTGCACCATGGAAGGCCTGGAATGTGGTCGCGTTTACAATTTCTCTGTTAAAGCCTCAAATGGTGTCTGCAACAGCTCACTCAGTGCACCTCTGCAGGCGGGAGCAGGTAAATATTAGAGCTCAAAAATAAAATTCACCATAATTAATGCTCCAATTAGTAAATTGAGCACAAATTCATTTTAACATAAACAAAATATGTGGATAAACAAGTGTATGTTGACATTAAAATGTTAAGGCTTGCTCAGGTATAATACAAAAATAAGTACACAATAAATTGGTTGTTACTTCCCTGCCATTTGGTTTAATACCAACAATACAGCTAGTCTAGTAGTAAACATATTGTAAAAATCAGTTTATCCTACCGAGAAGTCCAGACAGGAAGTTTAAAATGTGTTTTCAAAGGACTACATTTAACAAGTGGTATGCTGGTAGACTACACATGAAGAACAAGAGCTAAAAGTATTTTACTGGTCTAATTTCAATGTTAAAATACTGACTTAACTCTCACCGCCTCAGCTCCATGCGCTCCGACTGCTCTGAAAGTCCGAATGCAGAAGATAGGCCAAGCTCACTGGGCCATGACGTCATGGGACAGCGTCAATTGTTCCGACGTTGAGTACCTTGCGGAGATAACCGGACGAATCCAGAACAACCCACAAGCCCTGATGGATGTCTTTTCCTACTGGCTGCCCAGGAGATACTTTGAGTTCCCAATGCCTTGCAGCACAGCTTATAACCTCACTGTACGCGCCAGAAACTCCGGTGGGGTCAGCAAGCCATCTACTGCCTTTACTGGAGTCACAGGTAACTTTACACTGCACTCATTCTTAACTTTATACAGATAGTGAAGAGTGTTTTAGGGACCTTTACATAGATATAGGTGTTTATTAAAGCATTTTCAACAATTGTACCTTAAGTGGAAGCTGGTGTATAAATAGACAATAAATGACTATAGTAAAATACATTTGTAATAATATAAAATGAATCTTCTTAGGAAAAGTTATAATTGTTGACGAATACCGTCAACAATTTATAAACATTTATAAACACTTAAGTGTCTTAATATATGCTAACAACTACATTATAGTGTTATAAACCATTTATTAAATGCTTGTGTACTGCTTATAAATGCTAAATGGGGGGAACTAAACTAAAGTGTTACCTAAAAATGATGATGCATGTTTTAAATACAACATCCCGCAGTCCCTGTTAACAGCATTTTCACTCTCTTTCCCAGTCCCCTGTTCTCCACAGAATGTGAGATACAGTGGTAACAGAGACTCTGCTGTGCTTTCCTGGAATGCGTCAGTGTTTGCCACAAGGTACACTGTCTACAGTGTGTCGGGGTCAGGCCGTGTCGAGCTTTGCAACACCACTGGGCTCTACTGCCAGCTGACCAACTTCTATCCTAACGCCACTGAAGTGACAGCAAGCAATGCAGTGGGAGACAGCATCCCTAACCGAAATATTACAGGTCAGACGCAGGGTGAAAACATCTGCGGCACAACACACTTTTCAAGGAATAATCTTTCTGTGATTTCATAAAATTTTAGCAGTTTCTGCCTCCATTACTTAGTGATTTTTCCTTTATCTAATTATTTCTCATTCTAAATTTGTGGTTTTGCCAAGCAAAATTCTTCGATGTAGTGAAGTACATGAGGGTGCTTACACACCTAATCTGTTTATCTGTCTGGGATCTCCCCTGACACATCAAGAGCTCCAAATTAAACAAATTTTCTGCCAACGGAATATAGCAACAACACAGTAACAATGTCCTTGTAATTTTGCGGTACAAATGGCTCTTATTTTGTCCCATTTCTGTTCATCAGTCAATGATATACGAGGGCTTGGTTATTATATTAATGCATGAAGAGTTATTCATTTAGTTCATCTTACATGTCTGACATAAGGGAGTATAAACGCACGTTCAGTAAGGTCCTGCATAAATTGCGGTCAGTCACCTGAATTTGAAACAAATGGGAGATGAAATGGATCACAGAAATCCATCATCTAAGTATTTGACTGTCCCTCACAGAAATCAATGCTGTGTTAACTAGTAAACAGCTGCAATTATCACTGCTGCCAAATCCAATCAATGTTCAATTGTCCCCCCCCCCCTTCTATATTTAAAATATATAAATGTTCTGACGAGTATGTTCTCACCTTTCTCAGGTCCAGTACAAGATCGCAGAAGAAGAGATTTGCGGACCAGTGAAATCTTTGCCGATTTTGACAAAGGTAATTGTAGTTTTATTACATAACTTAGAGATAGTGTGAAGCATGTTAATGAATCATGAATCTGTCATAGGCCTTTACTATGACACAAGTGTTCATTTCTCACATCTCTCTCTCTCTCTCTCTCTCTCTCAGATCTTGAAACCCCAGAAGTGACTGTGACAGTAAGTGGAGTTTCCTTGTATGTGAATTGGACGACCGTGAAGGATGCGACAGAGTACACACTTGTGATTGAGGAGGAACAGAAAGACCAGGAGGCCATTCAGCCACCTATAGTGAGAACCACGGAAGGTAATTTTTACAAAGTGACTGACCTCAAGCCTTGGACCACCTACTGCATCAGGCTGGCAGCCAAAAACACCATCAAGCAAAGCAACTACTCCATTAGGCCAATATGCAGAAGCACTGGTGCCTCCAAATGAACCACAGATCCACTTATTAAATAGACACTGGACTCAGCAGAAATAACGGTTATATGTTTGTTTTCTTCACTCTGTAGCATCCATAACATAACTGTTAACAGTTCAATCTCTAAAAACTTTAGAAAGAAAATTGTAAAAAGAAAGTAATTACAACTACAAAGCTACAGCATCATTCTTCTGTTTGGGGTATGTCTTGCATACCACGAAGAAATTGTGATCAAACCTGAGGAGAACCTTTAGATTTGAATGCTTATGAATCTTTGTTAGCAATAGCATATATACATTTCCATTATTTTGGCTGGTATCATAGCATAACAATGTATTGCTGAAATTCTATTTATCAAAAATGGTTTTATTTTCGAGATAGGCTATTAAGATTCTCTGAATGATTGTTAAACTAAAAAAGTAGTGTAAACATATAAACTCATAATTTATCAAGCAAAATTTTTTAAAACCATGCAGTATACTGTATTTCCTTTATGATGTACTATGTGACTTCTCAGTTTGTGAACACGTTGACAGATCTTTTTTTTTAATTCTTTCAATCCCAGATATGAAGGAATAAAAAAAATAATCTGTGAAACAATAAAACACCCCTCTGTTTAAACATTAGTGTTCAATGTTGCCTTTTTTTAAATCAACTGTGTGTGTTTCTATCTAAAGCTTTGACTAATTATTGCAGCCCTAGATAGACACACACGTACCTGTGGAACACATCAGTAACTTACATTGTTAACATAGACCTCAATGACTAATATTGGCATTCACTCCATTTGGCCATTAATCGATTAATGCCACATTATGTAGTTTGTGTTTTCTTTCTTTCTTTGCAACTTAAGGCTACACCTCATTCATTATGGGAGACTGTTTAGTTTTGAAGTACACTTATATTAAACACTGACAGATCTTTAGGAAATAATTTAACAGCTTCTCTGAACCAAGGGTGTTAAAATCCATTATCTCCACTGGCAAAGGTTGTTTCAAAAGTATAGAGGTTTACATCCTGAATATGTTTCTTTTTGCTGTCCTACCAAAGAAATTACATTTATACAGTATGTCACAGCCTTGAACTTTCACTGTGTGTTCAAATGTACCTCACCATCAATTAGACTGGCTTCACCTTCATAATATAAGTCAGTTTATATAACAGTATATTGCGTATCGCTACATGATCTTGGCCTCACGGGAACCTGACCGCAGTATCTGAAGGGTGACAATGTCTTTAACTGCTTTTCTAAACCAGGGGTAGAAAAAGGCATGGATCAGAGGATTAAAAGTGGAGTTACAAAGGAACAGCCAAAGTTGAGGTAATGAATTTACACCAGATGAGGTGTCCTGTCCTGCTAGAGAAGGAATGTAATGTGGACAGAGACAAAGTATAAACACAAGAAGGGTTATACCACGAGTTCTAGCAGCTCTAATCTCAGATTTCTTAACAGTTGCAGTTGATTTGACAGCTGAAATTTGAGACCGCATGGCACATGGCTGGGTAACAGCCACCACAAAAACTCTCATGCTCTCACCGAAAAAGGTCAGAAGGTCTACTGCACCTTTTCTACTGTCTACTTTTTGGGGGGCTTTTCCACCTTTAATGGACATGACAGCTAGGTGAGAGAGAGGGGGAAGACATGCAGGAAATCATCACAGGTCGGACTCGAACCCTGGACCTCTGCGTCGAGGTATAAACCTCTATGTATATGTGCGCCTGCTCTACCAACTGAGCCAACCCGGCTACAACAATTAAACATTCTTGATAGCAGGAATCAGACAAATCTATTTGTGACAAGTGATCTTTCAGTAATATAAAGCTGTAAATAACAGAACCAACAGAGACACACAACCAACTGCTTGGTGTTACCGTGGAAGAATAGCAAAGAGGATCACAAAAAGCCAGATAGCTGTCAACTGATATGAGCACCATGCTCCCAACAGAGGAAGAAGTGAGGGTGAAGCTCAACAGGTAGAAAAGAGCACAAGGGATTTTACCCAGAAATATGCAGGACTGCAGCATGATGATTCTAGCTGGCATCACTGCAAAGCCCACGAGCAGTCGGACACAACCAGGGAGAGGAGGATGAGATTGGTGGAGGTGTGAAGCTGCCTGCAGGGGGAGATTATGATTAGAGCCTCATATTCAGTGCAAAAGAGTTCAGAGCCCAGCAATTATTGAGAATAGAGACAAAATATGGAAATTTTACTTTGAGAGACCCAGTATTATGAAAACCAAACTACATAGCCTACATGTCAAAAAAAGGGCTCTAGAATATCAATCGGATCCACATTTTTGGAAATAATTACTACAGCACTTGGTGGTATTGAGTAGCCTACAAGTTTATCATGATTCACTATTATAGTGACACATTTATACATAACAAGTAGGGCTGTCAATCGATTAAAAAATGTAATCTAATTAATTACATACTCTGTGATTAATCAAAATTAATTGCATACATAATTAACGGTGCCTGAACCGATTTTTTTTTTTTTTAAGAAAGTAAAAAAAGAAAAGAAAAAAAAGGGTACTAAACAACAGTTTTCGACATTAAAGAACGGCTTGTTATTGCTAAGGCCATATGGTCAAAATTAATAATAAAATGCTAAATAAAAATAATGTATAACAATAACTTATTTCACTAGTAAATTGCTGAACGACAAAAACAACCATCAGATGGGAAAAGGACATTTACAATAACTTCAAATGCACCACGAGGCTGTAGTTTACCAGTTTCATTGAACGCACCGTCTGTGTTGTTTCTCCAACGGCAGCTGCAGATCGTTACATACCGGTGTTGAATCCTCTACAGTAAAACACAGTCAAACTTTACACCGTTTAGCGTTAGCTGTCAGCATTTTAACCGTTTTTAATCCAGCTACTAGCTAGCGGTAGGCTAACGTTAGCTGCTGTGTTAACTAGCGTCACGTGCAGCGGTGTTTGTGTTGCCTGTATCGTCTGTTTCAGAGCATCAGAGAGAAGTGCAGACATATCAGTGGCACCAGATTTCGGTGGCCAGGGTTGGCAGGAAGAAGATTTGTATAAGTAAATGTTCCAGTTAATGATCCAGGCAGAACATTCTCGTCTCCCTCCTTCATTTTACAGTCGAATGGTGGCTAGAACGGCTCCGGGTCAAACGTCAATATGGAATGGATTAATCTGCGTTAATTTTTTTAACGCGTTATTTCTCAGATTAATTAATCGAAATTAACGCATTATTTTGACAGCCCTAATAAAAAGATACTAAAAATGAGTCTTAGCTTTTTAAAAACAGTCCAAAAACGTGTATAGAGGCTGGACTAACAGCTAAAGCCTGTTTTTTTTTTTTTTTTGTGTGCATCGAACAAACAAAGCTTCCATCCATGAATTTAATTCATACGCACTATTAGCTGTCACATTTCAAGAAAAGTGTCTGTGCCTGAAGTGGGAGAAGGAGATGATGAGCAACAAGTCACAGTGAGCAGAGCGAGGCAGCACAGCAGTGTTTTGATAAACAAGGCCTGGGGAGTAACAGACGGTGTTCAGGGGAGGGACACAGTGGTCAGCTGCTTCCAATGTCTCCACCATCAAGAGATCTGAACAGAGAGCTGAAGAGGTCTAGCAGCCTCTACATTAACTTTTTCTTTCTTGAGATTAGATATTTATCTCTCTTAATTTCCATCATCTTTGCTGTTGCCCTCCCATCAGCTTGTATTCCCCATAATTCCTGATCATCAACTCTTCCATTACATTATTCACTACCCCACATTTCCCTCCCTCTTTCAAACTACCACTATCCACTTTGCATTGATACGCTTTGCATGTGACAAATACTACCAAACCAAAACTATATGGCTTAATACACTTAAATTAAAGCTGTTCTAATTGATATTTTTATATAAAGAATGGCTCAAATGAGTAATGTGAAAGGATGAGTTGCTCTGGGTGTCTTAACGCATTGTTTTCATGTTTCAGCCATAACTTTACAGTTTTGGTTCGCTCTCATCAGCGTTGTTTTTGAACCACAGCAGGCAGCTTTTTTAAGCAAAAAAGCTTTGATAAACCCACTTCACACTACCTACTGAGCGCCAAACAGTTGATTGAAAAAGTGCTAGTGCACATAATGGAGGATTAACCATTGTGTTGTCTTCCCGTCAACCTTGAAAAAAACGATGTTTTTGGCGCCTTTTTTTCAGTTTGTTTTTGCTTTTTCCAGCGTTTTAAATTTTTCTTCTACACATTTTCAGCGCTTATTTTTATGTCCCATATTTTCTGATATAAAACAAAAATTTTAAACGGGTCAATGTGTCCCGAAGTCAACACAAGGGTTAAGGAGCTTAGGAGCCAAACATTTCCTTCAGGAGTTGGTGGACACCTAGGAAGGAAATATCTATTCCTAAATCTATGAACACAACAAAAATACATTATTCTCTTTTGTTATATTTTTTAATGTGCCTATTAGGTATTTAGATGCTCTTTGTACTTGAAGTAAACTTGTGCATTGTTTTAACCGTCTTCATCATTTAGTATTTGAAGGTATTTTGATATGATTTAATTACATATTAGAACAGCAGTGTTTTCATAATATCAGTAAAAGTGGAACCTATCAGTAACTTCTGTTTTTAACACAGGCCTCAATTACTTTAATTTTGCCATTCATTTTGATTGGTCACTCAACAGATTTATGAGACTGTTCAGCTTTGAAGAACATTAATAATAAACATACTGACAGGATACATTTAGGAAATAATTTAAACATTTACATAGGCCAAACAAATAATCGATTGACTAAAATAAATAATACATTTTGACATCCTGCTGGCCATAGAGGAAAAGACAGAGTTTCACCAAAAGACTGTAGGATCCATCCTCTGTAGAACATGCATGTCTGTACATTCAATTCATTCTGCCTGTAAATTCCATTGCAAACCTCTAGCATCAACAGGTGTTGAGATATTTTCAGTCTGGATTAAAGTGGTGGACCGACCTATTTTATACAGTCTTTCTATGGGACCGCTCAGAGTAACGTTACAGACAGACTACCATCCCTAGGAGCTAAAATACTTCGGTAAATTCGCTTTTACTTGTACAAATCTACCTTGTGTTTGCATTAAATGGTTTGCAGGCATCGTCGTTGTCCAAAAAAAAAAAAAAAAAAAAAAAAATACCGCGTCATCACTAAATAATAACAGCGCCCTCTGGGGTCCGGCGAGGACAGTAGCTGAACGCGAAGATGGATCCAATCTTCAGTCCGCCACTTCACAGACAGAGACATCAGTTTGTCATAGATTTTGTCAAGAGGAACAAACCCAAAAAGGTGGCTACCGTCTTAATGAGAAACACACTTCTAAACCAACGTTGGTTTGAGCATGTATGCTAACGATAATTCAAAAGCTAGCTTACGGAATCGCCGCAGCTAAAGGTTTTACCGAACAAATAACGTCGTAGAGCTAACGTCAAACTTCTATACTCTTTGGTAACGTTGGGTATATTTGCACAACAACCTAGCTAGCAAGTTGAGCATTAAATATTTTTCATAACGTTAATGGTTTGGGCATTTGCCGTGATAACTTTAACATTGAAAAGAATAACAAACCCGAACCTCTGGGAAACTTGTATTTCTTCAACCTTAAAATCAACGTTTATTTGCTAACATGACAGCCATAGCTAACCTTTTCACCATGCTTTTCACCGATCCAATTAACGACTGTGCTGCGGTCAAACTAGCCGTCACTCCGCGGTACTATTTTTATTTATTTTTTTACAGTGTATGCATTGCGCAAGGATACGCCCGGTTTTCCCATAGACTGTATGGGTTTTCCAAATACGTTGTTAACAGAGTAGTATAAAATACATATATGGAAATAATATTAATTGGATTAACAGGAAGTATAAAAATACTGTGTCCATTTTATCAAAAAAATAACTATTATTTTAAGGACAACTAGCGTTATAGTCTCACAATCAAGCATTTTTTTGATATAATGTTAGATATGGATGGATAATAATAGAATTCCTGCATGTACTTTGAAATGCCTGCCTTTCTGAAACTTGAGTCGCTGTAAAAACAAACTGCTCCATCATTTCTGACAGTGAATGATACATTTGAGTTCAGGACATCTCTGACTACATTTCACTCAAAATCACTCAACTCAAATATATAAGTCACTATCAGATATGCAATGTGTTTACAGCATCTCAAGTGTCAGAAAGGAAGTCATTTCAAGTTGCAAATTATGGTACTTCTACTTTGAAAAATCTCTAAATTGATACAATACAATGCTTGATTTTGAGTCTGTATAGTCAGAGATGTTTTGGACTCACATTTATCATTCACTGTCAGAAATTATAATTTTTTTCCTCACAATTTGGTGTAGTTTTAGAGCTAAAGGTAGCTATATTTGCACTAACCTAGATTGAAATCAACTTATTAGTGTTAATTGTTCTTCATAATGGTTTGTGTTTTTTACAGTGATAACCCATTCGATATTTATCTCCCTCTAGCCAATAGTCCCATTTTTCCCAGTTAGCCTACATCATCTTATTTCTTTCTCCTCAGGTGGTGGACTTGGGCTGCAGTGACTGCAGCCTTCTTCAAAAACTGAAGTTTCACCGTGAAATTGAACTGCTGGTTGGAGTGGACATCGATGGTGCCAATATAAAAAAAAAGATGTATGTATGTTTAAAAAAGGCTTCATCCAGGACTGGGCTCTTTCTCTGATAACAATACATGGTACGATATGACAGATACAGGGTGCAAAATTAAATATTTTGTCCACCAGCCAAACGGCTAGTGAATGTTCAAATGTTACCATCCACACAATAGATTGCTATTGTTTTTTTTAGCTGGTGAGTAAAGGAAATCTGCCAGCCACTTGCATGTGTCACTAGCATTTGGCTGCATTCGGCTAATGTTATACCCTGGGCACAACTGAAACAATTAGTTGATTAATCAATTGAGTTTTCAACAGAAAAATAATCAGCAACAATGTTCATAATCAGTTTATTTCACTTGTTAAATCAGAAAAAAAAATGGTGAATATAATTGCTGGTTGAACTTTTCAAATGTGAATATTTCAATACCATCTTGGGCTTTTGGACTGCCAACAAATGGAACATGTGATTGGCAACTGTCACTGTCCTCTTGACATTGCAAAGACTAAGTGATTTATGGCTTAATCTGAAAAAAAGATGAATGAATAATAAAAGTATTGCAGTCCTAGATGTATGCAAAGTCACCTAAAATAGTCAAATAGATGGCCATTGCAATTAACCTTTCCACCAACATGCATTTCACCATTTCCATACCAGACAACTCTGTATGATAACTAAATACCATTTTGTTTATTAAATGCTGTTTGTTTGCTTGCAATCATTCATTTGGACAATATCATTTTATAAAACAATAACACAATATGATTGTATCACTGTACTAAAGGTTGATACATTTTACTGAATCATCACTCAGCCCTTTTAGCATTAATCAGTTAACTGACCAGACTGAGAGCCGAGGTTAGACTTGACTAGTGCTAGTGCACCACATGTGAAACCTCTAAAAAAAAAAAAAAAAAAACTTGATCAAGAGTTGGTTTCTTAAACTTTTTGGGTCTCAGATCCAAATTAAATATTAGTAGTTTCTCAAGCAGTGCCCTCCCCCTGCTTGTTGGATAAGAACTTGGTCTTTGGCTCCTCAATCACCTCGTGCTTTTTGTTGTGATAAGTAATACTGTGTGGATTGATAATGTGTACACTATGCTTATATGTTCCTTCAGGCATGGATTAGCGCCTATGTCAACTGACTATCTGCAGCCAAGTTATGATCAGCTGCGCATTGAGCTGTACCAGGGCTCAGTCACACAAGAAGACGCCCGCCTCAGAGGATTTGATCTGGTGACCAGTATAGAGCTGTAAGGGGCTGTTTGGCTGTTGAGGTTCAGTGTCTTCAAGTGTTCATGCTTTGGCAGCTATCGGTAGAAATATTCGTCTTTTTGTTTCATATTTTGTCAATTGTCTTGTTCTCTTGTTTTAACACATTTTCCCCATGTTTATGTGGTCTTTCTCTCTATCAGTGTGGTTTCCATCTTTCTGTTTCTCTGTGTCCCTCTGGGCCATTATTTACCACCATGTTTCCTCCCTGGCTGTCTGCAGCATAGAGCACCTCACTCTGGCTGACGTGAAGCGCTTCTCTGAGGTGGTGTTTGGTTACATGACCCCAGTGGCGGTTATCGTCAGTACTCCAAACTCCGAGTTCAACCCCGTTTTCCCTCGACCGGCAGGTTTCAGGCACAGTGATCACAAGTTTGAGTGGACCAGAGCAGAGTTCAAGTCCTGGTATGCTGGTTTTTCCATTTTCAGGCTTTTTTCGAGTGTAGTGGAAAGCACAAAGTTGATGGCGTTGATGAACATGGTAGAGACAGGGAATGCTAATGGATAAATCCACCCTAACACACATCAGCACTGTTATATAGTCCTCAATCAACAATAAAGATTTAAACTTTATTGTGTTAACATTACATCTTTCCTCAGGGCTCTGAAGGTGTGTTTGGAGTACGGTTACGAGGTGGAGTTCACTGGTGTTGGACAGGCGCCACCCGGCCAGCAGGAGAGAGTCGGCTTCTGCTCCCAGATTGGTGTGTTCCACTGGCTCGGGGGGAGACAGGACTGCAACATGTTGTTTGGTGATGATGCTGAGGATGTGTTTTCATACACACTGGTGAGTAAACTTCTTTATAGATAGTCATTTCTGAGTCATGTTGGCCCAGTCTTAAAAGACACAACCTGTCGCTATGTGACTGATTCATGGGGATTTTTATTCACCTCTTTCCCTCTCCATATTTTCTGTTACTCTCTAGTTTCACTACCAAATAAAGGCAACGCTAGTATACAAATATGTCATATATTTTTGCTGAAACAACTTTTAAATTGGTTGTTAGAATAATGTATTAAATTCAAAGTTTTTTGTGGGTGTCTGGGGTTGTTTAGAGTTTCCTTATATTCAGTCAGCTGATTAACAGATCACCAAAGATGCTAAGTGCACACAACATTATCATCATCAAAAAAACAACAACTTTTATTTATTTTGAGTTCTATATTTACTCTTAGAAGATACAAAAATATGTGGTGGCACTCAGGATGCTCTCACAATCGGTAAAGGTTTCTATGATAATCTGATATTGTGATCTATGTCTCTTTTTTTTTTTTTTAAACCTGTTTCTATATCAGCTCTATAGTATAAACTACCCCAGCCTGCATGACAACAACATCTTGCGGAGGGTCCTGGTGAGTGAGGTGTTGTACTGGGCAGAAAAGCTGAAGAGAAACTGGATTGAGGAGAGGACTGGTGAGAGGGATGACACTTATACATTGTGTCCGGCTGAGGGTGAAGGGGAGGAATGCCTCAGAGCGTCGGAGCGACACATGGAGATGGAAGACAAACAGACAGGTGAACGTCCCGACAGTTGTTCACAGTTCCTAAAAATTTTGTGTATATCTTTGGTTTGATAATAGGGAAACAAATATTGGAAGCAATAGGGCCAGCAAAAAGTGTCCAGGAAATTATTCTGAACTGTCTGAATCTCAGTTCCAATTGGTGTGTTTTCTCCTAAATCAAAGGTTTCTCCAGAATATCATTGTGTTTTGTACTGCCAGGTTGTTTGTGATAAAATGTTATTGGCAAGTTTAACACATAAGAAGCTTAAAGGTTTACTATGAGTTCCTGCATGGTTTCAGCGCAATTTCATTTTTGTCTTAAATTGTAGGCATCTCTCCTTGATCCGCTGGCTGCCTGCCCCCCTGAATACACCGTGAAAAAGCCCGGTCTCGGGTAGGGCTGTGTATTGGCAAGAATCTGGCGATACGATACGTATCACAATACATGGGTCACGATTTAATACATTGCAATATATTTCGATACTGTGCGTAAGGCAATATATTGGGATTTTTTTAAAGTATAATTTTAGAAAAACTTATAGTTAAAAAAAGACATGATGTTCATAAAAGTCAAAGAAGTTTACTTTAGGTAAACAATTCAGTACACAGAAAATCAAACTGCCAGTTTGGGATTGTGGTTCACAGGTTCTTAGTGAGCAAATTTTGATATGCTAAAGTAGGCCAAAGTTCAGCCGTAGCTACATTGTTATCTTCTAGCAAAATGTCAGACACTGCTAAATAAAATCTCGCGATACTCAAGTGTATAGATTTTTTTCTTACACCACCTCTCTCGGGAGACAACACAGGGGTCGTAAACGTCAAATCAACACTAGAGGCACAGGCTGTGCACCAAAATACAACAAACAACTCCAGCCAATGACTGACAAGATGGTTGGGGGAGTGGGTGGGGGTTAGTGACAGTTAGTCAGTTAGTCATTACAGTTACGGAAACATGGGGGGAGGGGCGAGCTTGCTCTGTTTTGTTTGGAATTTACTTGGAACGTAAACACAAGTGACCATGCAGGAACTCATAGTGCACCCTTTAAATTATGTTTCTTTAAAAAATAACCAACGTAGTATACCTCACAGCAGCATGTGGAGCAGAGATGAAAAATCCGGGGGAGCATCAGGAATCAGAGCTGTTTTGGACAAATGGCAAAGGACAACAGGAGTCTTGCAAATTGCGCAGGTGTGTTTCCTCGAAGAAGTTGAGGAGGGACAGTATGGTGATGGCGAGTTAAAAGCCAGTTTGTGACATGCAGATCACAAGCACAGGCCTTGTTTTTGTGGCACCTGTACTTTTGACTTCCTGCTATACATTTGTCTCATTACATTTGTATGCTTTACCATGATACCAACTATTAAACAATATCAACGTAAAGTCCTATATTTTTTAATTTCAGTATTTGTTTCATGTAGCTGCTATAAAAATAAAAAAAAACTCTCACAAATGTCATTATTGATCTTTCATTTGAAAAATATCTACAAAAAGTTGGCATCACAGCTAGCATAAAGATTTAATGTCATAATGTCACCTTTTGTGTGCGCTGGCAGGTGTGTGTCTGTACCTCTGGCTGTGCTTTGGTCCTGCTGCCCCAAACTCAGTGTCCTGAGTGGAAGTCTCAGTAATCTCAGACATGTCCTGATGGATAACACCGAAGTTAAACTGAGCCAGGACGGCTCTGCTGTGCTCTTAAATGACCAGGACCAAGGTACTGTTAACATGTGATCACTTTGATGTCTATTATATGTGTAAAACTTAAAACATTTATGATGAGAAGGGGAAGAATATATTCTATAAGTTGTCAAAGTTAGTAAGCAAATTACTCTTCTTCTAGTGTGTACATTTCTTCTCCACTGGTGATGTTCCGCTTAAGCAGACTACTCGACACAGTATTGGTTTTTCAAAGTAGAGGCATCGCTGCAAGATGTGTCGATGCCTTGCTTCAACACAGCCACTGCCATTTTGACTGTGTCCGATGCTTCTTCCTGCAGTGCGTATTCTGTGAATTGAGAAGTTGTTGTGGTTGTGACACTAGTCCTTCATTTGTGTTTTTTTTAGACCTTGAAGAGGAAGAAGAGGATCATGATGATTTGGAGGACAGTGGGTATGCAGTATGCTCCCACAGTGTTGAGCCAGAGGAAGACTGGGAGAAAAATGTTTGATCTAGAAGGTGCACCTTTGTTGTCGGGACAAGTAGCTGACTTGTTGAGTGAGCAAACGGTTTTCCTTGGTTACCACTGGACAGTGCAGTTGTAGCAACAGTCCCCAACTGCACTGTAGAAACTAGCTTTTGGATTTATTAGATGGTTTATTTTGACTGCATCTTTGTGTTATAGGCGACAATAAAGCTCTAAATGTGAGAAAAGGTTCACATTGAGTTGTGCATTATACTTATACCCAAATTGAAGCACAATCTCAAACAAGGATTTTAACCGTTTTATTTAACAGTGCAAGGTACACATTTGAAGCATCCTGTACACTTGTTAAGGAAGCAAATGTTGGTCGAAAGCACAAGTGTGGACAGTGTCAGAACAGCGCAGAACATCACTTTACAGGTGAATACATTTTACAGTTTTAGACATAGACAACAGCTTCACAGAAGAGAAGAAGAAACCATGTTTGTAACAACATGTTAGGTACCATGATAATTATACCTGTCACACAGGTAAAACCAAAACATCTCCGATAGTTATTTGGTAGCCATAAATCATGCACTTAACACTGTCTTAACTATGTAGTGATAACCCTTTTTTGTCTTCACAATAAAAATATTTAGCAAAAATATGGCACAATATCAGCAATGAAAGATTTAAAAACAAAGACGATATCTTCCTAGATGTGATTTATCAACATTGGACATTTACACCTTGCCAAAAATATAAACACAAAATGAGAACACTGATTTACAGTTACATCATACACTGCACAGATATCGTTTAACATGAAGTAATGAGAACAAAATGTTTTCCCACATGCTAAATAGGCAAGCGAAATTGTTCCTTCAATGTGGTAATATTCAGATTAAAAGATGGCACAATTAAAATTAGAAAAACAAAAACAGGTTTTAAGTTCTGCAAGCTAACAAAAGGACATCTTAATCATGCAGAACATACAGACATAAAAAGAGAACACTGACGTATAGTTAAAACACCATACACTGATAATGCATGTGCAGATATTGATTTAACATGTATATAGTTTATCTTGGAGGAGTTATCCTACCTCTAATATGGCTTATGACAGGAGACAGAATATTACAGATGCTGTACAGTCTGTTTTCACTCGTTATAATGCATCTAGTATTCTCATTATGCATAGGCCTAACAGGCTTCCAGGTAATAACAGTGTGTTGTGTACTTTGGCTAATTTGCTAATAAAAAGAATACATTGTGCACACAAATAGTGAATGCTCATGATGACATCAGGAGCTCAAAACTCAGTAGCACTAATGGTTTATGTATTGATTGCATTAGTCTGGTTTACCAGATGTCTGACATCATTGTCAGGCTTTGTTCCTCCCCTTCCTCCGATTGTGATTGGTGTAACCCCCCCCCCATATCCCAGAAAATTAAGCAGTGCAGCCAGACCATATTCCAGCACTAACACAGCACTGTGGAGATAGGGCTGGCAATGCAAGACTATGATTGCATTGTTTAATTATACTAGTTTTAAGACTGTTCTCAAATCTTACAGTTAAGATGTTAGGAGGTATAGATACACGCACAAAACTAGTACTCTAGGCCTTTTTAAAAACAGGTGCTGTTGAGTATTTTCCTTATGGCAGTGGATTACTTAACTAGTCCTCTGTACAATCCTTAAGTGAAACAAATGACAGTATGCTTCAGTTACACATTAATTAAATTGTTAGTACGTCACAGGATCTTCTATTTGTTCACTGATGTAAGCTTCCTGGTCAACAGGCCAGCTCAGCAAGATGCAGTTAAGTTTCAAAGCATAGGTATACAATAGATACATGGCTGAAATGCTTGACATTAGATATATGCCCTTCTTATAGTAATATTCATCACAGAAGCCCCTTTTTTTTATTTTCGGTATCAACTGCCCTACAAAAGGCAGACAGCAGTAACTTAGGGGGAAAACACAGTATGTACCAACAGAATGTGTTTTTTCAGCTTTCCTGTCCTTTTAAACTATTTTTGTTTACGAAAATAAACTTTTATCATTATTCAGTCTTTAAATTATGATAATTAAATGTATCCGTTTTGCTGGGTGTCTGTACATCTATTATTAATATTAATATATAGTAAAATAAATATAATTTACAATGTTATACATATAAATATGTATACATGAATGTCACCAGAGTCAAAAGCAAAGATGGAGTTTAATAAAATCTGCTAAAATATGAATTCAAGAAACTGGATTATCGATATCAGTATAGTCAGAAAGTTGGATTAAAAAACTCTTTGAACAAAAAGTTTCGAACATATATGTTGCCGTGTTTTGCCTTTGTAGGGCAGATTACTAGAATAGGACTTTCTAAAACATAGCTCCGCGAACAAATACCTATTATGATTACTAGAAAGCAAATTGTCATGTTCTCCCATTTTCTTTTTGCAAGTACCAATATAGCATTCCTTACAGGAGATCATGTCACATCCCTCCAATCATCCAAGATAACAGGATAACGGTTACTACTAATAAAAGTGGTCTTGTCACATAGCGGACACGTACACATTCATACAGTTCACGTTCACTCATCAAATAGCTTAAGTCTGATGCCTCGTCTTTGTAGTAAAATCCTCTTAACTTCAAAACCCCAACGGTTGTCGGAGTGCCAACAACTACAACTTTTTAGCAGCTTATAGGCTAATATTAAATCCAACGTCCCATTTGAAAAGGAAGTCCAAAACAAACACTGAGAGACTAAAGGAATGTATTGAAAGCGCATTGCATACTCCTCTTCAGTTTGTTCTGATGATGCACACACACAGCTCGTCCCGGTGTCCTCCATTAGAGAGAAAGACTAATCGTTTTCTTCCAGTTTCTAATAAAGTTGACCTCAAAAGATGAGGCTAATCTACACCCAGAAAGGAGTGGTCAGTTTCAGTTATATACATGTTAATGGCCAATGTTTCATTTCACTTAATTCATAGCTGTATGTTTAAACTGAGATAACTGTTTACCTCTTACTCTTAAAAATCTATCAGGGAGCTACAGTGTCATACAGGAGATATGAACACAGGAGGGCACTGTTGTAATGTCACCCGCTCACAGAATGATCAGGTCAGAGATGGTGCTGCTGATCAGGTAACGGTTGTGCTGTAGGAATGCAGAGTGAAATTGACACAGCATTGCCTCCAGTTTTTTTTTATGTAAGCAGTGTCAGTCCACCTCTGAGAGGCTGCCGGTCTAACGCTTTATGACCACCTGCTCGTACGCTCCAGCACCAACCCTGGGATAACAAAAAAAAGACAAAATTAGCAACCCAACGTAATATCTGGCTCACATATCACAAAGAACGGGCTGACAACATACAATGCATCATCATTGAATCAATCATTCCCGCTTTTTTTAGTAAATAATTCTGCACCAAACCAGGTCATTATTTAAATACAGAAAAGTTATCAATACACAGTAAATGTGCTAAAAGTTGAGTAAGCATTCCTATGGAAGTATGTTACATTATGTTTCAACCTATCACTAGGCACTGTAGTAGGTATCAGGCTGTGCCGTTTAATATACTGGGCGAAATGACAGGCGAGACCATTTTCTAACCCTGACTTAGTCTATATCCACGACGATCTACTTCCGGGATTGCTATCGGTCTGCCGGAAATTCCGCCGGATGTCACTCTTTCCGGATGTCCGTTACCTTATGCCTTCTTTGTGTTGTAATTTTAAGGATTTATGAGGACTATGGTTGACTGCGCCTCAGATCTCTGCATGGTAAATCCAGACAACTAGCTCGACTATCTGTCCAATCTGAGTTTTCTGTTGCACGACTAAAACAACTTTTGAAAGTACACATGATCCACCAAAACAAGTTCTTTCCCAAGGCTGTTTTGCAGCGACACCGTGGCTGCCCAAGACGATTGTGATTGGTTTAAAGAAATGCGATTAAATTAATCTGATTATGTAATGTCATTAGTTTTGCAGGTATCTAGTCCATATAAACCAAAGTACTGGACAAATCTAAACTTTGAGCCGATGTTGGCACCAGATGAGAAGTTAAGGGATCACTGAAATGATTAACACATGAATGTTCCCACCAAATTCTCAGAACAATTTATCTAATAGCTGCTAAGATGTTTCACTCACACCAAAGATGTCAACCTCATTGTGGCGCTAGAGGAAAGGTTTATAATAAAAATAGCATGCCAATCCATCTACTAGTCATGGACGTGTCAGTCTGAACCAAAGTGGTGGCCCAACTGTCAGACTGATGTTGCCATCCCTAGAGCCATGTGGCAATAAAATCAGTAACATAACACAATCTCCTAGACAACAGTTATTGTACTCTTATCCAGAGAAAGTTGGAAGCGCCAATTATGGTTGAACCTTTGACAAAAGACTTAATGGAGAATTCCGGTCGATTCCAACATGTAGCTCTGTTGTTTTTAAATTTGGAGTGCTGTCGGTAGCGAGAAAAATGAAACAATCGGTGTTGCCTACACCGTGTTATCCTCCTGCTAGCAATAGCACCCAACAGGCTTAAACAGGGCAAGTTTTGCATGCATAAAAGTTCTGCTAATTCAGCTCTGTTTAGTTCCGGTGTTGATACTGCAAGGAGTGCTTCAGGACTGTCTAAAACTACAACACCGAAAAGAGATGCAAACATATTTTCAAAAATAGGCATATGCTTATTTTTTTAGAAGTACGTGCTGTAGTACAACTAGCAGGAGACAAGTTATATTTGAGGTAAGTTTGGAGACACTACCTTATTTAATCATTAAATTAATAGCCTACATATCTTTGTTGTATCTGTCGGTGCATTCACATGACACAAACCTTCCGTGATCGCGCTTCACCCCCACCCCTCCTCCACACAGTTGCTACTGTATGTAGCCAAGGAGGACACGGAGGATTAAAAAAAAACAAGATGCACTAGAGGTAATTATTTTTACTGGAGTTTCTGCGCGCGAAAGTCGCCGGACGAGACCAATTTCTAAACACAGCCATGCTGAGAAATACAGAGTGTTTTGTGGAGCCGATAGTCTTCATTAGCTTTGTTCATTTGGCTTGAATGTAACGGATGTTCATTATTGTAAAAAAGTTACACACTAAAGCTTTAAGTTCAGTGAATATCACATGCTCACCTGGTGGGAAGGTGATGGCTTCCGAGGGCTGTGCTTCCCCCAGGGCCAACAAACAGACGCAAGCCTTCCTCTGAAACAGACAGAGTTGTAGTCAGTAGTCATACGGTCAGTACAGAGAGCACCCACATCCTCCTGTATAATTCTTGTCATGAAGAGCAGCCAGTTGCTAGGCAATCTAAAAATAATCATGTATTGACAGCAGCTTTCTTTTCCTAGCTTTGAGCTGGATGAGACCTTGAAAAGAAAAACAATGCAAGTACACAGACTGACTCATGGGGTAGCACAGTACTGTCAAGTTAATTATTGTGTTAGGCAAAGTAGCTCTGCATTTACTGTAACACACACAGTCATACTCCAGACTAGGGCTGCAACCAATGATTGATTGATACAAATTGAATGATATTTGTGGTTTGTGATTATTTGATGGTCAGAAAAAAAATTCCGGCAACTATTTTGATGATTGATTTAGCTTTTGAGTCAATTTTCAAGCCCAAAAAGCCCCAAATTTGCTGATACTAGCTTCCTAAATACAAATATTATGCTTCTTTTTATTTTATATCACTGTAACTGTTGGTCAGAGACATACAAGAACATTTTAATGACAAAATAATTAATAGATTAATCAAGACAATTGGTAGATAAAACAATGAAAACGATTGTTAGATGCAGCCCTAGTTTAATTAATAATTTTTTTTATGAATCAAGTTTCTGATTAATTTCCTGTCAACCGAGTAATTGATTAACATATCTGCTACAGAGTTTGAGAATAAGGTTGTGTTTTGTAACTTTAACCTTTCCTTGAAGAGACGATACAAGACATACAACATTGACACCCCAAACAAACCTGCAGAAATGGTGATCCCTATAAAAGACACCTTATGGCGTTTTTCCATTACGTGGTACCTGCTCGACTCGCGTCGACTCTACTCGCCTTTTTTGGTTTTCCATTACGAAAAAAAGTCCCTGGTACCTGCCAACAGGTACTTTATTTAGTATCACCTCCGTTGAGGTTCCAAGCGAGCTGAGGCGATACCAAAAGGTGACGTGAAAACCTGCAGACTACCGATTGGTCAGAGAGAATCGTCACTAATCATTGCTAGCGTCCGACGGGGGTGTCCTGAACAAACCCGCCATTTTTAAATAGTTTAGCCAGCAGTGTTTTTTTTTTTTGCTGCCTCCAGCTCCTTTTGAAACTACATTTTTCTTGCCGAGAGTAAAAAACAACACACCTTTGACGTTCTGTGTGTGTGTCGCGTTAGGTCACGGCAGTTTCCGGCGGTATCGCTTTGACAACCAGCCACGCTCGCCTCAGGCATGAGGCAATGCAAAATGGAGGACGGGGCACCGCGGTCAAGTCCAGTCGAGCCGAGTCGAGCAGAGCTGGTACTAGCAGTGGGTAAACGCCATTACTGTTTCTCTGGATGAGTAGCCTACCTTCAGCACTGGAGTCCAGCAGGCTGGGTGTAAAGTCTTGACTCTGGAGAATCTTTTCCACAACATCGTCAGCATCCACCCGCGTGTCGTCCATTCTTTTTAGCTGAGACTCCATGGAGTCCTGCTTCACGGGGTGTCTGAATAGAAGATAAACGAGAGTCACTTTTACGTGACCACTAATGGCTTTCACCACAAACAGAAAATGTGGTTTGTTTCTCATGATGAATCTATATTTCACTTAGTGCTAAGCAAGGGTGTGGCCAATCTGTGGGCCAAGGGATTCCATCTAAGCAGCTGGAAATGATGACCGTTTTTAGTCGACTCATTGTCACCAATCTAGTGGTAGCTTCATATTGACATGTACAGATATGAGAGTGTGTATAGATTTTTTTCATCTAACTCTCGGCAAGAAAGCAAAAAAGCAAATTTACCAAAACTAACTATTCCTTCAAAAAAACTGGAAACCTGAACATTGATAACTGGATGAAGTGAAACGCACTACAGTGTCTGAGGTAATAATAACGTGAGAACTACATGACTAAATGCTGGTCTTCAAAGACTGAGTATAAAGTGCACCTTAAGCTATAAAAGTACTTAAAACCATCATTCCCAGTCAGAATTTACTCTGCTTGATTCATGGTTGGACATTTCACAAAGACAATGACTAAGAATTTCATCAATACTAAGATCCGCTATGGACACCACATAATGAAACCACATACTCTTCTGCTGCTCTGCCTCGCTGCTTTTTACTGCATGACAGCTGCTTCCTGAAATGTGACAGACTCAGGTGTGATTATGCCTAGAGTTTAACTTCCTTAAAACAACTGCTACTCTGTTATGTACTCATTACCTACAATAAAAGAGATCAACATGACTTGCCGACTGCTTTCTGTATGATAATGATTATTATCTGGATACTTTTAGTAAATTACCTTTCTTGACTTGACAAATCACCTAAAGATTCACCTGTTGAGTCGCTCACAGGACGAGGCACTCCGTACTGGTGTACCCGCTGGGTTGTTAGTGGTGGTGGTGGGGACCGGGTGTTCAGGCAGAGCAGGACAGGGTCTGGACTCTCTGTCTCGGTCCTCGCTGGGCTCTGGGAGGCTGCCGATGCCCGTTGAGGCGCTGCCCACCGAATGGTTTCTCCGGTGGCTGAACTCTGACATGCTGGAGGAGCGGGAGTGACCTGTGCTGTATCCTGAGAGAGATGGACAAAGATTTGATAATATAATAATACAGTAGCAGGTCTTAATTCTGCAATTGCTGATTTTCTTTGGCCACTCTGAAATTAAGTCCAATAGTCACTCTCTTTAGCTCTGTTTTCTGCAAAACAGAATTTAGCTGCTAAATTCTTCACTAGGTTTCACCATCACTATGATCAGTAATGTTAAGTAGCTGTATGCCCTGAGAAATCGTGCAAAGGTGCATTGGAGCATTCAAGAGATTGCAACCACCAGCTACTGAGATACATTCATAATATTATATGCATGCATTCAAACATTAAAGAAAGTGGATCAATTTGATGTATGCACATAAAAGTCCAATAATTGCTTTACGAATGAACGACAAGTGCAGAAGAAGATACAGATTTACTGCCTAATGTCTGAATGAAAACATTAATTCATAAATCAATGATCTGTTATTCATATAAGGCATTATACAGTTTTAGTTTGTTTTCTTTCTGGCAAAACCCATTTTGCTGTGCTGTCAAGCGGATTTGCAACTTGCAGCGTGTTAAAAGATTTAGCAGTGCAGTCAAGTTACAGTAACACTCAAGCCCTGTTCACGTCTGCAGGAAGCCATTTCGAGCAAGAGACATCGGAGGCTTTCAGAATCAGCGACATCCTTAAAATCACTTCTCAAAACTTATCTTTAAACAAAAAATGCATTCTATTACTGCTAGCACACTGTTTTGGTATGATTATTGTTTGTATCTTAGGTTGTTGTTGGGTATTTTATTTTTGTTTTTATTTATGATTATCTCAGGGCATCAGATCACTACAGCAAGGGAAGAGCAAACTTCCCACACACGTTAATATGAGGCAGGAAATACATTTTCACATTTTAAATTAGAGAGGCATCAGAGCCATTCTTAGCGCATCTCTCTACTTCCTCTGATCTTTTTATTACGGTCATCTGATCTGCCTGTAATGGAAACTCAGGCCTCAGGTTTGAACTACTCTGGTGTAGTGTCACTGGAACATTGTTTTATCACTTCCCTCCTCTTTAGTCAAAAGCTTTTCTCAGTTTGACCTTAATCAGTTTGACACAAACCTTTCTCCAGAAAAAAAGAAAGATTTATGTGTTGTGTAGTTTACGCTGGTAACAGCTAGTTTTAATTGTCACTCACAAAGCCAGCTTAGACAGCTACATATACATTATATACCATCTGCAAACATGGTCTGTGTGATTGCTTACCATCCATGTCAGGTCGACAACAGTAAATCAGGAAAAACACTTTTTTTTAAATGTTGGGTGCCCTTACCTGAAAGTTTGGACTGTTGGCTGGCGTAGCTGGACGTTCGGGAGTGGCCGCAGCCCCCAAGCTCATCAGAAACAACAGGACACTTCCCTTCTCGACTCTCTGGGAGATTAGAAAGAACAGAAGAAAAGACAAACGGGATGACGAAGGCCTAAAAGCTCTGTTTTAGAAAGAGTCTGTTCTATTGCAACAAACTGCCATAATTAGGTAAAAAAGCTACATGTTCAGCTTTTCTTATGCCTCCACATATAGTTAGAGAGGCACGGGACAAACAAGGACCAAATGTGCAAGGCTCATGCTGTGTACTTATTTAATACCATGGCTCATTCTCAGCTCAATACACCAGATTGGTGTATGGCATAGATAGTTTTTGTGAATGAAAGCAGGTGTAGCTGAACAAAGTAATACAACGTGTTTCTGATGTGAAAGTTTGTGGTCGATTGTACTAATTGAAGGAGAAGGACCGCACACAGACTTGTTTGTTTCACCAATCTCTATTTCAACAACATAGTGCGGAATCAAAACATTTTTGACAGAGATCAGGGGCCAAACAAGAATGCTGGGTTCTAAACCACTTTTTATACATTTCCAAAAGACATTTTAAACACAACATTGGTTGATTGTACTAAACCAAAATTAAAGCAGCAACACAGTAAAAATCTGAGCTGCAGCATGTTTCTTTTGTAAATGATCAAGTATACAACATACTGTTATTTGCAGATTAAACGGACATCACCAGAGATTGTCGACTAGACAAGTTGTCATTGAGACCACAGAGATAAACCCAGTTTGTGTTACTAGCTATTGATTTGTATCTTATTTCTACCAACGGATACTACAACAGAGAAAACTCTCCTCTTAACATATTTAGAGGAATAGCTGTTTAATACTATTACAATACTATACCCACGATAACAACCCGTGTCACAGCTCAGGTGGTTCTGCAATGTAAAGGAAATCATCTGCAATACACATCTGTGAGGCTGAAGAGGAAACCCCGCCAAAAAGCAAAGTTTTGAGAAGCAAGAGTTTGAGCCTTTTTAAAAACACGTGCGGCAACATGAACATGTGTCGAGGCAAAAACGGGCAAAAAGCTGAGCTGCGACAAAGCAGAAGAGTTCAGAGTTCAAATGCCCGCTGGAAAGGAAGGAAAGGGCTCTGCCTCAGCAACACAACAGAAAATAGACACAATTTCAAAAGAGATTAACCCTGAGACGCAGCATAGGTGTCAAACATGACCTATTCCCCCCAATATAATGCACATATTTCTTAACCTTTTCAAAAACAAGCAACTGTCTTTTTTTAAATCTAGTGTAGAATTTAAATACTTATTTGGTTTAAAATTGAAGATAGCATATATTTGTTATGAAAAAAAGTGATTCTAATACTGATACAGGTCATTTTTGACTCACTTATGGAACCTTGTGGGTTCCATTGACCTATGCATCCAAGGGTTAACAGAAAATCTCAAATCACAGAAATATAATTTTATTTCTATGATCTCAATGAATGATTTGTCACACTCCAACTTGTCTTGGAGGATAATAAGCATTCAGGAATATATTATGACAAAAATCCATCTACAAAATAAAAGGCTACACCATATTTCCTCCTAATTTACCAAACCTCCCATTTGAATTGATACTGCTCACACACATGAAACACACCTGCAGCGCACATACACTGCAAACCTGCACGGCCAAGACACGATGATGCTGATAGGAAAGAGCTTCGTCTTCAGCAGACAAATACACATGTGGTGTGCACATACAAACACACAAACCCCCTAGACAGACTTGCACACACTCCTATTTTTAAACGCGCAAGAGCCTACAGGGTTAGAGCAGATTGTAGCTAATCTAAAAGAGAACTAGTTTGAATTATACATGAAAGAGCTGCGCTACACTTAAGCTTCCATGAGAAACAACACTGAAATTTGTTCACACATGGAAAAACGCACACAGAACAAGACAGAGGGGGGTGTTCAGAAATGTAGCAGGATTGTGCTGGATTGGAGATAAATAGCTGTTATATGAAGTATGAGTGCACACACACACACACACACACACACACACACACACACACACAAATAAAAAGAATCAGACATCAGTTATATCAACATCTGCCTGCAGTTTAAAGGTCCCATGGCATGAACATTTCACTATGAGGTTTTTTTAACATTAATATGAGTTCCCCCAGCCTGCCTATGGTCCCCCAGTGGCTAGAAATGGTGATAGGTGTAAACCGAGCCCTGGGTATCCTGCTCTGCCTTTGAGAAAATGAAAGCTCAGATGGGCCAATCTGGAATCTGCCCCTTATGAGGTCATAAGAGGCAAGGTTACCTCCCCTTTCTCTGCTTTGCCCGCCCAGAGAATTTGGCCCACCCATGAGAAAGAGAGAGACATCATGGCAAAGTGGCAGTTGGCCAAGGGCACACCCCCACCCTCCATCTTGCCCCCCCCTCTCCTCCTCAATAGCATTTAAAGCTACAGACACAGAAATGGCACATCCTAAGGAAAGCTCATTGTGGGACTGGCTCTAGTGGCTATAATTCTGCACCAAGGCTGAATTTCGGGAAAGAGACTTCAGATACAGTATTAGGGGACCACTAAGGTCTATATAAAAGATACTTCAGATACAGTATTAGGGGACCACTAAGGCCTATATAAAAGAGACTTCAGATACAGTATTAGGGGACCACTACGGTCTATATAAAAGAGACTTCAGATACAGTATTAGGGGACCACTAAGGTCTATATAAAAGCATCTAAAAAGCAGCATGTCATAGGACCTTTAATTAACTTGTCAATAGTAATGAAGGAAAGTAAGAAACTAGAGGTTAACTTCCATAAAATTTTAATAACTGCGCTTTTCCATGCGACAGCACAGCACGGGGAAATTGATGCTTGTCTTGATGTGTTCTGTCTATTAGAAGGTACTACTTACAATTAATTATGCCTTCCTCTAATGTGAATTTGGCCAGTAAACTTGGATTCTAATCACTCTAAGATTATAAATGTAACCTAATTACCTACTCGGAATCTTTTTATTTCCACTGTTGGTTAGATCTGCTAGCCATATATAATAGAAATTGATGCTACAACAACGACAAGCGATGAGGTGCGACGTAAGCTTACACAGCTATCCAGATGGGGATCTAATCAAACTGAAAATTTGTTTCAGCCTTGTGATCAAAAATGTTGGGAGAAATATTTTAGCTTCCCTGAAAGTTATCGGGGATGTGTCCATGTCATTCCAATGTAAATATACACCAATATTAGCAGAAGCTTAACATTGCAAATAAAGGCAGACCAGAAAACAGTGAGGTTGTTGTACAGACGTAAAAGTCAGTTTGACACACCAACCCGACGGCCGACTTTCAGCAGAAAAGGCAGTCGGACTGACTGCCTCCCGAGTTGGCCAAAAAAAGTGCCTCGGAACACGACGAGCGATGCCGACTGCCGACGGCAGCTGATTGGACAAACGCGTCACGTGGGTCTGGTTTCTCCGGAAATTCAAAGCCAGACTGTCATGGCGGCTTTTTCAGAATACAATCTCATATTGTACTAAAATAGTTCACCGAACTGAAAAATGTTAAGCGAGAAATGTGCTATGCAGTTGCTAAATCTGTCTTCATTTCAGATCGACAAAAATTTTCATCAGATTTTGAGGTGTTAGTTAGTCACGCTAATCCCGTTTGTCATTTCCTGGGTTAGCACTCCACCAATCAGATTGGTCATTTGAGTCCAACTGCTGGCAGTGTCCGCCTTCCGACCGAGGATGTCAGGTCGGCCTAAATGAAGGCCAACGGCTCTCCAGCGGACGACGGCACAGAACACACCAAACAGACTTAAGTCACTGACCTGTGAGTCAGGGGCTTAAGACTCAGCACGCAATAGGATGGCTAACAAGTGTGCTCTACTAGGTGCCTGTGAATGTTGGTATGACTGTGGAAACACGGTATGACTAAGCAGGGCAGATGAATGTAATGTGGCATGATTTGTCTCACCAGAACAGCCTTTCTGTGAGTCCCCTCCCCTCCTCTCCTCCAGCAGGCTCTCTCCATCACCCTGGATCCCGATCACTGTGGCTGTGGAGGGAGGCCTGGTGACACAGGAAAGACAATAAGGCGTTTTCTCCTGTCTTGTATTTCAATGTGTCAATTGTCTAATAATACAAAGCAAGGTGAGAAAGACAAAAAAACGGATGAAATGGGGTCGTGAGGATTAAAACATTAAGAGCATAAAATATTAGCATTCAGAAAAGCATTCAGCTAAAGCCAAAAGTGAATATACTGTAGATGCTTAGTATTTGAATACATGCTGCAATAAAAGAAGCTGCAGCTTTTGGCATTAACATACAGGCTACTGAATAATTTGTAGGTCAAATTTTGCCCTTGGGTGAAACAGCATTTCTCTGACACATACTTTCATTGAAAGTAATATTTCTACTAGAATAACTAGTGCGACAACTTGCAGTATACTTGCAGGATGAAATCAAGCAATGCTTTTGGAATGTGAAATTCTGATTAGTCAACAGTTCTTTCAGCTTGCTTAAAGGAACCTCACAAGAGTTGGAAAGAACGAGACAGACAGAGGGGCAACAGGCAGATGAACTTGCGGCTCCAAGCGCAAGCTAAAGCTAGCCTTCAGTAACTGGAGGACATAGCCACACCACCGCCGCTCCGTGGATTGTTATTGGGATGATTATCACAGAAGCCTGGCTGAATACATTCACCGGAGGGCAGCTAGCAGCTAGCAGCTACTACCGCACTACTGTTTTTTTTTAGGGGGGAATAAACTTCAAGACGTGCCATGACCTGTCCTCTCTGGACATAGCCACACCACCGCCACTCCGTGGATTGTTATTGGGATGATTATCACAGAAGCCCGTCTGAATACACTCACCGGATGGCAGCTAACGGCTATCAGCTAGCAGGGCAAGCTAGCTACCGGCAGGATCGAGACAGGGACCAGGGTAGGTGAATTTAAACAATGTCTGAGTTGAAAACGCATCTTGTTGACACGTAAGGGCCCTGTTCATGTGGCACAGACATATTAATTGCATTTTGTGTCTGTTAAGAGGCACAAAGGCACTCTAAAACTTGCCCCGACAACTGCCGTTTTAGCTCAGGTCTCAAGTCTGACGTGCAGTGCTGGGAGCTGTCAGTATCACACCTACGGCAGCAACAAGTGCAATGAGCAGCAGATTATAGCAGCAGATTGAATGTCATAACTTTGGCACATAATACACAATTGTTTTTGCCTTTATGTGATAGTGGTAGTAGAGATACAGACAGGAAATGTATGGAGAGAGAGAGAGGGGTTCTGATAGAACAAAGAGGACACTGCTTTAGATTACAGTCCAGGTCATTGGGTTGGTTTTGGTTTCCCAGGGAGACGGTAAATATCCAAATCTGGGCAAGCACGTTAAATTCACAAGCTTTTTTAGTCCAAAAAACTTCTGCAATAAATGGTTTTACAATGGAATTGCAGGTTAAATTACTGAACTATGGCTGGGCAATATATCGATATTATATCGACATCGATATGAGGCCAGATATTGTCTTAAATTTTGATATTGTGATATGACACAAGTATTGTCTTTTCCTGGTTTTAAAGGCTGCATTACAGTAAAGTGATGTCATTTTCTGAACTTACCAGACTGTTCTATTATTTGCCTTTACCACTTAGTCACTGTATCCACATTACTGGTGATTATTTAATAAAACTCTCATTGTGTAAATATTTAGTGAAAGCACCAATTGTCAACCCAACAATATCGCCATCGATGTATTTGGTCAAGAATATCGTGATATTTGATTTGACTCCATATCGCCCAGCCCTAGACTGAACTACAAGTGAGCTGCCACTAACCCTGACTGACTTAATACAGCATGAACTGCAGACCAAAGCAGATTTGGCGCCAAACAAAAGGTGAAAAATATCAGTTTAACTTACGTTTTAAAACAAGGATCCCCTGACATGAGCTGTGTACTGATGATGACCTATGAAAAGAAAGAAAAAAAAAAGACTTGTTAAATGATTCACATTTGACTTGCATTCAAGGTTTCCATTAGCCTGGATTCTTAGTTTAAAGAAAGAAAATGAAAAGTGTTTTTGATTCAAGCATAGTTGTACTTTATTCCAACTTGACGAGAATCAAGAAAGAAAACTAAAACAGTAACTGGAGATCAATCAACTGACCTAGCATACCCTAACTCAAAATGTTAGGTGAAAATTTCTTTTCTTTTTGTTCATTAGCTTTGTCACAAATTAGGAATGAAAATTGTACATGAAATAAAGCAGATAATGGCTTAATTTGCCTCTTATCTTCCAGAGTTGACACCGCTTTCTTCAATGGTTTATTTCTGGCTACAATTTAACGGACTACCTGGTAACCTAGCAATTGTTCAATCCTAGATGTTTATGCAAAACCCTTTTTCCGCTCCTGCTTCCTAGTTGAAGAAGTCAAATTAGACTGGTGTGGATGCGTTACCGTAGATTCAATGTTACCTTGAGAATGGAGTTATCCTGACGAGTATTTTTGGTATCGTAGCCTTCCAGCAGACATCTGCGGGTTGTATTCCCTGAGCCGGCAAACTCTGCTAAATTCAGATCTGCAAAACCAAGCTGAAGGAGAAAGAATGACACTGGGTGAACTTCGTTTTCTTTTAGGAGAATGATGAATGAATGAATGGATGGCCCAGTAAGCACTCTGACAATCTCGGGATGTAAAATGCCAGTAGTCATGACATGGGAGAAACTTCAGGGAAAATTAACAATATTAAACAAGTTGTTTTTTCTTTAATGACAAGCTGGTAATTTTCTCCAATTTAAAAGGAATACGCCACCGTTTGTTGAAATAGGGTTATTCACCGTCTCCTCAATATATAGGTATTGTCTCAGTGCATGCATTGTCTTAGTCGGCAGCACCACCGCTAGCTTAGCTTAGCGTAGTGAATGGAATCCTATGTTGCCGGTTAGCATGTCGTGAGTAAAAGTGAGCCCAAAAAAAAACAACTAATTACTTCTTGTGGCCTGCATATTCACAACGAGTACAAATAGCAATTCAGATTAAGACTAGACAATTTCCTAGGCAGGTATTGATTTGGGACTATATTGGGTGGAAGTACAGCCGAAGCACTGCTACTTTGGCGCAGAGATATCACGCAGCAACTCTGTGCGAGTACAGGTCTAATATGGGTCGATCTATCCCGTAAAATAACCATGCGTCATGTTTACAATAATCACTTACTCTGTGGACAGCTGTTTATTGGGTCTATTCGCCGTTTTTCCCAGTTGACTTTATTGCACCGGAAAAAAGTCAAGAACTGCAGGATGGATCAAATCCTCGGTAGCTGTGACACAACTGTGGGCATGCTCATCTTGATCCGACATGTTGAGCCTGGTCATCGATGCCAAGTAGCAGTGCTTCGGCTGTGCTTCACCCCAATATAGTCCCAAATCAATACCTGCTTAGGAAATCGTCTAGTCTTAATCTGAATTGCTATTTGTACTTGTTGTGAATACGCAGGCCACAAGAAGTAATTAGGTTGTTTTTTTTTGGCTCATTTTTACTCACGACATGCTAACTGGCAACAAAGGATTCCATTCACTACGCTAAGCTAAGCTAGCGCTGGCGCTGCCGGACTAAGACGATGCATGCACTGAGACAAAAATGCGTTTCCCCACCTATATAAATATAGAGGAGACGGTGAATAACCCTATTTCAACAAACGGTGGCGTATTCCTTTAATATGTACAGGGAAAAAAATCTTTCATCCAGTCTAGAAAGTCCACAAGAGCTTTAGCCTGCTCAGTAAATAATTAATTGCAAACAGTTAAAGCAATAACATGTGACATAATGAGCCAACCCGCAGGCAGCAACGGCCATCTGTTTGCTCACATGGCGTTCTACATAAATATGGTTGATTACTGCAAATCTAGGCGAACTAGAGGTTGGGTTAGGGGATGGGGGTTGGATTACATAAGTATGTGAGGAAATACCTTAGCATATGCCTTCCCACCTTTCAGCTCCTGGAAAAGAGAAGCATAAATAGCTAAATTAAACTGAACTATTGCTCCATTTCTAGAATGATTCAATTTAAAAAAACATTATTGATCACGATCTGCCCGTCAAATGTGTTTGAAATGGATTTGAGTTTCACAATTCTAAAATAGGAAAAGAAAGTTTAATTAAATGTTTTGGCTCCATACAAATCAAAGTGCTCTCCAGTCCTGGTACTATAAATGGTAACTTAACAACTTCATTCTGGTCTGGTAAACTAATATTATTACAAATATGCTACTTTCCACTAGCAGAAAAATATACATCAAAACTACTATTTTGCTGTAGCAGGGGCAACTGTTTGACATTTTAAAGTTCAAAACAACAGTACAGTTCAGTTTCTGAGTACTTGACATGCTCTGTGTCCTAAAACAAAGGGCACACCAGAAATAGCTTGCAGCTACAATGTGGAAACACAAGATGCATTTCACCAGGAATGCTTATTCAGGCTTATCCATTTCCTTGATTTTACTGCTGTTTTTGGCCATTATAGCCTATAAACTGTGATTAACAGCACAGAGCACACTCATGTTTAAGGTTAAATGTTAAAAGGCCAGAAAAAGGATGGTTGGCAAAAGATTTCACTGTGTGATGAGTCTGTTTTCTTAAGAATGCTGTGCTTGCTAAATGCGTTTTATAGTTCATATTTCACTCTCAAGTTTCAATTTGGCACATAAATGTGAACGTACAGTAACTAATACCAGAATTTAAGCCAGGTAAAGCAATTCTGTTAGCAAGGATGATACATTTCTCTTTATTAAGCCTGGTTTTTACACTGACAAGAACAACAGCCTTTATTTTTGCATCTTTAACCTGAACCCTGTACGTTCACATGCAAAGCATCAGATTATGAATCAACACTATGTAGGTATTACTATATGTGAAATCTGGAGCTCAGTAGCCACATACTGTACCTTTCTGACAGACACACGGCACATACAAGGGTCCAGTACACCTGTCCCTGCATTGGCACTCATCTTGCAGGGGAAAGAGAACCGTTTCCTCCATCGAACACAGTTGGCCTGCACTGGCTCCCTGCAAAGGGAAATCACAAACACGCAGACCATCTTTCAGCACTCTGTAATGTCAGAAATGCATTTGTTGTACATGGGCTGCATTTTGTGGTCACAAAAGCCAACTTACAACTGGATGTTAGCCAGCTTCAGAATGATACTCCTAGAGTAGAGGTGATTGGTCCAAACACTGGCAGGGATTTGGGATTTCAGTAATTATGTAGCTCAATCATTTGAACACATCTCTGTACAACTGAAAAGCTGGTTAATTTCCTTTTGCAGTTTGGAAAACTCACATTATAACCTCTGATTGTATTTGGCTCCTTACCAGAATCATAATGCATCATATCTATACATGGGAAAGAAGGTTTCTTACAAATATGCACAAAAACTAGGGATCGACCGATAGTGTTTTTTCAAGGCCAATACCGATTATTAATAGTTAGTAAAACCGATATGCATTTACAGTGAAAATGAAAATCTTTAAGTCAAAATTAAGATTTTGGAATGTTACAAACTCCAACACAAAACTCTGTTTAAATGCTTTAAGCAATTATTTAATAAATTAGACACACAGAGGGACAGACACAGAGCTGTAGCAGAGCCAAAGTAGTGCTCTTCTTAATTAACTTTATCTGCGTTCAGGCAAATAAAACGCAGATACAGATCATCTGCAAAATCTCTAACAAAAATGAAAAAAAAAAAAAAAAAAAAAAAACCTGGCATTGAATATCTCAACTATTCTGTAGTCTTGTTTACTTGTTTTTTTGATAAAAAAAAAAAAAAGTTACAGATTTAAAATTTAAAACAATTGTCAATTTTTGACTGTATTGCATTTAAAAGAGGTTTTTGTAACACTGCTTCAGCCGTATATTTAACATTTGAGAATGTTGGCTTCTTTTGTAAAATGCAAAACAGTTATGGAAATAAATGTGTATATTCTTAAAAGCAAATGATTGAAAAAGAGGTTTTGCATCAGTAACAAAAAGGTATTGCATTGGCAATAGTATCAAGAAATTTCAAGCAACACCCCAACCCTACTCATGCAGCATTATTCACAACCATTCAAACAGTATTGAGGAGAATTTCTTTTTTTTTTTAAACAAAGATTTTTTAGATTAGTATTGACTTCCTGCCTTGTCAATTGTTTTTGTTTAAGTATCCCTAAACTGCAAGAGCAAAACTTAATTTCATGAAGTTTTAATAACATTATTACATAACAATGAAAGTCACTAAGGCTGAATGACTACTGGATTAACAATCCTCACATCTCTCCCCCCTGTTTAAGGCTACTGATTCAAGTTGCCAATACAAGCTTACGTGCTTAGCCTCAATTTTTTTCAGGCCCCTTATTAATCAAGCTAATTAATTACAGTGCTGTTTTAACCAATTGATCTAAAGGTTACGGCGGCAGGTGTAGCTCGTTTTGGCATGAGAGTGTGTGATGACCTAAGCCACACAGGTTAAACAGCCAGCAATGAAAAGGCGTGGCCAAGGGTGAAGGACTGTTATATACTATGGCCTGCCAATTGGGCCGTACCATCAGATGCCATGCTGAAGGGGGATTTAGGTCTAGGTTGTAGAGATGCACCGATTACAATTTTCTAGGCCGATTCCGATTTTCTTTGAGTTAGGCCAGCCGATACCGATTTTAGCTGATTCCGATTTAATTTTTTCTAACCTCTTTACAGCACACACAAATATTTATTTTCTATCTTTTCTTTAATAGAACATTTTGCACAGAACATAGAAAATTTTTTGAACAGATAATGGATCACTATAAAATAGAACTATATAAATTACTCCTGGTGTGGGAAATTCACACACATCTAAAGTGCAATGTTAGAACCATTTCCTTCTTTTCACATCCAATATCCAACTAAAAAAAATTTGATTTTGGTTTTTGGTGTCGTCCCTCCACGCCCTACTTTTTCCTTGCAGGTGTTGCATATTGCAAACTTGTTATCTTCTGCACACACGCTGAAGAATTTCCAAACAGCTGACATGCTGCAGGTTAATTCACGAGGTTCCCTACATGTGCGAGAATAGCGCGGACACGCACTTCACACCGCGAGCGGGTACCCGCGACACACGGCGGAAAAGTTGAGAGAAAGGAAAAAGAGACTGTGGTGTCGCGTCCGTGTGTGCGTGCGTCCTTGAAAACTGTAACACGTATAACGTATGTTGTCAGTTAATTGTAGCATTGACCGGCATGAAATCGGCATATATCAGACTGACCTGCCGGTCGCCGGTCATGGCCGAGCACGTGAAAACCGGCCAATTCCGGTCACCGGCCGGTCTATCGGTGCATCTCTACTAGGTTGGGTTTATTTGTATTAGTTTCAATTATGTCCATTTTGGTTTTCCCCTGTGTGTGTTATTTGGTTTGTCCCAGTTAGTATATATGTTCCCTTTTGTCTTATTCAGGAAGGGAAGTTTTTTGTTGAGTTCACATTTATTTTTGTTGTAGTTATTTTTGGTTTAAGTTATATTGAGTTGACCCATTTTAGAGGTTTATATTAGGGCTGTCAAAATAACGCGTTAATTTCGATTAATTAATCTGAGAAAAAATAACGCGTTAAATAAATGAACGCAGATTAATCCATTCCATATTGACGTTTGCATACAGACGAAAATCTGGTGCCACTGATATGTCTGCGCTTCTCTCTGCTGCTCTAAAACAGACGTTACAGGAAACACAAACCCCGCTGCATGTGACGCTAGTTAACACTATACTCAACAGCTGCTAAAGTTAGCCTACCGCTAGCTAGTTAACACTATACTCGACAGCAGCTAACGTTAGCCTACCGCTAGCTAGTAGCTGGATTAAACACGGTTAAAATGCTGACAGCTAACACTAAACGGTGTAAAGTTTGACTGTTTTACTGTAGAGGATTCAACACCGGGATGTAACAATCTGCAGCTGCCGTCGGAAAAACAACACAGCTGGTGTGTTCATGAAACTGGTAAACTACAGCCTCGTGGTGCATTTGAAGTTATTGTAAATGTCCTTTTCCTATCTGGTTGTTGTTTTTGTCATTCAACAGCAATTTACTAGTGAAATAAGTTATTGTTATACATTATTATTAAATCATTTAATTTGGACCATATGGCCTTAGCAATAAACATGCCGTTCTTTAATGTCACCAACTGTTGCTTAGTACTCTTTTTTTTTTTTTTTTTTTCTTTTTTTACTTTCTTAAAAAGTATCGGTTCAGGCACCGTTAATTATGTATGCGATTAATTTCGATTAATTAATCACAGAATATGTAATTAATTAGACTACATTTTTTAATCGATTGACAGCCCTAGTTTATATATTAAGTTATTGGTTTTATATTGGTTTGTGCATTTTTATGGGTAAATAAAAACCCAATTTTTCAACAAACTCCTGTTTTCCTAATTGTCTTACTGCTTGGTCCCTGACAGAGTGAAAGAGAAACACGTGCACACATCCCCAGTCAATCACTAGAGAGTAAATGAGAGTGAGGTGTACTCTACTGAGTGAGAGAATGAGATGAAGTGAAAGAGAAAAGAGTGTGTATGCGTGGGCAGCATCACGATACCCCAGATGGCCTCTCTTTCACTGGCATCCTCTCCTCTCCCACTCACCTAACCAATTCCCTTCTGTCAAGATAATCCACATGCCATTCATTTGGACCAATTTTGCTGGATTTAAATACAAGCAGAGCTGATGGGTTTCTTCTCAAATACAGTAAAAATAACAACGATGCAGTTTACCTCCGAAATAGTGACAAAAAGAGACAAAGACGAGGGAACCAAACAGAACATGTTGCAATGCAAGAAATTTACGATATAAGACTGAAATGATCACCACGGTGTGCAGATCCTTGTTAAGACTGACTGAATATACAGGCCCGAGTCGTGCACTGCATCCCTGCCTCGCTAGAAGAAGAAAAACGTGCGTCCTGGGGTTGATACATTTCCGAGAGTGAACTCCCAGAGTCAGAGAGGGAACTCCCAGCCAGCTGGACACTGTATGCTTAGTGAATTCTGATTTGATAGCATGTACTGTAACTCACAGCACTTCTCAGTGCAGCAAAAATCCTATTATATGTATGTGATTGTGAGTAAGTCTGGTTTTAAGCACATGCTGAGGTTGTCACTTTCATCTCTATACATGGGTCAGATGTCTTATTAAACTACAGCTGCTCTCCTTTTAACAAAGCAGCTGCCGTCACGCTTCAGGCATAAACTCTCTCATTAACACATTGTTACATAGAAAACTAAAAATGTTGATATATAACAAGGAAAACTTGTTTTGGGCAGTAACAGTGGTGCAGTCCTCCTGATGACAAAGCCACACCAAAGGAAAAAAAAGGCTCAGAAAACAACAATCCTCACTTCCCTTACACTCACAGTTGGGAGGACTCAAAATAGTGTTAGGGGAAACAGTGACGTAAGAGGGTCTACCAAATCAAACTGCTGCAAAAAAATTTTAAATGCAATGACGCTTGAGACTCGTGATTATGAATTATCTTAGTTGAAACATTTCAGAACCAGAACAGGATGTTTTAATTAGAATCTGGACCGTATCAGCTTCATAGTCTGTGGGTGGGTAATGGGATTAAAAGCCTCTTAGTGTTTCTTCGCTTTGATTCAGCTGCAGTGGCTGCTCATATGTAACAAAATGTACAAAGAAAATTGTAGCTATATTAAAATGACCTTAATGTCATGAACATAGAAGCATCCTGATTCGCAGAGTCCGACACACTGGGCCTTTCAAGCAAGCCGTTTTATAAGAGCTACTTACTGTAGAGCAAACAGAGGGCTTGTTATATAATCCGGGTGAAGCCATCCAATCCCTACAGCCTCACTCTTGAACAATGCTATTCTCTTAGTCCAATGTTGGAAGCCAGTCTAATTTATGAGCAAAAACCCAAAACAGGTTAAAAAGGAGATGACTGTCTTTGCTTGTCATGTCATTTCTTTTCATGACTATGTTATTTGATGTCTTATTGTCTAGTTCCTTTTCACAACCATTTCAGTGTAATTATCATATCATAACATATTTTGTACCACCAACATTATCACTTTGTCCATTCTGCTACACAGGACAACATTTCTAATTATAGCTGAAATAATTAGGCGTTTAATCAATCCATCTATTGACAGAAAGTAATCGTTTAACTGTAACTTATAAATACGTAAAGGCCCGAAACAGAGTGAGTCAAGTAGGGCTGGGCAATACATCGATATTATATCGATATCGTGATAAGAGACTAGATATCGTCTCAGATTTTGGATATCGTAATATCGTTATAAGTGTTGTCTTTTCCTGGTTTTAAAGGCTGTGTTACAGTACAGTGATGTAACTTTCTAAACAGACTAATAGAATAGCTAGAAACATACAGTTCTAGCTGTTCTATTATTTGCCTTTACCCACTTATATCTACATTACTGATGATTATTTATCTAAAATCTCATTGTGAAATATTTGGTTAAAGCACCAATAGTCAACCGTACAATATCGTCACAATATCGACATCGATTTGGTCAATAATATTGTGATATTTGACTTTCTTCATATCGCCCAGCCCTAGAGTCAAGAGATCTGGGCACTTGTAAGATGGAGGGAAGTTTAACATAGTTCATTTACACATATTACCAACATTATTATAATACAAAGTTGGTTGAATATCGGCAAAGTAACGTTATCACTTTTAACATCAATAGACAGAGGAGTATTTAGCTGTGTGGCAGTTATGTGACAAGTCAGCTGGCTATTCATAGCACAGTTAATCAATACCACAACCAGCGAGGAAGTGAGCCTGTGAAATGTAAAATGTCTAAATACCAACTAATTTCAGAGCAGTAGCTAATTGTCACACATGCTGAAGTTTGTTTTCTCCAGTCGATGCTTAGCTACATGGCGTTTACAATTCTGCCTCGGTTAAAATAGCTTGGACTGGAAGGAAACGTTAACGTTACATTTGAACAACCACAAACACCGTCACAGTGGCAGACAACTGTCTGACGTTAGCTAGTTTCTAACGTTAGTCATGTAGCATGTTAGCTGGTGAGCTAGCTAGTAGGCTAAAGCTCCTCAGCTATTTTAACCTGCAAGCTTAAAAAAACCAGTCAGTGTTTGAATGACTATATAACACCGCACATCCTCACCGAGAAGACTCCTCGGAGAACCCGCCGTCCAACAGCCTGACTTTACAAAAAATGACACCGTTGACGAAGGGGACCGACGAGAGATCGTCCAGCTCAAAGTCCACCTTGAACTTAAATTTCTTTTTTTTCATCATCATTAAATCCATACACAGAATCAGTACTCTTGAGATGATGCTCCAAGATCGCCCCTCGCTGACATTACAACCCCATTGTGTTTAGTACCGACACTGTTGTAGTGTGGGAGGATGGTAGAGCTGCTGTTGACACAACAGTTACAGTCAGTGAAGCTAACGATGAAGAAGAGCTACTTTCTGTTGTGAATTTTCAAAATAAATTAAATATGCTTTGAACCCATTAACAATCATTAATACCAGCGGTGGAAGTATTCAGATAATCTCTTTGTTTAGGGTAGCAATACTACAGTGTAAGAATAAATGCTTTAAGTAAAAAGGGGCTCATTTTAATTACTTTGGATATTGATAGATAGATAGATAGATAGATAGATAGATAGATAGATAGATAGATAGATAGATAGATAGATAGATAGACAGACAGATAAATAGATAGATAGATAGATACTTTATGCATCCCGAGGGAAATTTTAGGCATCCAGTAGCTTAGCCTTACACAACCATAACACAACAAACACACACACACACACACACACACACACACACACACACACACACACACACACACACACACACACATCTCATATCATACATACAAATCACTCACAGAAATTTAAAGAGTTAACAATTTGTGAAGTGATTACAAAGGTCTGGTATGGACTGATCATGTGATGCAATGACCCTGATAAGGTGCTATAGTAGAGTGTGTGCAATGGTTGAGTGCAAAAGTGAACAGTGCAGGGATTGAACAGTGCAATAGCTTATTATTAAATATTAACTATGACTATGAAAAGACAAGAATGTAAACATAATAGAATTGTTTCACAAACAAGAAAATAAATAATATACTTTAAGAACAAACAATTGCTTCTCCCCAGGGATCAATAAATTATTATTTTAACCGATAATCAGACATTACTTTGGATTATATTTTGTATAATTTAGTATAAAGTAGTAGCATACAATTGAAATACTGACGTAACGTACTACTCTGCTTTTATTTTGAAATAAATAAGGATTAAACGGATGTACAGTAATAACAGATATTAGCTTGAACGGAGTTCCTTAAAGCCCGCCTCCTCACTCCGTTGCCCCCTGGCGATCAGTCGGAGCAACAGCAGCACCGATTGGACAGATTACGGCAACAAAGTGAAACCAGCTGCTGTTATGTAACATTTGTCGCCACCTCGTGGTACCTTAAAGGCATTGCCTTGGATTACATATTAAACTTCACTTTTCAAGCCAGTTTCTTTTAATCTTTTAATAATATTTTATTTTTTTTTATTTTTTTTTTTTTAAATCTAACCCATGATTCTTACTGGCTTCTGAGTGGAATATTATGTTATGCTGGTTTTGCACAATACCATACCCACTATAACCAAAGTTATCTATTTGCACTTTATTACTCATATGACACTGGTATTGCACACATAGCCTACCCACTATTACCTTGTTCTATTATTTCATTGACTACTTTATTGTTTTGTTTTATTCTAACTTAAATATGTGAATATTTGTTTATACATTGCTGTGTGTGTAGCGAGGAGAGGGCTACAATATATGTTGCCTACTTTTATTAAAAGTTTCACCTTGACATTTTTTGGAAGTTCTTTGGTGCACAACATTATTTTGTAAAAATGGAAAAAACTGAATGTAAGACATTAATCCGATTTCCAGTTCATCCCCCACTCCATATTCATCTCTGTCTTTTTCGTCTTCAGTGGCGCTCCAGTGAATGGGTTCTGGGGATATGTTTTGCTTTGGCCACCTGCCAGATTCCTGTCGGTATGACTCACCGAACTGAATCAGACTGTATATGTCGACTGGAACACACTAGCCTATATGGGGACTAGGACCGTATGAATATGCATATTTCCCGCGTGTGTGTGTGTGTGTGTGTGTGTGTGTGTGTGTGTGAGAGAGAGGTTACGCCGCAACCACAACAAAGAACAAACTAAGTTTCAAAAAGCAGAAACTAAAAGCTTGGGGAAATAAATAAGAAAGGGAACTATTTGAAGGAAAAGCACGATCAAAGTCTAGGCTATATCACCTGTGTAATCAGGCAACACGCCATGAAAAATTGTGTAAGTGTTGTTACTGCTGAGGGTGTGTCTCTGTATGTGTGTGGTCAGAAAAGAGGAGGTCTTCTAAGGCAAACTAAACCGAGTATCCCCACCCTTCTGCTCAGCGCTGTCAACCTACCTCATCCATAAACTGCTTTTATTAGGCTAAATCTACATTACGTAGTCTGACATACCGGATTATTTACCACACCGATTTAAAAGGATTTTTTTTCTACAACTTGAACTCAACTGCGGAAATCTCGTTGAAACCACACGGGACGATCCTGCTGCTTCAAACCAGAAGTGCCAGCAGCCACAGGAATCGGTTTGTGTGTGTGTGTGTTTCCAGTGCAGTTTAATTGGCCAAGTTGATGTCTGCGTAGAGCTTGTTTTCGTTCTCAGTTCAACAATGTATCAAGTCGTAAGGAAGCTGTTTTTTACGGACTGCCAGTGCGCTCAAGATGCGTCGAAAACGTACGATGATCTGTTCGCCAAGCTGGACACCAACAAGGATGGAAAAGTAGATGTGTCCGAGCTGAAGGCAGGCCTGGCTGCTATGGGCATCAATTCTGGGAAAGATGCAGCTCAGGTACAGCCATGGATACATACTATAGACATACAGTCTATGATACATACACAGGAAACATAAACCTCATAGGGAGGGACAGTTGGCACAGATAGGCTGCTTTATGTAGTACTGCATTCCTGAAGGAACAGACTGCAATTACTCATGCATTAACAACCCTAACAATAAAGTGGAGGCCTCAGGGGAAGTAACTATGTACATTTACTCAAATACTGTCAAGGAATACAGTTTTTAGATGCATGGTACTTTATTGTGAGTTTTACTTTACTAACATTTCATTATCAGTTCATCATCTGTTGATTATGTTTTTTAAACTAATTTTAGATAAATAGGCTCATCACATTTCCCAGCTGACATCTTCAGATGTCTTGTTTTGTCCAACCAGCAGTCCAAATCCTTCAGATAATCACTTTATTTTGATATAAAACAGAGAAAAGCAGCTTTTCTAAACACTCGAGGAGTTGGAACCAGAACTATTTGTAAATTTTGCTTGAAAATTGAATTAAATGAAAATGTGTCATTAATTCATCAACTAATTGCTTCAGCGCTGCTTAACTTGACTGTGCTTTGTACTTTGCACTGCATTCATTATTTCACAACAATATTTCCAAATACTGCAGCTTCTGGTTTTCAATCAAACCTAAGCTACTGTAAATACGGCCCCTGTCCAGTAATAATCTTGTGATGTCACCTCTTCATAGACACAATGCATTTTCAAACATATTCTAAAGAGATGAGAAAACTCACCACTAGGTGTGCACGATTCAGAATATGTCACGATTCTATTCGATATCGATTTTTGGGCTCAAGATTCAATTCAAAATTGATTTTCGATTCAAAAACGATTCTCGATTAAAAAGACGATTCACCGTATGTAAATGTAGTTACTTTTCCCATGTGATTGCAGTAGACATCCATCCATCCATCTTCGTCCGCTTATCCGGTATCGGGTCGCGGGGGTAGCAGCTCCAGCAGGGGACCCCAAACTTCCCTTTCCCGAGCCACATTAACCAGCTCCGACTGGGGGATCCCGAGGCGTTTCCAGGCCAGGTTGGAGATATAATCCCTCCACCTAGTCCTGGGTCTTCCTCGAGGTCTCCTCCCAGCTGGACGTGCCTGAAACACCTCCCTAGGGAGGCACCCAGGGGGCATCCTTACCAGATGCCCGAACTGGCTCCTTTCGACGCGAAGGAGCAGCGGCTCTACTCCGAGCTCCTCACGGATGACTGAGCTTCTCACCCTATCTCTAAGGGAGACGCCAGCTACCCTCCTGAGGAAACCCATTTCGGCCGCTTGTACCCTGTATCTTGTTCTTTCGGTCATGACCCAGCCTTCATGACCATAGGTGAGGGTAGGAACAAAAACTGACTGACAAGACCCCAAGGTACTTGAACTCCTTCACTTGGGGTAAGGACTCATTCCCTACCTGGAGAAGGCACTCCATCGGTTTCCTGCTGAGAACCATGGCCTCCGATTTAGAGGTGTTGATTCTCATCCCAGCCGCTTCACACTCGGCTGCGAACCGATCCAGTGAGGGCTGAAGGTCACAGGCCGATGATGCCATCAGGACCACATCATCTGCAAAAAGCAGCGATGAGATCCCCAGCCCACCGAACTGCAACCCCTCTCCACCCCGACTACGCCTCGATATCCTGTCCATAAATACTACAAACAGGATTGGTGACAAAGCGCAGCCCTGGCGGAGGCCAACTCTCACCTGAAATGAGTCCAACTTACTGCCGAGAACCCGGACACAGCTCTTGCTTTGGTCGTACAGAGATTGGATGGCCCTGAGAAGGGACCCCCTCACCCCGTACTCCCGCAGCACCTCCCACAGTATCTCCCGGGGCACCCGGTCATACTCCTTCTCCAGATCCACAAGACACATGTAGACCGGTTGGGCATACTCCCAGGCACCCTCCAGGATCCTTGCGAGAGCAAAGATCTGGTCCGTTGTTCCACGACCAGGACGGAATCCGCATTGTTCCTCTTCAACCTGAGGTTTGACTATCGACCGAACCCTCCTTTCCAGCACCTTGGAGTAGGCTTTACCTGGGAGGCTGAGAAGTGTGATACCCCTGTAATTGGCACACACCCTCTGGTCCCCCTTTTTAAAAAGGGGAACCACCACCCCGGTCTGCCACTCCTTAGGCACCGTCCCAGACTTCCACGCAATGTTGAAGAGGCATGTCAACCAAGACAATCCCTCCACACCCAGAGCTTTAAGCATTTCTGGACGGATCTCATCAATCCCTGGGGCTTTGCCACTGTGGAGTTGTTTAACTACCTCAGCAACTTCCACTAGGGAAATTGACGACAATCCCCCATCATCTTCCAGCTCTGCCTCTACCATAGAGGACATATTAGTTGGATTTAGGAGTTCCTCAAAGTGCTCCTTCCACCGCCCTATTACCTCCTCAGTTGAGGTCAACAGCGTCCCATCCTTAGTGTACACAGCTTGGATGGTTCCCCGCTTCCCCCTCCTGAGGTGGCGAACGGTTTTCCAGAAGCACCTTGGTGCCGACCAAAAGTCCTTCTCCATGTCTTCTCCGAACTTCTCCCACACCCGCTGCTTTGCCTCTTTCACGGCAGAGGCTGCAGCCCTTCGGGCCCTTTGGTACCTTGCAACTGCCTCCGGAGTCCTCTGGGATAACATATCCCGGAAAGACTCCTTCAGTCGGACGGCTTCCCTGACCGCCGGTGTTCGTGGGTTACCACCCCTTGAGGCACCTAAGACCCTAAGACCACAGCTCCTCGCCGCAGCTTCAGCAATGGAAACTTTGAACATTGTCCACTCGGGTTCAATGCCCCCAGCCTCCACAGGGATGCACGAAAAGCTCCGCCGGAGGTGTGAGTTGAAAGTCTGTTGGACAGGGGCCTCCTCCAGACGTTCCCAATTTACCCGCACTACCCGTTTGGGCTTACCAGGTCTGTCCAGAGTCTTCCCCTACCCCCTGACCCAACTCACCACCAGATGGTGATCGGTTGACAGCTCCGCCCCTCTCTTCACCCGAGTGTCCAAAACATACAGCCTCAGATCAGATGAAACGATTATAAAATCGATCATTGACCTTTGGCCTAGGGTGCTCTGGTACCAAGTACACTTATGAGCATCCCTATGTTCGAACATGGTGTTTGTTATAGACAATCCATAACTAGCACAGAAGTCCAACAACAAACAACCACTCTGGTTTAGATCAGGGAGGCCGTTCCTCCCAATCACGCCTCTCCATGTGTCTCCATCATTGCCCACGTGCGCGTTGAAGTCCCCCAGCGGAACTATGGAGTCTCTCACTGGAGCCCCATGCAGGACTTCACTCAAGGTCTCCAAGAAGGCCGAATACTCCAAACTCTTGTTTGGTGCATATGCACAAACAACAGTCAGAGTTTTCCCCCCCACAACCCGCAGGCGTAGGGAGGCGACCCTCTCGTCCACCGGGTTAAACTCCAACGTAGCGGCGCTCAGCCGGGGGCTTGTGAGTATCCCCACACCCGCCCGGCGCCTCACACCCTGGGCAACTCCGGAGAAGAAAAGAGTCCAACCCCTATCCAGGAGTATGGTTCCAGAACCAAGACTGTGCGTAGAAGTAAGCCCCACCAGATCTAACTGGTAGCGCTCCACCTCCCGCACAAGTTCCAGCTCCTTCCCCCACAGAGAGGTGACATTCCACGTCCCCAGAGCCAGCGTATGCTGCCCGGGTCTGGTCCGTCGAGGCCCCTGACCTTCACTGCCACCCGTGTGGCCGCACACCCGACCCCAGCGGTTCCTCCCACAGGTGGTGGGCCCATGGGATGGAGAGATGTATGCCACGTAGCTTTTTCGGGCTGTGCCCGGCCCGGCTCCGTGGCAAACCCGGCCACCAGACGCTTGCTGACGAGCCCTCCATCTGGGCCTGGCTCCAGACGGGGGCCCCGGGCTTCCTCCGGGCAGGGTCACTTCATCCCTTCCTCGATTTTTCATAGGATTTTTGAACCATTCTTTGTCTGGCCCCTCACCTGAGACCACTTTGCCTTGGGAGACCCTACCAGGAGCACAAAGCTCCAGACAACACAGCCCTCAGGTTCATAGGGACACACAAACCTCTCCACCACGATAAGGTGATGGTTTCCGGAGAGGTGCAGTAGACATACATACATACATACATACATACATACATACATACATACATACATTTTGTTTTTATTTTTATTTTTTTATTGCAGTAGACAAAAGAAAAATGGATTTTTGGAATTCTATGAATCGATTTTGAATCAGTAGAGCTTGAATTGCGATACGAATGTGAATCGATTTTTTTGCACACCCCTACTCACCACCAGCTCTATTTGGAAGCTCTTCTGAAACTTTTGATTATATCACATTGTCCAGTTGTCATAGATGTTCCTTTTTTTTTTTTTTACTGATACAGTAACATTTGAATGCAGGACTTTTACTGAGCAGGGAAGATGAAAGAGAAGTAAATCTGGAGTATTTCAACCATCAATGATAAACCAATCCTAAACCCAAACTCTAGTCAGAAATCTAATCTAACAGTATTTTTTAACATGTTTATACCCTAATAGTAACAAATCACCTGGAGCATATTTACCTAAACAATCTGGCTTCTCTAGAAATCTGGATTCTCTACCAAAAATAACAGCAGTCTGAGGCTTGAAAGGAGCAGGGTGGGTCGAGAAAAGGTGAGGCAGCATGTTTGAAACTGTCTCATAGTTTAAACTGTAGTGCAGTTGAGCTTTTATTGTGGGCTGTGACTTGAAGAGGAAGGTCCCACCCTGCTGATCAAATAATATTCCATTCCTCACGCTCATCAGTCTGATAACTGTTAAAGTGTAGAGCAGGAAAAAAAGGTTCAGAGGTCACTGCTGTGTGTGGCCAGGTGTTGTAAAACAGGAGCTTTAACTATCTGTGATACTGATATGATAAAGAGGTAATCAATATGAGTAGGGATGCACCGATCCGACTTTTTCAGTCCCGATACCGATGCCTGGGCTTTGTGTATCTGTTGATACCCGATAGCGATCCGATACCGTTGTTGAATTAATAATACACTGTATACCTTCCACCTTATACCTTCCTTCCACCATGTGGAAGAGACTAAAGGCACCAGACTTTCCTAACTAAACATTACTTTCCTACCTAAGACAAGATAACATAGATGTAATGTATTGAATTCTTATTTATTTGTACACTCAACTCTTCCAGCATGCGACACACAGAGGACAGAGGAAAAAAAAAAAAAAAAAACTGGATCTACCCGTGGATCTGTTAATTTTTCCGATCCCCGATCCAGCTATTTTGTCAATATCGGGACCGATATCCGATCTTAATATGGGATCGGTGCACCCCTAAATATGAGCACTGGCTGCTTTTTAAACTGCCTCATTCAGTCAGTAGCGTCCACAAGTCATCTCTTAAAACTTGACTTTTCCTATACTTTTTTCTTTTCCGTTTCCATGTAGACCATGTTGCACCCATCCACATGGCTTGGATGGCCACTTGACTATCTGGGAATGTTCAATAGTAACACTAAGGTCCAGGTTTCAGTTTATCCTCTGATCCCGAATCGGCACACTGTTGTGCAACATTGTGTACCTACAGCAAGACTGAATGAAATCCCCTCTTGATTATAGACCATCCCTCTACAAACAAGGATAGTGTTTATTTACATATCACTTTGCAAATGAATAAAAAGTGATCCAATTCAGATTTAAATGAATAAAAGCAAAGCAGGAAATATAGAGTCAAAGGAGGATTTTGCTGTGTTATTCTGCCACCAGCTGGCAGAAACAAGCAGCTGCTGTATAAAAAGAAGAGATGACAGACTTTACCCAAAAACCTCTCCCACCACCCAGTGAGACAGCCATCAGAATCTGATACTCTGAAACTAAACTGAATTTCTAATATTGTGTGTTTCATTAGGAAATAATGTCCTCTGGAGACGAAGACAAAGATGACGGGCTCGACTTCATCGAGTTCTCCAATTATCTAAAGGAACATGAGAAGAAGTTACGAATCACCTTCAAGAGCTTGGACAAAAACGATGATGGTATGGTGTAATTATCTTACCTAGCAAACTTTTAAGTTCATGAATGATGAAAATGTACCTAAAAAGTCAAACCAAATGCCAGGAATTCTACTGTGTTTTTATTTTCAACAGGTCAAATAGACTTAACGGAGATACAGCAGTCACTTGCAGATCTGGGACTGAACATCAGCAAAGAGGAGGCGCAGAAGATCCTTCAAAGGTATTCTGCTTATTTTAGCTTTAATTGAGCAAGGTCACGTTGGTCACGCAAGAGTTACAGTGTTTCCTTTAGGATTTCTTTTTAGCAGTGGGGGCAGGTCTGTCCGAACAAAGACCCCCCCACCCCCAACAAGTTGAACGTTGTCCAAATAGAACGGACCCACCGCAGTGACATTTTTGGTGGAGCTGTTCGTTTAATAGTCCAGCAGCCAATGGGGGGTGCATTATGTCGGCAGGATAATTTAAAAGGCAACCGCGACTAGATTGTGCGTCTGCCCTATTTCTGATACCGTGGCGGCAGAAATTTTGCCATGGCGGGCCGCCACTACAAAATCAACATAGAGGAAACACTGACTTAGTTGAGAGTTAAACATCTTATCCCAGATAAATATGAAAATATTATGTTACTCTTACTTGTGGATCCAAGCCAAAACCCTCATGAACCTTTAAGTGGAAGAAAGATGTCAAAGGTGGGGACCAGTGTGAGGGACTGATAACCAGTTCAGTCTGTAACTTGGCTGAAAGCTGACAGCACATGATAAAGAGCTGGCAAGATGTCTGACTGTGTTAGAGAACGCATCCAAACATGTAGATCAAGAGTTTTACCTTAAAATAAACTCTGATTAAAAAAAAAACAACCTGTAATTTGGAATTTTCTGGGACAAATGGGTTCATGTCATTTTATTTCTCAAGCACTGCTGATTTGGTCACATTGCCTTTTAGAAAGTATGTTTCCCATGCAATCACAGTTTTAGTACACATAATATATTTATACACATATACTATTCACTTCCTTGTTACTGTAGTTAAATAACAAGTTTGTGCAGATAAACAACCCACATGCTTCCTCCATGAGTTAAAGGATTTGTTTATAAGCACTGTAGCTGTGTGAAATAATAACAACTAATATTTTTTTTACTTATGCACATAAAGAAATCTTCAAGAACATTTCAAAGTTGATTTCATTTGAATTTGCCAACATGTTACACATATTGAACTTTTAATAACCAAATAATAATAATATAAAGGCAAATGCTTTCTTTCTTTCTTTCTTTCTTGGAATACAGGGCTGTACATATCTATTTTTTTGTTATAACATTTTTCTTGGTCATTTGTACATAATGTTCTGACCTACTTGTGTAAGTTACATATGTGCGTAAATCTTTCTGTGATGTCATCAAAACTTGCACCCTCGTAGTAAAAACGTGTATTATTACATTTAGACAGACATTAATACTAATCATTTTAACCACCTCAATTACAATTTCCTACTAGTTTAACAAGTTTATATTCCCACAAACAATATCCAGTATTAGTATTGCAAGTAGTGTTAGATAAAATATTACTAGCCTAGCCATAATAGTTGACTGGAGTGACTCCTGATTGGCTGGTCGGGTACTGTCGCCACAGGATTCATTTCTTGCGTTGTTTTTTCTCGTAGACAGTGATTTATAGCCTACAAGTAGAAGAAGAAACGGTTCAGGGTTTATGTTCGGTGGCTGCTTTCCTCTGGAGGTATGAAATAAACATTTAAGCTAATACTGTCTTCGACGTCCTTTGTTAAAAATGACGAGAATACGTAGGCTATCGTGTTTAAAGTTTACTTGAAAGTTCTTGCGTCGCTTTAATTCTGTGCGAATCAACATCAACATATGTCAACCTTTTTGGTGTTATTGCAGCGAAAGTAAAATGATGCAAACGCTCATAAAGATAGAGTAGGCTATACATTACTTAAAGGACCTTATATAATAGAAAAATACGCAAGTTGTGTAAATAACTAGGGTAAAGAAGCTCCGTTTTGTGCCCGTGCATACAGTAATGAGAAAGATAACAGCTGCAGTAGACGTGGAAGTGGAGAGATAGTAGTTATACTTTTTAATACACATTTCTCAATATAGTTATGATGGTACAGTAGCCTATTTCTATTGTTGTAGAATATTTCTCAGATTGCATGGAACCCTCAGCAATCCTGGCATCAGGGACTCCTGAAACTTCATCAACACACAAAGGCCTATAAAGGTTATAAGATATTAAAAGATATAGGAGCAGCTCCAGACTATAGTCACCGTCGGTATAACACACATCTTTGGTTCCCTGCTTTTGCTTTGGGTTCATAAATGCTGATTGAGCTACCTGATGCTAAAATAATATGATGTAATTTAATGCTTTTGTTATCATTATAGTCTCCAACATTTTTTAATAAATAATAATAAGTCAAAGCTCTGGGACCTACATGTGTGTATACCCTGTTTATTATGTGTCTTTCAGTGAGTCATACTTGGAAGCACAAAAACAAAAACAACAGACATTAATATTACGTGGTAACACTTTTTAAGTAAGCAAATTGTGAAGAAATGTTCAGCAGTGTAGAGAGAAATCATATTTAACACTTATGAAGAAACAAGTTTGAAGTGTTACAATTGAATTGTTGAATTGGATCCTGTTTAGTACTTGATATTGTTTGCTCTGCAAGTCAGGCCAGGTTTATGCAGTGCGCTCTGCAGTATATGTTCTGACTTTGCATAGACAAAGTTAGAAGCAACAGATGTACAAGAGCAGGCTTGACAGTGAGACCTAGAAAGAGAAGTGAAGCAGGTTGTGCATGACTATGAATCACACCGAAAGATTAGTTTGAAATCCACAGAGAGTAATTCATGAGTGTGTATGTGTGTGTCATCCTGCCCAACTAAATTGGAGGAAGGAAATGAAGGACAGATGAACATTTAGAGCAGATGAGGACAGATTGATTATAGAAGAGGCCAAAGGAGAGGTGGAGGAGACACACAATGTGTTTCTAGCTATACAAAGATAAGCACAGACATATATCAGTTATGCCATTTTTGTTTGCTAATTAGACTTAATGTAAAATGAAATACTGTTATAGTTAATGGTGGTTTTGATGACCTCAATCTTCATAATCTGACCTATTTCTTGTCTGCATGCTCCCTTACCACTATCTGTTACCATTAGGCAAATCTCTCTCTCTCTCTCTCTCTCTCTCTCTCTCTCTCTCTTTCTCTCTCTTTCTCTTTCTGACTGAACAGAAGTAAGGAGGAGTCTAATTAGTCTAGAAAGTGAATGGGATTTGGAATAGAGTATCAGCATTGTTCCTAATACAGTAGTCCATTTATTTTAGTGGAGGGGGCTCGGATCACATGACGTGAAGTTTACAAGATAAATTGTGACCCTTATCTTGAAAAATGTGATGGTAATGATTTAATTACTGCCTGATATTTCATTCCATTTATGTTTCCTGTAATTGAATACACTAGATTTATTGTCTAGCCTAGTTGGTGGTGTTTGCTTGTGTGCTTCCAAAAATGTCCACAGTTGTCTCCCTTTAACACTAAAATACAAAACTTTTCTCCCGACATTAGGTTCAAATTTTAGATAAAAACACATACAAAATGTGAAAAAAATGTCTTCTTCTTTTCCTTGTTGTGCAGTATTGATGTGGACGGCACCATGACTTTAGACTGGAATGAATGGAGGGAGCATTTCCTGTTTAACCCAGCCACCGACCTGCAGGAGATTATCCGCTTCTGGAAGCACTCTACGGTAAGGGGAGGGCATGACTCGGTGACTGTGTCTTTGTCCATATGTTGTGGACCAAACTTCAAAGCTTTAAAGTATTTTAAACTTATTGTTAATGGTTTTTTTGGGGTTTAAATGAATGGTGCTGGTAAATATGTATTTGTTTTGTTCTCCTGTGTAAGAGATTCCCTCATGCCAAGCATAATGACGGAATTTTTTTTTTTTTATACAATCTTCATTTTGCTCTGGCGTCAAGGCCAGTCTGAGCAGGTTGAGAATGCTCTCACATTAGAGGGTGGATACCCGAACCGAGCACGTTGGGATCCGACGGTACCCGACGGTACCCGACGGGCCGGGTTCGGACAAATATTTAGAAATGATGTTCGGGTCGGGCTCGGTCACGGTCACATGAGCGCAATAAGGCATTGAACATTTAAAATTTTAAAAAGCTTATTATGTAGGTGCGCGCCTGTGTTAACGTGCGCTTGTTGCCCCGTGTGCGCTGATGCGCTCATCTGTTGACATTTCCAAATGCCTTCCTACAGTTGCTTAATAAAAGCGGACTTTCCACACAAACAAACGTACATGTGTCATTACTGTGAGAAAAAAAAAAAAAAAAGTTAACTGTTGGGCTCGGGTCGGCCTCGGACATAAATATCTTAATGCCTGTCCGACGCGGGCCGGCACTCTATCTCACATAGAAAAATAAATCACTAGTTAGAAACTCTACTTTAATAAAAATGGAAGAGACATGGAGGCCAAACAGTTAACCATCTTTATGTCCTTTGACTGTGGTAAGCTCCACTTAAAGAACCATTGCACTCAAAGGGAAAGTTGTGAAAGAGAGGATTTGGCAACAGATAAGTACTTCAATGTCAATAGATTAGACTCATTCATTTCCAGAGAAGAGGTGAGAAAAGGAGGGAGAGAGGTGGAGATAGAAGCTTGACCTAACTTTTGAATGATGGCCTTTTCTTGGAAAACAATATTTAACAAATAGATTTATTTACCATACTGAGTGAGAACCTTCTGGTCCCGTTTTAAAAATGTAGTATTAATTGTTGATGTACATCAATATCAAACACATTATTTCACCTCTAAACCTTTTGCAGCTTGTTAAACAAATAAAGAATATTCATATTGCAATGTTTTAACTGAAATTTCACATGTAGATTGTTGGCGTTATAGAAATATACTGTGACTTGTACTATGGTTGCATGACAGAGACACAGCCAGGTCCAGTCAATGGCTAATCTCTGACGTTTGCTGCATCTGTTCACTGGCACAGCCTTGGAGGTTAAATACACCTGGTAACCTGGCTGCTAAATTGATGCAGAGATAAACTAATTTCACAAGGATTATCTTGTCAGTGGGATTGGGACACGTCACTGAGAGAGGACAGGAGTGTAGAACAGGACAGGATTGGAGTCAAGTCACTGAGCTGAGGCATCAGTGAGACTAAAGCAGTGGTTGGTAACTTCTGTGGCAGTGATAGGGTCGTACTCCCGTATTCACGTCGATGGTTACTGGCCACTCGGGATTCAGCGTTTCTCCACTTGGGCTGGATTGGATCTACAGACCCTCAACGTCTGACGCGGGAACTTTATGTAAATTATCCTGATCAGTCTGAGAAATAGAGTTTAGGGGGGAGCTTGTACAACACTGGGACTATATTGTACTGGATGGCCATGGCTCTGCTGCACCCTCAGCAGCAGCAACAGGGAAAGTGGTTTTTCAATGACTTTGAAGATGATGGGGGGATCTATGTGGTGGAGGTGGACATGGTGGGTTTGTTTATTTAGCCTCACAGTCCAGGTTGTCGACTGGTCATGAATGAAAACTTGGTTTCGATACATTTTAGCTTCTCACAAATACTAAAATATTCAGTTTGTCAGCCCATAAATTACAATAAATTGCAGTCATGATATGTTTGCGGTAATTTAGAAATAGTGTTGCCATTATGTACTTTGTCCACTAGAGATGTTTGTTTTCTCAACTGGAAAACGTCCCACTCAGTACATCTTTGTCACAATTCTTTATTAATCAAATGCAAGGGTTCCTTGTGCTTATTTTATCTTTCCTTAGTTCCTTAACTTATGCATTGTATTAGCATTTTTTTAAACTCTCAAATGTTGAAAGGCCATAATGCTGGGCGTGGAAACAATAACGTAAATACTTGAGCTATTCTGATGCACTCCAATACCATAGCTTATAATGTTCTGTTTTTGTTGGGACTGTGAGACAAAGGTGTTCAATCAGCTCCGGTTTTGAGGATGTAGTTGGAGGTGGAGCAGTTGAATTGAATTGAATTCAACTATATTGTAAGATGTCCTTAATATTTTGTCCTTCCATTAAATCACCACATTTCTAACAAAGTCTCAGTTAAACAGAACATTATATTATACTGTGATATATATTATAGACTCACAAAAGCGAGTTGTTCATTGCTGGAATATTACTCAATATTTTATTACATCATGCAGATGTTCATGTTGTTTTGCCCTGTGTCTATATGAAAACAGATTTTCCAGTCATCTAGTTAAAAAGAGCAGAAAAGAGATGTGTCCCATGTTGCCTTACAAATGTCAGATGTGTGGGTTGACAGAAAAGACTGAAGTACTAGTAGGCTGGACTAGTCTTTGAACAAGACAATATGTTACTATTAATAAATCCCTAATATCAATGCAAGCCTTTATATCGCAGGATGATTGGTCCACACTTTTTTTTTTTTTTTTTACTTAACTGTCTAAATTAGATTGCAGTTGCAGAGTGTTGTAAGTGAGATTTGTTTTTTTATGTTTATAAAAACAACCGGTTTTGTAAAGTGCAGTGCACTGATGTAATTGATCTCCCAGCATGGAGCTGTAGTTACAGTATATAAGACTTTGGATAAAGGCATGCGGTTTGTTCCGTCATGCCAGGCATTAAGTTGACGGCAAAGCTGCTAATTGTGTGGTTTTGAAGCTGAGGGATTCACTTGATTGACACATGGATCTCAAGAACATGGGTTTGAAATGACTTTTGAAATTACACAAAGCTTAAGTGAAATTCACACAGGTCTATTTTGGCAGCCATGTCATGTTTTGGTTATACAGCAAGTCGGCATATCAGTTTGAGAGTCTACGGGGCCCTGAACAGGTTTTGAAGAATTTAAAGAACTTTTAAAAGAATTTCTTTTACCTCCTTGTTGATATTTAGAAACTAAACACAGTTCACACAGTATTTAACAGGTGTCTCCGACTGACTGTGATTTAATTGTATTGTGTTGTGTGTAGGTGCTGGATATTGGTGACAGCCTCTCCATCCCAGATGAGTTCACAGAGGAGGAGAAGACGACTGGTATGTGGTGGAAGCAGCTATCAGCGGGGGCCATGGCCGGCGCCGTGTCCCGTACAGGAACCGCACCACTGGACAGGATGAAAGTGTTCATGCAGGTGTGTCAAAACGTTTTTGTTTTTTTTCCATTATTGGTTGTCTGTCATGTCCACTCTGTCAGATGGTCTTCTATATTTTGGTATGAAATGTACTCCTTAAAGGCCAACGTAACCAAACAAAAACATGGTTCAATCCAAGCAGGGTTCAGAGTCACTGAACAGTGGAAGTGGTAGTATGTACACAGTAATATGATGTGTGCCATTAGAATAGGATCTCATAATACAACATACTACAGAATTACAATTACAATAATGACAAAAGTAAAAATAATTCCCTCATTTAGGTGTTTAACCTGTTGGAAATTGTATTTTATGCATCTTAAATGCTGCCTTTAAGACTACATGCATGTGTTCACTTTTTAAAGTAATGGCTCATAATGCAAGATTTTCTATGTACAGGTGCATTCCTCCAAGAGCAACCAAATCAGCCTGGTTGGTGGTTTTAAGCAAATGTTAAAAGAAGGAGGCTTGATGTCTCTGTGGAGAGGAAACGGTATCAACGTACTGAAGATTGCCCCTGAGACTGCCATTAAATTTATGGCCTATGAGCAGGTAAATCCAAACTGATTACACTGTACATTTCAGGTTATGTGCTAGAAAGATCATCATTCTGCAGCATGTCACTTTTGATGTAATGTTCTAATACCCAAGATCATAATATTGATGTAGAGTAAAATGATGCAATTTTCAGCTGAAGTTGATTGCTACTGATACCGGTCTTCAATAGTCATTGAGTTTTAATGCACTACTCCCTTATCAAGCCCTCCTCAAGCTATTGTTTTCTGAACTCCGTCAGCCTTACACTCAATCCCGAACTTTCGGATCCTCCTCTTCCTCACTGCTTTCCACACTTTCTGCACGCCTGTCCACAACGGGGTTCAGAGCCTTCAGCCATTCTGCCCCTCGCCTTTGGAACTCCCTCCCTCTATCCATCCGTACCATAAAGTCTCTACCGACCTTTAAAACCTCTCTTAAAACCCAACTATTCTTACACCACATAACTCCACTCTCCATCGAATTCATGGATAGATTGCTTTCTTTTCATTTTCTATCTCAATCTTTTAAAATGTGTTTGTTTAATTATATTTGCCTTTTTAACTGTATTTTTGCTTGTTTTAACTGTAAAGTGTCCTTGAGTGCTATGAAAGGCGCCCAAAAATAAAATGTATTATTATTATTATTATTATTATTACTGTGTTTCATTAGTTTAAGAAGTTGCTGTCCAGTGAACCAGGAAAGGTCAAGACCCATGAGAGGTTCATGGCTGGATCACTGGCTGGAGCCACAGCACAAACTGTCATCTACCCCATGGAGGTGAGCAGAGGTGGAGGCATTTACAGGTGTACCTGTGGCAATGGCTAATAATTAAGAGTGCCATCAGGTTAGAGAAAATGTATTTTCAAAAAACGTCGATGATGGTAGTTGTCTCTGTTAGGTCTACATTAATTGTCCTCTGAACATATCATTTTCATCCTAAATAAGCCTGTACCCTGCCTCTTTCAATCTAACCTGAAAACAAAGGGCAAAGTAAAAAGATGTGAGTGACATTACAGAAGATAATGCAGATTTACTTCCTTGCTTGTTAAGGTTAAATAATAACATAATGTATCAATAATGACAAATAAATCATTCCCATATTGTTTAGCTTTAATCAGACTGAAGGCTACCTTCCTATTGTTAAGCCTCAGCTGCTGACTGCTCCAAAGTAGAAGTGCTGTCAGGTAAAGAACAGCCTCCAGTTAAACCTATGTCCGTGCAGGTGATGAAAACCCGTCTGACCCTGAGGAAGACCGGACAGTACTCAGGAATGTTTGACTGTGCCAAAAAAATCCTGAAGAGGGAGGGAGTGAAGGCTTTTTACAAGGGCTACATTCCCAATCTTATAGGCATCATCCCTTACGCTGGCATCGATCTGGCAGTGTACGAGGTATGTGGAAAATGTAGAAACAAAGCTCTATTTCCATATGCAACATTAAAACAGTGAAGGGTTTTCACTTGGCATGTTCAATGGACGCCACTTAAATATGATAGAACTAATAGTCCTTTCTCATACACAAACACTTCCTTATCCTCACCAGAGCTTGAAGAACCTCTGGTTGTCCCGCTACGCCAAAGACTCAGCCAATCCCGGGGTTGTGGTGCTGCTGGGCTGTGGTACCCTGTCCAGCACGTGTGGCCAGCTGGCCAGCTACCCCCTGGCTCTGATCCGCACCAGGATGCAAGCACAAGGTACAGAGAGCCAAACCTCATTCAAGATTCTGTCAACTTTTAATTTAGCCCTGTTGGTATTTACCCAGTGCTCCCATGATCTTATCCATAGGGATTAACATGGTGTAGTAAATAATTTCAAAATCGTTCAAAATTTTAAAAGAATATATAGAAAGTAGTTAATCAATTAAACTGTGAATGTTGTATTATTGGTAGAGAAGTATCCCCTAATAGGCACGGCACTACTGTAGCCAAAGTAAAGATTGAGTAAATATTAAAGCAGTAATAATTAATATTTTTAAATTAACAATGGATCGCATGACTATTTGTATGTGAAAGATGTTCCTTGTTGTGATGAACCTACAGAGAATTATTACCTGACATGACAAGTGGACAAAAAGATGTACAGTATATAAGGTGAAAAACCTTTGGCATTACGTGGTTGGTTGGTTACTAAATGACAAATGAAAGCACTGACATTATCTGACACTAGTATGTCTGCTTTTATCAAGAATCCAGCAGTTTTAGATATTTTTTCCCTTTTTCTCAGCGTCTCTCGAGGGATCAGAGCAGCTGCCCATGAACCTTATGGTGAAGAAGATTCTGAAAAATGAAGGCTTCTTTGGACTTTACCGTGGCATCCTGCCAAATTTCATGAAGGTCATACCGGCTGTCAGCATCAGCTACGTGGTGTATGAGCACATGAGGTCTGAATTGGGTATTCAAAAGTAGGCAGCAGTCATTTGTGACTATGTGTGTTCGCGAGAGTGTAAGAGGATGTGCAGCAACTTTTTTTATTTCAAAACCCATCCCTTTTAACATATTAGGGAAGCTGTTATGTAAATAATTTGTTTACCTGTAGGTCTCCAAAGTCTCAAGGTGCCGCATATGGAGCCATTGTAGAAGTTTTTAAAGTGATTGCAAGACTTTGGCTGAACTGTTGAGCATTTATAATGATTGCAAAAGAGTTGACTAATGACTAATACAACTTCTACAATGTTTTCAACTGTATGTTGTTTGTCCACAGATTTAAGTGCACTGTCAGTTTCACTTTCAGTTGAATCAACCAAAGAGATGGATATTAAGAATGAATGAAAACCCAAAACACGTGGAGAGGTTCACTTTCTTTTAATTGTTGATGTGGATAGAAATGGCAATATTTTTTGTGTCAGTCATTTTAAGTATGGGTCCGGTTATGTTGCATGTTCTTCTAACATTTTTCCAGAAGGCACCAGCAAGTTCCAAAAAGTGGAACACTTGCTGAAGTGGGATAACAATAGACTGTAAAATAAGGGGATGACACATTTTTGTTCTTTTTTTGCTATCTTTATAGACAAACTGTTGTAAGAACATTTACATTTGACATTCATTCAAAGACACTCATCCAGCTTTATATTTTAGTTTCCCAAAATAGTTTGAGTGGGGAGCTGTTTCACCTAGAAATCTGAGGGAACTTTTGAAGTGCAATACTGTATTTACACCTTGGTGATTCACATTATGGTATGTTTGAGACAGGTATGTCCCTTTGGGAATGGATATGTGCAGATTTGGTGAACAGGGGAGTAATGTGCCTTATGCGTTTTTTCTCAGATATCTGTTGACTTTTACACCCCTCATTTTTTTTGCCTTTCTTTTCAATATTTGGTTCATTAGATGCTGGTGTTTACATTAATAAAACATTGGAATACAAAAGTGAGACGTTTTGAGTGCATTTCTTTTCAGCTTACTGTGGTTGAAATGTATTTTAAAGAAAACATTTGATGTTTGTCGTAAAGGTGAGGCACAACATAAAGAGGCAAGTAATGAATCACTTGTGATCTGAAAACTTGCTCTGTGATCCCAGATGTATTCTGAGTGCAAGCTTTCACTCAAGCCTTGTGTGTTGCGCCATTTGATCCCTGAAGCTTTAAGTACAGATTACTCCACTTTAGATCTTGTGTAATACTCTTTTGCCCAGTGATGTCAATACTTCTGACTAGCTGTCTGATCTTGGCCAGGACACAGTAACGGGTTCTGTTCATTTGTAGCATTGCCAGGGGCGTAGCACAAAATTCTGGGCCCTGTAGAAAGGCATTTTCTATGGACCCCTCTCTGCATCCACAACTATTCATTTTAGCATCTTTTTGGGCCCTCCTCACGAGGGCCCTGGGTACCCAGTCCCCCCCGACCCCCCAGTCCCACACCCCTGAGCATTGCACTAAAGAAGGGACTAAAGGAGATTGCTTCCCAACGTGTCCACTTCCTGCTTAATAACTCAAAACATGATTTTGATTTCTGAATGATCACTTAAGTCAAGCTAAAATGTTTAATGTAAACATCTTTTGGTCACAGCTTCTAAAATGTTTATTTTTACTCTTTCATAATCACAAATCAAATATCTCTGGGCCAAAAATAGAAAACAATTAGACAAAAGAACATAGTATGCTGAATGGTGAAAGTGCATTTATTTGACATTCATTGAGCAACAACTTCCACATTTCAGTCTTTTTTGTTAGTTCTTTTAATTTTTTTTTGCTAGCTTAAAAAAAACAAACACTGACAAGCTTTTTTTCTTCAGAATAATTTGAAAGATGGTACATGTACATACAAAACTTCTATACATTAGACATAGGCCAGTTTTGTTCAAGAAAAAACACAGATCATGACCAGACTGACAGACAGCCCTGTGATTAAGACAGAAGAGGGGCAGACAACTTTATTTTCAAGAAATAAGATCTCCAAAATAAAAATAGTGGCTCTATAGTTTATATATCTATATTATTTAATCTGAGAATAGCTTCTTTTCTGGGTATATTCCATTTATTATGAGTGTACCAATAAGAGAAAAAAATGCCACAGTGGTCAGGATGGAGCGCAGGGCTTTAAACCAGCTGGGGTAAGTGGGCAGCAAAGACAGATCATAATGCAGCGATATTCCTAGTCCCATGATAACCATGGTGGCTGCAGGAACAATGCTATCGCTCATCAGCATGGACCCCCAGGCTAACAGGGGGGGAACCACACTGTTGGCCAGGTTCATCCAGTCAGGTTTTGCTGGGCTGCTCTCAGGAAGAGCGAATCCCCAGCGAGCTCCACCCAGGAAGGAAACAATGGAGGCACCGTAAGCTAACTGAGCATAGGCCAACTCCGGAGAGTAGTTCTCAGTCACAGCCATGAGCAGAGGAGGGGCGACAAAGGGGATCAGCCCTGCAAACCCCAGGTACAGGCCAGGTTTGGGACCTTTCCACAAGTCCTTCATGTCATAGCGCAGCAGATCCAGCTCTCTGGGAGGAGGTTCAAGCTTTGGTCGCTTCTTCTGCCTCACAGCAGAAGAGTGGAAATGCTGGCTCCTCACTAAAAATGGAGCTGCATGACTGTTGGTCCTCTTGAAACCGAGGACAGCAGGAGGTTTTACTCGTCCGGCATCCCTTTCTGAAAACGGCAGCCTTGCTGTTGAGGCACAGCAGGTCTGCAGGGAGCTGGATCCACCTTCAGAAGCTCGTGTCAGGACTGATATCCAGCATTTTTGTGGAGGACCTGCCCAATGCCATACCTAAAGACAAGACATTTACTTTAAACATTTTTTTTTTTTAAATGATAAATTATTAAAATATGAGCAAAAGAACTTTTGGAACAAGTAAATCAGTGGTTTGTTACCTTATGGGCTGCAAAGGTGGTTTTAAACATATAAGAGAGCATCTGATGAAAAAAGTAAACAGAGATCAGGTTAGACAGAGCAAAGACACAATAAAAGCTGATTCACTCAAAATTAAAAGAAAAAAAGCTAATTAAAATATGAATAAAAAGGATAAAATGTAAAATGGGTTAGGGCTGCAAATAATGTTTATTTTAATTACTGATAAATCCTGATTATTTTCCCTGATCAATCATTTGGTCAATAAAGTGTCAGATTGTACAAAATAAATATCCAACACAAGCTGTATAAATATATACAAACACTGTTCTGCCGAACCTCCCAAACAAACTAAATTTAACACACACAAAGATGCATGGAAAATAAAACAGAACCCAAAGCATCTTAAAAGATGGCGCACTTTACTGAACCAAACAGAGGAAACTTGATGAGCGGATGTTGAACCATTCTGTATTTCTTTATCCCTCTATTATCCTCGGGTCAAATATGACCCATTTTCAAATTTGAATTTCTTTCAACCAAATTGTCAAAAAATAACGTGGGTGGTTTCATACAACGCTCTTTACAAGTAAAATAACTGTTCAGTTCACTGTTCTCATTGGATTTGGGTGTTTTATTCAATTTGAAAAAGGTAAAACAACGTTGAAAAGAAAGTGACAAAAATGTTAAAAACGTTGAAAAAGCGACAACGCGTTTTTAAAAAGCGCAAAAACTAACGTCGTCGGGAAACGTCACACAAACGTCAGGAAAAGCGTAAAAAACTAAAAGATGCATGATGGGCGACGGGAAGACAACACAAGGGTTATACTGGTTCACCCGCTCCTAGAATACATAGCTACAGTATATGGGTTCACCGTCACCGGTTTACATTCCTCTCTCAGCTAACGTTATACCAACATGTAAAAGTGTCTGCGGCCGCTAACTACAATATAGCTCAGACAGATAAGCATCATAAATAATGTGAAAAATCTAAACGTATCTTTATAACGTTACAGAAGATTTAGAGACTGACTAACGGCATGCGAGACCGCGACACAACAACGACTTTACGGAGTTAACGGCTAACGTTACACAGCTGAAGTAGGCCTATGTCTTAGCATTTAATATAACCGCATTCCTGAAACACGGACGAGCGCAATAATTATCTCTGTTTTAGGATAAAAACATCATACTTTAAACATGTATTCCCGGGGTCACACCGTATGTGACTTAGGCATGGATTTAGGGAAACAAGTTGGTACGCGGTTTACTTCCTTCCGTGTTTGCCAAGAAGCGTCCTAATCTAATGGTTCCACTTGAATTCAGTCTAAATAGAAGCAAGTTAGCCTGTATAGATTTATTAATAATTTGACAAAAATAAACTTGCTACAAACACAGATGTCTTTCTCATTTGTTTCAAACTGTCCGCCAGAGACGGTTATAGATAATCTTTGACTGATTAACGAGCATCATTCAGTTCGTCCGTCCCAAAGCAGATTAATCTCATGTTTAGCAACGAGGAGTCAGTTGAAAAGTTGGTCGTCTAGAAAAATAAAATACTTATCCAGTAAGGCATTTTCTCAAGTACTTTAGGCCTACTTAAGTACAATTTTGAGATACTACGACACTCTGCACTACAATACTGCACTATAGTTCAGCGGGAAATGTTTTAAGCCTATTTAGGCTACATTTATTTGACACATAGAAGTTGCAGATTCACATTTACATATACATATATTTGAGCAGTTGTTATATATTACTGTGTACATGATTGAGGTATTTATTATATGGCATTAGCATTATGTAGTAATTTAGCAGATTCAAGTTGAGCTAATTGTTTAATCGGTAGCAATTTTAATTTATTTATAGTATCAAATTATAACAAGAGTTATCTCAATAATAGTAAGAGTTATTGATATATAGTTATAGCAATGCATCATATTTCATCTATAAGGTGAACAGATGCTTTGTGTGCAAAATATTGATCTGCAAAATAACCAGAATCTACAGTTGTTAAAGTGAAGCATAAATTACATTATCCTCTGAAATTGTCTCTAATTATAAGTCTTTTCTACGAGTAAAAGAATCCAGCAACAGAACAGGCATCAGACACTAACTAGCCTAACTGAATGTAGTGTTCAGGCCTTCTCCTTCATCTCCTCACACTCATCTTACAACAAAGAGACAAACACATTTACAATTTACTACAAATTTAGGCTACAGTAAATTTCACCATAGTTGCATTATACAGACTATTCCACATAATATTGTCATATAGGTTCATATCATATTACTGTCAATTTTCCCTTTGAATAAGCAATAAGGACCAAAGAAGTCTTTGTGTTTTCTGGCAGTTGGTGTGCTTGGAGTGTGGAAGCACCATTGATGGGCTGTCCCAACACGATAACATGCTGTCAAGATGGCTGTCATTACCTGAGACAGTCTGGATAACTGGGAGCTCCAGTAAGAAAGTTACAAATTTCACTTTGTTATACAATATGTCAAAAGATGTAAAGGAGGTGAAAGTGGCTCCGTGTTAGGCCAAGTCTTCAATTAACAGATTAACAGATTATTTTGTAAACCCATACACAGCATGAATTCAGATCAGTCATTCACAAACGTACAGAAAGATGTACTTTAATAACACATCACCCAAGTTAGTGCCTCGTCATAAAAAGGCCGACATATGTAAGTCTGTACAAAAGAGCAGTGAAAAAAGCCTAATGACAGTTACATCCATGCCTACAGTGAGTAATTGGTGTGAAAACACCTCCATAACACATTTGTCATGATCATAGATAGATATATAGATATATAGATAGATAGATATACTTTATTCATCCCAAGGGAAATTTTAGACAACTGTACTAAAGTCCGTTGGAACAACATTTTGAAATAAAAGCATTCTGTTGGAGTACTTCTGATTCTAAGAGCAACATTCATCATAACAGGGTGTCCATGTAAACACTCATTGAGGAGTACATGATGTTAGATTTTATTGATGGTGTCGATACCATTCGATACCATGGTGTCGATTATATATATATATATATATATGTAGGTCCACCTCTATGACCTTTTAACCCCCATCAAACTCATGCTTACTACACCAAATGCCCAGCAGAGGGCAGTTATGCAACAGAAATATCTTATCTCAAGAGAGAAACTCTTAAAAATTATTTTTCTAACAGGTTGCTGCCTTGTTTAAAGTAGATAAGAAAAAAACAACAGTATTTTAAGCAATACTATGACCCTATCCTGTGTCACGGTCCCATCTGATTTTCATACATATAAAAAATAGGATCTTTATTCACTGATTTGTGTATAGCAGGAGGAAAATTGTTAACTACAGTACAGTGATTAGTGCTCACAATCATGAGAAGATGGAGTAATTAGTGTTTGCTAGAAAGTAAATGGGAAACCCTTTAAATTAGAGCTCTGTCATTTCAACAGTGTTGTCCGATAGTACGCACAATGTAATCAATGAGCTCTTATGCAAAAATGTACAGCTATGGTATAAAGCAAGAAACCACTGTCATCCTCTAAAAACAGAAAACATACGGGAAACAGCCGCCTGCAGACTCTCACAGCTGTAGGACGTGTTCAAACTTCAGGCTCCATCACTCTGAAAGACAAACATGATCAACATTTTCATGGTTTACTCTAAAAATGTAATTCATCTCTGTCAAGCTGTAACCAATTAAATAATTCACTTTCATTCACCAGCCAAGTATCAAATCTGGTATTATATGGGCAATATACAGTTTATTAATTCTATTATTAGAAAGTGTTTTTTTTTATTTATTTTTTTACTTCCTGTGAGATCCTCACTAATCGTCTTCTTTGCCTTCATTTAACCAAGTAAATGGTTCATTGAGATCAAAATCTTTAATTCTGACAAAGAAGCCAACAGAAAAAGTGTTACAACAATGCAAATTCTATTATAACCTATAAACTATTATCCCTTCAAATGTATCCAATTCTTCTCACAAATAGTCTTAACTGAACTCATCTCTTTTCATACTGACCCCTCCACAGCAGTCCCCACACAGACATCCCAGCAGGCCGTTCACCACCTGCACAGCACACAGTGCCATCTGGATTATACCCATGACCAGCAGCACAGAGAACAGAGAGAGATGCCAGGACACCACGCCAGCTGGCTCTAAGCATGCCGTTGACCAGGCAGTTTTGTTGGACAGGTAGTCACTGGAGAGGGAGGGTGAAGAAGAAGAGACAGCAGGTTTTTAAAGATTATTTTTGGGGGGCTTTTTGCCCTTCATTTCAGAGTGACAGTGGATAGACAGGAAAGGTGGGAGAGATGGGGGATGACACGCAGCAAAGGGCCGCAGGTCAAATTCGAACACGGGCCGCTGCTAAGGACTCAGCCTACATGGGGGGCACGCTCTTACTGGGTGAGCTAGAGGTCACCCCAGACACAGCAGGTTTCAAAAGAAATCTGTAGACACTTTAAACCGGTGAAAAGCAGGTTCATTAGTGAGTGATCTCAGTGGATTACAGTCACTTTAATAGTCTGGTGGTACAAGCTACTGTGCAGTGAACTGCAGCAGAGGTAGCACCAATAAAAACAGACTAGAATGTCGTTAAGTGATGTTAAAATGTTCCATTTTAAGGTTTGGTTTACATAAATTACAAATAAAATCAATCTATCAGATTATTGCCTCTGCCTGGATAACAGAAGTAAATGGCGTTTGTTTTGCCAAACTTAGTGTGATTATTTTTAATCTTGAAAATATTAGTTTGTCAAATACTCTTGACTAGACTCAAGGTCTATTTACAAATGGATTTTTATGAGTGTTTTTGTGTTTGTTCTACTGTGTTGTAAGACAGCACATGCATCACATGGTGAAATTGTAAGCACCTTGGACGAAAGACTGGAAGCAGTCTGACACCAGACCAAAACTGGAACTGACCCTTTCAATTTGTTCATCATTGGATGGTTACATGCTATTCTCATTCTTTTCCTTTTATATCCACAACCAATATGTTAAACGAATAGTTTGAGACCTTATGTGTTGTTGTTTTTTTGCGGAGACATTCCTTTAACAAAAATGATTCCAAATTATGAAAAGTAAAAATCACATTTTTAACATCAACTGATAAATTTCCAAGCAACTAAAAATCACATTTCTAACATAAACTGATACATTTCCAAGCAACTAAATTTCAAAGCAACTGAAAGAAACTGCGTGCCCATCTTTACACTTGTAGTTCTGCACATAATTTTGAATAAGAGGTAAGTGTTTTATACTTAATAGGGCTGTTTGTCTCACCCATCTGAGAAGGGAGTGTTCCACTGCTTGTCTGTGTCATTAATGCTAACCACACACTTAGGTCCGTGGTTTATGGCTACAGCAGAAACAATAACTGAGTAACCAGCCCCCACAACACCCACAGCTGCAAACAGTATGGAACTCAGCATCTAGAGAGAGAGAGAGAGAGAGAGAGAGAGAGAGAGAGAGAGAGGGATAAGTTAACATATTGGGAATCAATACCTTTAACTATCTCGCTTTTAACTTCTGTGACTACTGTACAATGAAGTTATTCTCTCAGTGTGCAGAGAACAAACTAAGTGTGTGTGTGTGTGTGTGTGTGTGTGTGTGTGTGTGTGTGTGTGTGTGTGTGTGTGTGTGGTAATCTTACAGACTTGTGTTTGCTGATTCTTTCATCTCACACACATACACATTCCTAAAGTATCGACCACTATGTGTGTCTGTACCAGAACGATACCAGCTCTGTGTGATAAAGTCATGCGAAACTCCAATCAGAAGAAAATTCTTGTTACTGTACGGGGATCAAAATCTCATAAATTTTGTCTGTGAATGTGTGTGTGGCGTTTTACTTGGCAATTGTTGCTGTGTAAATCATGAAGGGTGTGTACATAGTGCCATTGTGTTTGTTTTACAAGTGATAAGGCAGGTAACAGTTCAACATACTATAGTAGATCCACTGGTAGAAGTGATCAACATAAAAACAAGCAACACCCTGCAAGCCTTAATGCTTGATTCTCTCAATTCTCAATTCTCTTGATTGTTTATTTATTAATTTTTGGCCACTCATGAGGCTTATCATTTCTTGTACCTATTTCTTACCAAAAAAAAGTAATAAAAGGGACTATAATAGAATATAAAAGTTGTGTTGCGGTGAAAAGTTGTCTTCTTTCTGAAGAAGTTACTACCAGTAATTTAGGTCCTCTTGTGGCGAACACAGCTCAAGATATTATTACCTAATAGAAAGACATTAATGTGGAGCAAATGCAAACAAATCTATACTGATCATACACAAAAACACATTAATAAAAAAGCTAAATAAGCCATAACAACATAATGTTGTGCTTACCTTTTTGTGCTGTAAATGGTATTTCATAATCCGATCCATCACATTTTCAGTATTTCTTTTTAGAATTAAAAGTGAACACCAATTATTTGCAAGTTTTTGCAATTCACATTATATTCTAGGTTGCAAATATCCAATACCACTCTGACACAAGGAGCAGGACAAACATGGCAGTCTTTTCACTCCAATTCAAGCTGTTTAAGCAACACATTTGGGGGGAAAAAAATGCTTGTTCTTGTTCCTGCTGCATGGGTTGTTCTCTTGCTGACTGCCTGTATGCATGAATGGCTGTTTTAATGGATCGCTTTTGTAGGATACAGAAAAATGACTTTCTAGGTCCTTGGGTGTAGCGTGATTTGCACTTTCAAGTGTGGCCACTACACCAAAAATTGCCACAGAGCCTGATCTACATGAGCAACAGGCCAGTTTAATAGACCTCCTTCACCGAGAACATTGTGATATTTCACAGTGGGAAAAGCACAGGTGTAAATAATAAAATGAACGATGGCTGAATTCCATTGAGCTGCTTCAGTTTTAGTGTCCTGGTATTGTGCATGCAACAATCCCAGCTGATTGTTGTTTACATTTATGATGTTGGTTTACTTTCTAGTGTTTTATTGAGCCTATACCCTGAGATACTTGGGCATGTAAATACTACTTCTAATCTTTCTGGTCCGTGGGCCTAATTTGAATCTGCGCCCCAATTTTTGGAAACAACAGCTGTGAATAATTATTTCATTATGGTGAGAATTTAAACATGGAACATCTCCTCACCGCAAATCTCCGCCCACAGCTTTCGTTGCCACAGCAACCACAGCAGTCATTGTTCTTCAGACCCAGGAAGACCAGAGCTGGGAAGATCATCTGTTGCCCAAACACACCCCAAGTTCACACACACACACACACACACACACACACACACACACACACACACACACACACACACACACACACACACACACACACACAAAAACAAGGACAAACACATCTATAAAACAGACATGCATCATTGAAAGATGCTAAAATCACATACATCATTCTACACTTGGCTTTAAACGGATTTATAGATTCGTAAAATTGTCCAGGTGAAGTAAAAATGTATGTCTTAAAACTGAAACAATTAGTTGATTAATGGATCTATTAATTCATTTCTCTGTTTTAAGACAACATTTTAAACATTCCTCAATTCCATTTTCTTAAATGGGAGGATTGTCTTTGTTTCTTTAGCAATAGGCCTAGGCTATATATAGCAAACTGAATATCTAGGTTCTGCTGATCAGATAGAACAAGCAATCTGAAGACATGCACCTTTGGATCTGGAATAACAGGCATTTTAAACTTCCCTATTTTTCTGACTGATTTTATAGAATAAACAATGAACTAATTAATTGAGGAAATAATTGGCAGATTAATCTATAATGAAAATAACTGTTGAATTAATGAATTTTTGGTTTGTTATTCATAAACTACTGTGTTCACCGGTCCACACAGACACATGGATATCATCATGATGACAAAATGCCCCATGTATCGTATTTAAGTAGCAACATATTCAATTTGAAAAACATCTGAAGAATGCAGAAATGTGTCTTCAGTGATGATAAAAGCAGCTGATATCACACAGTGAGCATCCTTTATTTTACTGTGAGTGTTGAAATTTGAACGTACTCACCAACACTCCAGATCCCAGAATGCCTCCAAAGTACCAGACTTGCTCTGTGATGTGTTCACTGTCGACAGATTTTCCACCGGGGAAGAAGAGCAGGATGTTACAAAGCACACACACAATCGCCAGAGGCATCAGACTGATCCCCAGACACTTGGCAAAGCCACCTGAACACATTTTGACACTAGTGCTTCAACCTCCTCTACTAGTAACAACTCCTAAAAGTACCTCAAAACTCTACTTAGGTTGATCTTTCAACTGAATTATATTAAAACTGTCAAAGCAAGGATGTCGTGGTTTTAAAAATAGAGTGGAGGCTTAAATTTGGTCCAGTTTTTGTCCAATCCAAGTCAGGAGAATAATCGTTGCAGCACTCCACCTGTTGGCTTTTCTGGCGGAATATTAGGCCTATATTTATCTCCAATTGCAGCCAACACCTCCTAACAGTTTCTTCAAAAAGGTCTGTCCACCTTTACTGAATCTTCTGATTGAGCCTGTCTGCCTCACCTGTCCTGATCTTATTTGGTTGATGCTATATTTATGCTTTTATAGCCCAACCCACACTCTGCTACAGTTTTATAGCAGCCAGCTATAATATGGCAGGCACACAATATGGGATTATACCCGTGTGCACACACATACACCATGACACAAGGGTTAATGTTCTACCATCTGTTTTGTGTACATGGAGATAGAAGGGGGAAGTGACAGACAGTTGGTCAATAGTGCAGAGCCCTCATGGCTGATCTGCACCTACCACTGGTTTAGTGAGTAACTAGAAGAGACAGACCTCTTCATCAGTTAGATTAGTTCTAATCCGTAGTTCAAAATTTTGAGCAATGCCTTTACCACAGTTGTAACTAGTTTGGCTAATCAAGGGGTTTCAACTGTATATCCTCTAAACTTGAGTTAGATTGATTAAAAATAAAGACATCCATCGTAAAATCATTGATTTTAGAAGGTTTATAATCCTATTGGCTCTTTGTACTGTGAAAAAGACAAACATACCCAAATGAGTTATTAATCTGTGGACATTTTAGAAAGGTGCTTCGGATTGGATCTTGGCCTCTTGTTTCACCATCTCACGCAAAGAGGTCTCTATAATTAAAAAAAACTCTTCACACCCTCTCCCAGACTGCCTACTGCTGTCTGGCAGGATACCTTGTACAACAGCTTATAATGCTTTGTTCTGCCCTTGTTCTGTAGAAATCATCAGAAATCTAATTTCACATTTATTTTTTTATTTTTTATAGATTGGAGTGACATCCTTGAATATCTTACATCCCAAATGTAGATTGTCTTACTCTCAGATCTTGGATTTTAGTTTAAGGGGGGAGCATTTTATCCAAATGCATCAATGCTTGTGGTTATGTCTATTTGACTGTTTTATGGCCTCATGCCAAATCAGTGTTATAGGAACAGTTGTTCATAGTGTTAAACAGAGTAATGTCCAAACTGCACCCACGCAACCACTCAGATTCAGATTTAGATTCAGATTCAGATAACTTTATTCAGATAACTTTATTAGTCCCCAAGGGGGGAATTCAGTTTTAGAGCCAACCCATCCATTAAGGGTTAAACTTAAAAAGTGCATTAGCACGCAATGTATATAATGTAATGTTATAAAATAATACATTAAAATAAACAATAAATAGTACTGCAGCAGTCATACATCCCCCTGTATACAGATGCTTCTCTCTCTCCCGTAACATCCACACATTTACACATGACCCAATCATTACACCCACCCACACCCATTCACCCACCCACCCCCACCCACTAACAACCCACCCACCCACCCACCCACACCCACACAACAGGCTTTCAGAATTTCAGAATTGGCCTGCATTCAATTCATGACTTGGAACACCCCACAGGAAGTTGAATTGGAATTGGAATTGGAATGACAGGAAGTGGAATTGAATTCATGGCAATTCAAAGAAATTCCACACAGTCACACAACAGAAAGAAGGTGTTGAATCTCACATATATTCAGTGTTAGGAAGGTTACTTTGGAAATGTAATTGCTTACTGTTATAAGTTACCCATTATAAATGTGGTTTGGATTACTTTATTTGGATTACTTTATCAATGCAAAGCAAATTCCTTTTAATTTGATTAGTAACTAATTGAATTACACATTTAACCTCTGTAATACAACTAAATACAATTACATTAATTTTGTAATTTAATAACAATTTCATTACACGTAACTAGTCACTCCTCAACCGTGCATACATTTTGTTCCAAAATATAGATCACTCTTTAAGAGAACAAATATTTCTATTAATTCCACAACTGACAAGAATTGTTTTCTTGATTTACAGTAAGTAATAAGTAAAAGGTGTGCTTGCATGCTTTTAAACACATATGATATCCAGTGTTGTGGGTAACTCCTTACGAAGTAATGCCATAATATAATCACATTTGGCTGTAACTGAGTAATGTAACACATTAATGTCACTGTTACTGTTGTGTTGTGAGTTGAAGGTGCGTGAGCAGCGGAGTGCAAGAACCAGTTTTGTTATAGTTATGTTTTTTCATTGTCTTGTATGTTGTTCATTTAACAGTCTTATAGCAGAGGGAATGAATGAGTTGGCATAGCGGTTAGTTTTCCGTATTGGCACATAGTACCGCTGACCTGACTGCATGATAACAAATCAATTACTGAGTACATGATCTGGTTGGCACAATATTCTGTCTGCTTTCTGGACAACTCGTGTTTTCCAGAGAGAACAGAGATCTTTTAACTGGGTACCAGTGATTTTTGAGCATACCTTAACAATGTCGCTCAAGCTCTTTTTGTCTTTCACGGATAGTCCATTAAACCAACATAAGAAATAAAATGTTAATGAATGCCATCCTCAATGAAGGCTTGATAAAATGTGCATAGAATTCTTTTACAGACCCCAAAAGACTTAAACTTCCTCAGTAGGTATATTCTTTGGTTTGCTCGCTTAATAATGCTATCAGTGTTCTCACTGAATTTCAGTTGTGAGTCAAACACTGTGCCTAAGTACTTATATGTTTGGACTATTTGAACATTTTCATTGTGTATTACATTGTGTATTTGGTTCGTCACTGTGCCTTCTAAAGTCTATGATTTATTCTTTAGTTTTAGACACATTTAAATCAAAGAAGCTGTCGTCACACCATCTGACAAATTCCGTAAGGGCACTGTTATGATCAGATTGGTTGCCCTGGAGAAGGGACAACAGGGCTAAGTCATCTGAAAACTTCACCAAGTAGCTGTTCTCCCAAGATGACCTGCAGTTGTCAGTGTATAATATAAAAAGCAGGGGGAAGAGCATGCAGCCCTGGGGAGAGCCTGAGTTTGATACAATGACAGAGGACATATTTCCATTTACATAGACCTGCTGCCTTCTGTTTGTTAAAAAATGTAAAACTAGTAACTAGGATTGACATTATTATTTAAGTTTTCAATTTGCCAACTGTATATCTACTTCAACATAATTCCTGCTGAAGCCTCAGCATCCATCGATGTAATCTGTCATTCGTTTCTCTGCTGCTGTCCTAGTTGAGCCAAACTCAATCGATACCGGAGTAACCGATCGGTTTCATTTTTGCCTTGTTGTTGTTGTTGTTGTTGTTGTTGTTGTTGCCAACTAGTCGCTAAAGCGCAATGGAGACCGACTTGCCTTTCTCATCTCGTCGATCACCTTTGGTGTGTTTACACGGCTGCGTGGCGTCCAGCCAGCCGCTAGCTTCCAGTATAGGAGTCGGTGAGTAGGAAAAAGTTGCCATGGAGATCTAAAACGTAGGCAGACATTGGGGGACACTTGAGTGGAGTGTCTCAGAGTTGGATAACGTTACCTCGAATATAATCCACCTAATAATACCTTAAAAATATAACTACAACTGTTTGCAAATATAACTAGGGGATAGTGAGAATGATGTTTGGTTAGTAATATGCTGTGGATGACCAAATATGTAGCAAATTCACCTATAACATACTCAGGGTCTAGGGTTACGTCAATCCCATATAGATATGTGTTTGTGTCCAGACATCCTGAAGCGTGGTGGTAATGCAGCAGATGCTGCGGTTGCCATTGCAGCGGCGCTCTCGGTAACAGAGCCGTTCAGCACCGGTCCAGGCGGAGACGCCTTCTGCTTGTTCTACAACGGGAAAACTGGAGAGATCAGAGGGATTAACGGCAGGTGGAGATTCTTCTTTCGCTACTGTTGTTATCTTCATAAAATAGAAGGATTAACTGTGCCTCTCTCTGTGTCCTCAGTGGTCGTTCGCCCAGAGCTCAGACCCTGGACTTCCTGGAAGGACTTGGTTACACTGCGGAGACCCCCCCTTCACCTTCGGATGCCTTGAATGTCACAGTACCAGGGGCCCCTGCATGCTGGTGCGACACCCTACAGCTGTTTGGTAGTCACAAGGTTTGACTTTGTGTGTGTGTGTGTGTGTGTGTGTGTGTGTGTGTGTGTGTGTATGTATGTGTGGGTGTGTGTGTGTGTGTGTGTGTGTGTGTGTGTGTATCTATCTGCGTAGAACTGTGTGTGCTGGTATAGGTTTTATGGTAGCCAAGAGCCCATGTAACATAATCATTTACATGACATAAACAACCGAAATGTAAACACTGCAAAATGAACCATATTGACACACACCACTAACACACTTGGGATTGTGTGTGTTTTAAACAGTGGTGTTGAATTTAAATCAATGAGATATGAGCAAGGAGTTGACAACCTATCATCGGGGTCTGTGGATAATCCTTTTTTGTTGTTAGTCAAAACAGGAATAATTTAGCCATCTTTGGTAGGGTTTCTACAGGTCCATGAAAATGTGAGGGGTTGGATTAGAGGTATGTTTCACAAATCAATGTAATCTTTAATCATTCAATTTAAAATACTTTCACTACACTACTATCACAACAACTGAGCCTACATAACATGTAAATAAAGGAATGAGATACATGCAACAAGTTCACTACTGTTTGTTTTGTGTTGTCAGAATGTGTCTTGGAAAATGTAATACATTATTAACTAAAGTAGAAGTGAATAGTCAATACTCAGGGAATTTTGCATACATTTATAACAATTATTAGCCTTCGTGTTTTTTTTCTGACTGGAAAAAAACCCTCAGAGGACATTAAAAACCAATGATAGAGTGCCAACATATTTCTTCTCAAAAAAATGACTCACACACGTCCTGCGAGTTTTCCTGTGAGGTAATAAGTGTGTGTTTCCTCTTCCTGTTTCCTTAGCTGTCATTGCAGGAGGTGCTGAGCGGGGCGGCAGAGCTCGCAGAGGTGGGGTTTCCTGTTGCCGAGGTAACAGCGCACCACTGGGCAAAATTGGTGGCTGCTCTGAGAGATGCTGGGAAGGAACTAAATGGAGACCTGCTGATTGATGGTCATGCGCCCAAATGTGGACAAGTATTCAGAAACCCTACCCTGGCCAAGACTCTGAAGGTAAATCCTTGAAACCCAAACGCACACAAAAACACACGAGTCACGTGATGGAGCACTGGGACATTTTTCTAAAATCGTGTTATTTAGATTAGAAGGAAACAGAACAATGTGGAACCCGCAGGAGGAAACCGCTGTGCTGGTTCCTCATCCTCTCAGAGGTTGTTTTCTTTTTTAAATCTTGACTTAGTCTTCTACATGGGAAGACCTTGCATCAACCCTGGGGCATTGTGGGTAATTAACCCTGAACCCATTAGCGTGATGGACTCAATATGAGAGGAAAACAAGGAAGATGGAGGGAGTGAGGGAGGAATACAGGGGTCGGTGTAGTAGGATTCCAATGATTCAAATAGAGAGGGAAGGGTGGAGGGGAGGGAGTGAAAGCAGGACAAGGAAGGGAAGGCACGGAGATGGATCAAAGAGAGGAGGAGGGATGGGAAAAGAAGAAATGTGTGGATTAGGAGAGAAGTATAAATGAAGGTGGAGGTGGTAAAAAGAAAGAAATTAATTATAATAATTTGAGCATAGACATGAAAAGTAAATGTATATCCATAATACAATTAAAGAAAGAATTCAAATGTGTTGGTTTCCACAGTACTATGTGCATCACAAGTCAAACTGAGGTCAGTCCGACTGTTTACCTGGCCATCAACAAGTTCTTCATATGTGAATGCACTTTCCTGATCTTAATTACAGTTTATTCAATGTTGACAAAATGTTGACGAGATGTCATGGACGGTTGGTTCGCCACTTGATGCAGACTGAAATATCTCAACAACCACTGTAACTGGATGGATTGGCACGAAAACCCTTATGTGAATGTGCGACCATGATTTTGTGTGGACAATGTAACATTTATAAAACCAAGCTCATTCTGTAGTTCCCTGTCAGTGAGACTTTACTAGAACGATGGCAGCCTCCATTTGTGTGTCACCATTAAATCATGTGCTGATGCTCCTCTGTGCTACTACATCAAACACTCAGTCTTTAGTAATTCAGTAACGCAGGAACACTGCCGAGTACGCCCATTATAACCCCCTACACACACACACACACACACACACACACACACACACACACACACACACACACACACACACATCCCTGAGACAGTAGAAACAATAGCAGTGACCTCAGCCTCATTGATGGATGGTTTCCATGGCATCATAGCGGTCATTCCTCAGCGATGACGGTGTGTGTTACGTTCTTGTGGAACCAAAAAAATCATACATTCACACACCATCCTATTCATTTGCTAACATTGATTGGACTTGTAGATACACACAATAGTGGACATTTCACCCACATATTTTCAAACTCTAGACTCATGTGTGTCATTACATCATGCAAAACATATTTTGTATGTTTTTGTGTTTTGTACAGTGATTTAAAAAATAAATAAATAAGCCCTCTTATATGATGATTGATTGAACAGTTGATTGATTGATGTATTGACAGGAACTGGGTGAGCGCGGCAAACCAGCTTTCTACCAGGGCAGAGTGGCTGAAGCCATCGTCGATATCATTAACCAAAATGGAGGAGTCATGACTCTGGATGACCTCAGCAGCCATGAAAGTGAGGTCTTCACACCCATAAGCACAGAATACAAGGTGAGGTCAGCGCCTATTCTTGTCTATATTTTGATAACATGGTCAGCAGAAGGAATGACTCCATTGTGTGTTCAGGGTGTGCGTCTATGGGAGCCTCCTCCGAACAGCCAGGGATTGGCTGCCCTGCTGCTGCTCAACATCCTGGAGAACTTCCCTCTCAGAGGTATTTACTGGCCTTATAATAAGATCAAATGTAAATATTGGTCCGGTGATGTGGATGAGTCACAATTTACTTCATGAAAAAACAATAGCATACTAACGTTATTACTCATATTAGTCTCGGTTTTATTTGCCTGGAATTCGATATTCTCCTCTTAAATCTCAGCTCCCATAACATTACAACGGAGGTTAATGGAATTATGTTTGTGTTGCTCAAAACATTGAAAAATGACACTTGGAAAAACTGCAGCAGTTTCTCTGCATAACCCATACAATTTACTTTAGTTTTCATAGGGACTATTTCTTTTGTAGAAAGTGGTTTCAGTGAAAACAGTCACAGTCTGTGGATTATATAAAGCTGTTTAGATGCAGCTTCTTCTCTCACACTAGGGTACATTTGAACCCAAACGTACACTAGTGAAAACTGATCGCTGGGAAGAGCAGTCATAACCAACACAGCAGTTAGAGCTTAGGATAGAAGACCTGGCGACCTGTCCATGGTGTACCCGGCCTCTTACTCAATGTCAGCTGGGAAAAGCTTCAGCCTCTGTGACCCTTTCTTGGATAAGATATAGATGGTGGATGGTTGGATGCTTCTTGTAGCTTGCCACTTGATCTGTTGATGGGATAATTCCTACAATGTCACATATCTTTAGTGACAAGTTAAAAAAAAAAAGAAGAAAAAATGGGGATGAAATGTTGATTTTGGAAATTACACTTGATTATGTCTTGTATTTGTCTGAGGTTGCTGTCATCCTTTCATCTACTTTTTCACAGTCACACAAAAAAATGAAATGTTTGTGGATCATAGAATTTGATTTGCACTAATCTGTTGTGTGTAGCTGCAGGCCACAACAGCTCTGACTACATCCATGTACTGGTGGAGGCCGTTCGCTTGGCACAAATAGACGCTCTGTGTTACCTGGGCGATCCAGACCTTGTTACCATCCCTCTGGAAACCTTACTGGACAAGAGCTACAGTCACCAGCGAGCGCAGCACATCACCATGGACAGGTGTGTGTGTGTCTGTGTGTTTAAGTGTGTGTGTGTGTGTGTGTGTGTGTGTATGTGTGTGTATGTTAGTACCACTGTGTACCAGTCATGCTCTGTTGACTTTAGATAGGACTGTTCCCCCCGACCTTAACTTTCATGCCTCCGTCCCACCTCCACTGCTCCATCTGCTGTGTGGCAGTGTGTGTATATTTTGGCAACAGTATGTATTTACTGGTCAGAACGGTGAACTTTGAACTGTAGGCCTTAATCAGTTCTAAGACAAATAGACAAACAGACTATAAGTATAAAACAACATAATAATACTGTATCTTAACACGCACACGCACACACACACACACACACACACACACACACACACACACACACACACACACACACACACACACACACACACACACACACACACACTCTTTTGTACTAAATCCTTCTGTTTTCATATTCCTAACTTTCAATTAATGAGGGTGTTACTGCATCAGGCAACATGCACAAATCCAGTATATACACAAATCCTACACCTTCCATTCGTTTTTAGTTTCACCTCAACCCGACTGATTCAACCAACCTTAAATTAATTGTGAATCAAAACCTAATGTCTCTCATTAGTGCAAACGGTAAGAAAAGTGTTGTCGTCACAGTCATTATGTTTACATGCACACAACAAACCTGAGAGAAATCAAGTGAAAGCAGGAAATTACAGATCATGTTTACAGTATATGCACTGCAGTAACCTGGTTACTGTAAAACCTGTGTTTTCATGCAGCTGGCAATCAGATTTCCCAGCCAACAACCTACCATATTTTTGAAGCAAGGCTGGCATATGGTTTATTGGTTGTATATGACGCTAGAGGCTGAAGTTTGGGCCTTGTAATACTACTTAGGACCTTTATTTTCCAATTAAATATATTTGATAAAAATATCATATTTATATTCCTTTTGAAAATAAATCAGCATGCAGTAGTTGCAACGTTTGCCTCATTATGTATCTTTCAGTGCATTTTAACATTAGGAATTTTAAAAAGTTTGTTTTTGCTGCACAAACATGCTTAGCAAAGAAAAACACTTAAAGGTATATATCAATGTTTTGGGAAATACACTTATTTGCTTTTTTTTTTTGCTGAGAACTGGGTAGCAAGATTGATACACTCCTAATGTGTGTGTATGCCAAAATATGTAGCTGGCGCCAGCAGATGAAAACCATAACAACTATAATGGCTTCATGTGTGTTTTTAATTGATGTGTGTTTTTTAACTTTAGGACCATGGAAGGAGTGGAGCCCGGCTTGACAACAGGATGTGACACAGTTTATTTCTGTGTGATTGACGGTCAGGGCAATGCCTGTTCTTTTATCAACAGCATATATGCCGGCTTTGGAACTGGGCTGGTCCCTAAGGATTGTGGATTCTCACTCCAGGTCTGAGGGGTCAAAAAAAGGATATGAGTTTGTGTGCATGTGAGGTAGCGATGGATAGGTGTTTTCATGAAATCCCTTTTTCCCGGTCACAGAATCGTGGTGCCAGCTTTTCTCTGCATCGTAACCACGTTAACTGTGTTGCTGGGGGGAAGCGGCCATATCACACCATAATACCTGCACTTCTCACTGACTCTGCCAGCACATCACAAAAACCACGACTCCTCGCTGCACTGGGGGTGATGGGGGCTTTTATGCAACCTCAAGGACACGTCCAGGTATGATCAAGAATAGACTGAGTTTGAAAATTTGCTTTAAGATAACGTATAAAAATGTCCCTATCACTGTTTTTAATTCATTTTTATATCTATCTTGTTTGTGAACATTAACTTTTGATTTGTCCGTTTGTAAATAAGTTGTTATTGGTTATTTTATAGTCAGACCAGGTCAGGCCTTGGAGAAATCGTAATGAGAAAAATGAAAAAAATTTCTTCATTACATCGTCAATATGACTTGAATATGCCTTGCTTTAATTATGATTCAGACTCATAAGTTGAATGTGTTAATGAGTTAATAACTGATGTTGCTCTTGTGTTTAGGTGTTGTTAAACATGTTGGAGTTTGGGATGAATCCTCAACAAGCTCTGGATGCACCAAGAGTCTATGTACAGTATGACCGCACAAGTATGTCCTTCCCCAAAACACACACACACACACACACACACACACACACACACACACACACACACACACACACACACACACACACACACACACACACATCGTAAACTGTAACTTAATTTATATACAATTTTGTGAAAGTAGACAGTGTATGTGTCCTATGCTTAACAAAGTGATATTCTGATGAAACATTCTGTATGTCTAGCTGATCAGTGGTCGGTTAATCTGGAGGATGGGGTCCGCCAGGAGGTAGCCGAGGAGCTGAGAAGACGGGGCCACAAAGTCAGCTGGCCAATCACAGGTACCTTTATTTACACAACTACTGTTGGCAGTGGCTGCATGCAGGGGTTAAATTGGGATTTGTTATGTGGGGGGGAGGGATGGTTCTTTCTAGGGGGTCCGGGGGTATGACCCCCACCCGGGAATAAAAGAAAAAAAAATAAACCATCAAATGGCACTTTCTGGAGAGTTTTGTGCAAAGAAATGGAGAAATCGAGTCTTACATGATATGTGCAAAACTGCAAGGTTAAGAACCTATACTTTGCATTGTTGTATTAGGGCATTTATCATTTACATTACTGTTAATCACTTGATTACACATTATGTTACCTTGTTATGATATAAGAAGTGACCCATACAATGTGCCACATGAAGAGTGCAGCATATGACAGTAGCAACAGCTGAGAAGATTTGGGTTTGTGGTGACCAGGTCCACCTCACACAAACTTCCTTCTCCCATTCTCTCTCTTTACTACTACTACAACACACACACACACACACACACACACACACACACACACACACACACACACACACACACACCCACTCACTCACTCACTCACTCACTCACTCACTCACTCACTCACTCACTCACACACACACACACACACTCACTCACTCACTCACTCACTCACTCACTCACTCACTCACTCACTCACTCACTCACTCTCACACACTCACACTCACACACACAGACAGACAGCGGCCCGCAGCTCGTGAGAATTTTTTTTCAAGGCAGTAGAAGGTCTTCACGAACCTTCGCTCGCTTCCACATCCCGTGCAACTAAGGATCTCCGAGGAACATTCATCAAATAATATAGCCTAAGCCTACCTAGATGCACATGCGCGAGCGGTGCGTGATGGTCGACTGACGACATTAAGCAGCTGAACAAGATTATTTGTTCTGATTGTTCTCATCTCAGCTCCGCCGAGACAAAATAGACATGCCATTATTGTCAGAAATATCATGGTTTCAAAAGCATCTCTTTCATCAAATTTCATGTGACATATTTCCAGTAGGCAACTGACTGCGTACTCAAACGTTAATGTGTTACATTAATTGTTATATTGGTGTCTATTAATGGCCATAAACAAGACCATGGCTGAAACAACTGGTAGTCTTAAATCACTGGTATTAGACCATGCTTCCCATAAACTCTGTTGCTTCCTGATGCAATCAGGATCTTTTTATTTGTTCCTCTTCCCTACCCTGGCAATATTATGGGTGTGTTAGCTGTTGCTCTCTGGCTTTTCTGAAGAGTGTGATTATGTTTTGTGTGATACTGCCATCAGCCTTTGTTTCATTCTGGAAGAACCAGCAGCCACTTTATGATTGGATCAGAGAGCAATCTCCATAGTGGTGAAGAAGCTCTTATCTGCCAATCCTCTTGGCCATTTTTTCCAGGGCAACATTTAGAACATAGAAATAGAAAAATACAACGTAAAATAAACCTGTTCTTCCTAACTGTCTTAAGCTATTTGTATTGGCCTGTGTGTGGACTATAGACTAATGGTCTTCAGTGGGTTTAAGTTATGACACTCCATACACTCCAATTATTCATTCAGTAACAAAAGAAATCACATTAAGAAACTAAATGTCTAACTGTTCATCTCTGTGCTGCTCATCACTTGAGAAAAAAATCTGTTCTGTGTATCTTCCTTACAACCTATCTGCCACCTTCATCTCATGATCTTATTATGCTAATGAGACATGGTAATATTTTGGTTTACAGTGCATAACAAATAAATATAATAAAGATGGGAGAGTTTGGGCTCATATCTTTTCATTTATCTTTTCATTCAAACACACAGGCCACAAGAGGTCTCAGTTTGGGCGGGGACAGATCATCACAGTAGGGGATTGGTGGAGCCCATCTGTCAATCAAGCTGATTGTCCATGCAGGGTGCTGTGGGCGGGATCAGACCCCAGAGCGGATGGATGTGCTCAGGGATATTAAACATACCTGACCTCCTCTCTTCTTCCCTGCAGATGTTATAGTATTCTGATAAACTGATTACAAAACTTTCTGAAGGCAAAATCCTTTAGGTGTAGAGCAAAAGTACTATAAATATTTGGTGGTAACATAATTTACACAGTAACCTTTTTCCTTTGGTTTCTTTAATGAGATGATTGGTTTTGACAACAACTTAGGTTTATAACACAGTCATAGCACCGCATCATAGCATAGCACATAAGTGTCTTTATTCATCATATGTCCCTCCACATCCAAGTCCAAGTTACATGTATAAGTCTGTACACTACAAATCGAAAAACAAATTTTTGTCTGACTTTACATGACATACCAAAGATGCCCTTCTTCAACCCTGGTTGAGATAATTATCTGTTTCAATGTCTTTAATTAGTTGCTGCCGGTCTAGAAACGACAACAATATCATATACATATAACCCTCTTTCCTCAATGGAATGATGATCAAATGATAGGCTAGATATAATCTTTTCTCTGGGTGACTTTTCACAAAACAAATTCAGTTTAGATAATGTAATGTGATTCAATTCAATCAGTGTTATATCTTCATTCAAGTTCCCTTTGCATCATTTTCTTGCACTTTAAACTAAAATATATTTACAGATATAACAGTCTGCATTTCAAATGATGCAGAATCTATTCATGATTTTGTACATTTTTTAACAATGACAAATAAATGTAATTTATTTTCAAGTGATGCTTAGTTCTCTAGTTTGTTCCTGTGGTTCATAATCCTCCATAATCCCAACATATCTTCATTACAAATGTTCTAACAGGAGTAGTTAATACTGTTGGGAGTCATTGGGGAATTATAATTCAGTTACAGTTTTTCGGATTCAGCACCTGCACAAGTTGGTCTGTCCAACACTTTGGTCCAGAGAAAGATGGCTCAAAAGGACTTGTATGTGTGGATATACTCCATGAGATATGGTCTGGTATCAAAATGTGCACAGAAAATGTTTTATATATAAGAACAGTTTATAATGCAGATATCCATGAAATTAGCTAAGTCTGTTCCAACTCCCCAGGTGTGTCTGATGACTTAAACACTGCGTATGATGAATCTTTTGCATTGCATGTTTCCATGCAGGCTTGATGAATTGGGTGTTTTGCCTTGTGTATGTGTATGAGCTTTATCTTTAAGTGAATTTTTAGCTGCCGGGGAAACGCCCTGCTGCCCCTCAACATAATAATAATAATAATAATAATACATTTATTTGTGTTGCACTTTACATTTACAGCAATCTCAAAGTGCTACAGAGCATATAATATAAAAAAAGATCAAGGTCATACCACAGACATGATATACAGTGACTAAATCATATTACAGTATACTGTATGCAGATGCTTAGGTTGTGTGAAAAAAAGGATGTTGAAAATATGAGTGAGTTGGTAAACAGCTTGTAAACCATGTGTACCCTGCACCATGCAGCTCAATCATGATTCTGCTTCAACACAAATCTCTTGATGTAGAAACATGATGCTGGACTTTGTTTCATTGTTGATCTCCTTACAGCTCCAACCCCTACCTGGTACCAACCATTTAGTCCTATAAAGAGCCATGTGTTCTGTCACCCAAACACTCTCTGTTTTACATAATCTGTTTTAAAGGCATACTATGTAACTTTTCCTTCTTCGGTCCCCCTACAGGTTGTCTCATTGGAACTACAGCTCACTCCAATGAGACAACCTGTAGGGGGACCTAAGCAGCGGGACGCACAAGGTGTAGTTCCAATGAGACAACCTGTAGGGAGACCGAAGAGGGAAATGTTACATAGTATGCCTTTAATTAACACTTGCTTAAATATCTTGTTAGAGCAGGTCGTTAGTGGTCAGTTCCATTTTACTTATCTTAATCCAGCTGGTTTATAAAGCAGCTCACAACACGCTGGGCCCCTTAAACACACATATGTACACATAACACAGTCTGTGTCTGACACAGCACTGTTAGAGATCACGTTGTACCCTATTGCCCCACATAGACCTGCTGAGGTTTTGTATCATTCTGACCTAGAAAGAAGCGGCCTTGCCTATGGGCACTATGATGAATTTGGGAACACCTATGAGACATTTGCATTAGATCGGTTCTTGTAAAACTGATCTACAATGTTGATGTCTGGTATATCCTTTAATCCAGATTTAATACACAATGTTGTCATCAAGGCTTGTCTTTATTTATTCTTCTGAAAAGTTCACATTTTGGAGAAGGCTGTTTCACTTATGTTAAATGTATCACCATCTAATACGTCAGCAATGTTCTTGCAAGTATTTGAAAGTAACTGATTACATTTTCTCAAGTACTGAAATAGTTGTACTTTACTTTAGTATTTTAATTTTCTGCTTCTTTATATCATCCACTTCATTGTTACCAGTTAAAATATTTGTAAATAACACTAAAACTGGGTCAAAATAACCCATTGTCTTGGGTGTGATTGGGGACTAAGTGGTTTTTATACCCATGGGTACTGGGTTGACACTGTGATATACTACTATTGGTATAGTACAGATTAGTATTGAAATAATTAGTCCATTAGTTAGTTGATCACAAGAAGATTAGCAAATGTGAAGATTTGCTTCTTTTTTCTTCTTTAATATATATATAATATATCTTATAGACTTAATGATCAATAATTGATAAAGTGAGGAATGTAGTATAATATTTAATATGGTAAGTATACTACACATGTGTTTACCATGTGGAAGAAAGGAAATAAGAAAACAATGACTGTTGTAATCAAGGGAAATTAATACTCCAGAGTGCTGTGTGAGGCCTGGCTTACTAAGAGGCTGTGGGAAACACACACACACACACACACACACACACACACACACACACACACACACACACACACACACACACACACACACACACACACACACACACAGATCAGATTTTTCATATTTCTGGCTGAGCTCTGTCTAGCCATTGGTCAGCCCCCTGCCTGTGAGTGTGTTTCCACATTATGTCATGGCAGAACTAACCCTAACCCTAACCCTACCCCTCACACACACTAACATACAGCAGGCTCTTGTCACTTGTTTTTGTTTCCTGGCTCCCCAGCTGCTCTGACCCTTCCCTCCCCTTTTGCTCTCTTTCTCTTGCTCTCCTCGGCCCATTCCAGTTCTCTCCTCTCCTCCCTGCGGTTGTGAGTGTGTTTTTGGTTGAGCGATGTGTTGTTCGGTGGGTTTCGCCAGGTCTTTGGGTCTGGCCCTGCTGCCTCTGGCCCTCTGTTGTATCCTGGCCAACCTACTGCTGCTGTTTCCCATGGGAGAAATCACCTACATCCAGCAGGACCGCCTGGCCAGCTACATCTGGTACTTTGGTGGACTAGGAGGAGGTGGATTGCTGGTGAGTAACAAACTGCCTTCATGTTTTAATTAGATGATGAGTATTTGTTATATTTCTAGGGTTATACCATAGGTTTTGGTAAAGTCAAACTATTCTGATCCCAATGTTTTCAGCTTTGGTCAGATCATCAGATTTCTTTAGAAACTTTTGTTTACTGGTGAACATACACCAAACATTAGGTGCTGGTCATTGCAGTGACATATTTTGAAGAAAGGACAACCACACACTCAGGTCCCGTTATTTTTGCCTTGACCAAACAAAGTGTAGTGTGGTTATCCTCTCTTTAAAAGTTCAACTTTAGCATCATGAAAATAACTTTCCTTCAACTTTATGCAGTCCAAAGTTTTTGCTTTACATTAAGTTTAAAATGTATATACCATCTTTTAAAAAATACTTTACTTAGTTTTTTATGCCAATCAATAATCAAAAAAGATCTTAAACTATATTTTAATCTTTGTGTGCGAGAAGATTTTAGACAAAACCCTGATCATCTTATCATTCAAAACTTTAAACACAATAGCTCTTTTTCCCACGTGGGGCACATCCTGCCATCCATTTTCTGCTGCTCAAATAGAATCGGATTGCAGTTGCAGCAGTGTGAGCTTGGTGTATAGAGATTTGAATATGATATTTACTCAAAGTTTGGCATCTGTATTTGTGGCAGGTTTTGGTCTTTCTTTTCTTTTCTTTTTCTTTTTTTTTTGTTGGTATGAGTGTGGAAAATAAAATACTGTAATAAGCTGATACAGAAAGCTGTGAAACTTCCGAGGGTAAAGAGTAACGAGTCTGTATTATCTGACTATAACTTCTGTACTTCTGTAAAATCGTCATTCACCATAATGGATGAAAAGAAGTTGAAATGTTTGGTATCGGTGCAATGTGGCAGCCACTTTCCAAATAAAAAATCAGATTGGATCATTTTGCCTGGCAGAGGCGGCTTAAACAATGTGGGCGTAGGTTTAATTGAGGACACTGGTACCACGTGGTGGAACTTATCACTGTCAGTTGCACTGGAGAGGGAAATTAATTGAAACTAAAAGTAATGAGATACACTTTTCATCAGTAACATTCTTTAAAACCATGCTTTGACCGCATGAATGAGATTCTTTCACAGCTTTTTAGCGATGCATACTTTAAAAAAAGCCTTATTAACGAGCTGCATTTACTAAAAAAAAACTTCCGCCCTTATTCAGTGGTATAAAGACAGACGCTGATACATGTAAAGTAGATACAGTGTGCTATTATATAGACTGAAGCCTTTTTTTTTCTTTGTTTTTATTATATCAGACTGAGGCTAATTCAGGCTCATTCCTGCTTTTAACTTGCCTTTCTTGCCCATTGTGATTGATTGATTTGTTTTGTTGCACTTATCTGTATGCAGGGTAAGCCTTTGACTCCTAAAAACATGCTATTTTAGACCAAATATTATTAAATGTCAATTGTGTCCCCTTCAACACCATTCAGTCTGAGTGTCTGCAGTTGCCCATTGAGAACAATGGAGTGCTATGTGAATTCACAGTTAATCCGTCTGCTACATGCTGCTGATCTGTTGGGTTTATGCTCCGATAACAGAAAGGAGCTGTTCTTTTAGTTTGGTTTTAAGGAGAAACAGAGGAGAGATTGTATTTTCCCAATCAAGATTAACCTCGTTGAACAGCAGTGCACTTGTGTTGGGCACACGCAGCTTCACTCTGTACAATATTTAGATTATTTTTTTGTTTGTAAATAAAGAAATGTTCAGAACATGCATGTAACTGTAATATATATATACTGTATTCTACATGACAAAAGACTGCAAAGAAAATGGTTAGCAGAAAAGTAAATTATATACATGACCAAGCAAGTGTGTGTTTCCACTACTTTTGACCATTTAAAGGAGACATTTCTTAGCTGCTCATTTAATGCAGAAGAGGGGCAATTTAACTGCTAATTTCTCCAGAGGTTCTGTGCAAAGCTGTCAGAACAAACCAAAAGGTACAACAAGTTTTGAACATTTTGGTGCTGCATGTTTTTTCATTGTTAAAACACTTTATTTATAGAGGTGATGAATCAGCACGGGCCATGCATTTCACAACCGGAAGAGAATGCAGAACAATGAGCAATTTTCATTTTTCATTTTTAAGACCAGTCAAGTTATGAGAGAGAAAGGTTTGAATCTTAAAATGTTCCTTTCACTTGCTGTAAATGACACTTCCTGCGGATGTTTCACAATAAAAATGAGGCCCCTTGAACTGCTGGAAGGTTCTTAATGTGAACTATGGAGGAAGTTAGTATTAAAATCAAACAGCAACAAATGGGAATGGACCACAAAACAGGGTTCTTATTAAACAATGATGACAAACCAGGGGGAATTTAGAAATAAAGGCCTCTAGTAAAACCCAGTTGAGGGGAATAAAGGCTCACTATGTTTAGTTTGGTCTGTATATTCTTGTTGCATCTTAGAAGAGAGAACATTTCTGCAAGCGCAGGGAGTTATTTTTGTTATTTCGGGAGATTTTCATACATGACTATCTTCATTTATGTTTTTTTTCCTCTGGTCTGAGAATACTTTTGCCAAGCTGTCGTCTTTTCCTTTCTTTGTGGAAATGACAGAACGTTAAAGAGTCAAAGAGCAAACTTAACCCCTCTGAGAGAAATCTATCTTTATCTCCCTCCCTTCCTCTCCCTTGCTCTTCCTCCCTCCTTTTTCCTCTTTTCTCTATCTTCCTTTCTTGCTGTGCACTTCCCTCTGTATTGTCAGCCGCTCTCTCTCTCTCTGCCTCTGCTCAAAGATAATCTTTAGGGGGACATCCAGGATGTGTATGCAATGATGCCTATGATCTTTGGGACCTTGGGAACTTCTCTCCCTCTGTTAGGACGTGCTTTAAGGTCCAAAAAGTACCTCGGAACACGCCGAGGCGAAGCCCACATGAGCATAATACGTCTCCATAACAGCAGGCAGCGCTAATCTGTATTGTCGCCCAAAAAATTTAAACCAGAAATGAGGAACGCGTCATGTGGGTCTGGCTTCTCCAGCCGATAGTAATGGCGGCTTGTTCGAAATATGATCTCGTATTTTACGAAAATAGTTCACAGAAACGTGTTTCTGAAAACATTTTAAGCGAGAAATAGGCCATGCAGTTGCTGAATCTGTCTTCATTTCAGATCGACAAAGGTCAGTTTAAAAGATTTTCGTCCCGTCACTCATCCCGCTCGCCATTTCCGGGTTAGCACTCCACCAATCAGATTGGTCATTGAGTCTGACTGCCCGCCTTCCGATTATACATGTCAAATCGGCCCAAATGAAGGACGACGGCCCCACCAACGGACGACGGCACGGAACACACCGAACAGACTCGATTTCCCGACCTCGCCAGACTGTCCGATGGCCGATTATCGGGCATCAGGGCCTTTAGAAGGGACTGTAGGCTGTGTGCTTTATAAATAAATTTGACTTGCATTGAATTGACTTGACTTGACTTGTAGGGCTGTAGTGATATGGGTTAGGGTGGTACAGGTACAGGTGGTGGTGGTAATGTTATGAAATGCTCTGAGTAACTGCCAGCAAAGAAAAACAAGAACAATAATCTTCCATTGTGGTAAAATATGATAATATCTTATCTTGCATAGCTTTAGCATCTATATATTTAGACCTACTTTCTTATCTCAAACATGTTAATGTCTATCATTTCCTTAAAGAAAAAAAAAAGAATAAATGCTACTGTTTTAACAAAACAATTAACTGTGTGTTTCCAGATGTTGTTTCCAGCTGTGGTCTTCATCACTCTGGGGAAATGTAGCTGCTGCTGGAATGAGAGTTTAATGGTAAGGCAAACTACAGTACACTAGGCCAAGCATAGGCTGCAGCAATAACAGGAGTAATAACACTGACGCTAAGCTAATATTATATATTATGGCTATGGTAGAGAAGCCCCATACTTGTTTATGCTATATCTGCACAATACTATCTCAAATGTCTCAAACAATTCCATATGTTTGAGAAAATCCTCAACGGACGATAACTTAATTTTATGTTCATATATTTCTGTTTGCCACACACAGACCATTATTTATGAACTATTTAACCTTTTTTTAAATAAAAATATAAGGCTTTTTGGTTTTTTACCCCTTGTAACTCTTCATAATGTTCCCATTTTACTGCTATTTTGCTCTTTCTTTCTCCCCACTATAAAATATATAAATATATATATATAAAATAACTGTACAGTTGTCATTAAGCCAGCCAACACTGTGTCCTTTCTGAGGTGGAATGCTATTGCTAATCCAGCTATGATAATTTAACAAGGGTCCCATTGTTATTCAACACTCAACAAAGTAAGGTTGGCTCACACCACTTAAGCCACATGCACAGCTGCAGTTGTGTATGTATGTATGTGTGTTTGTGTGTGTGTGTGTGTGTGTGTGTGTGTGTGTGTGTGTGTGTCTATGTCTATGTGTGTCTGTCGCAGCTGCCTCTGTATCTGAGCTATTAAACGGATAAATGAAACAGTCACACACATATTTACAAAGGCATCCAAACACGTGCATGTTAAATCACTCTGTCTGCTTGTGTTACTCTCCAGATGTGCGGGTCAGTGTTGGCAGCTGTGGTCGGCATGGTGGGGTCTGGCTACTGTTTCACCATGTCAGGATTCGCCTTGGTGCAGGGCCCCCAGTGCTTCACCTCTTATGGATGGACGTACCCCTTTGCAAACCAGGGGGGCAGGTATGGAGATACTGTGTGTGTGTGTGTGTGTGTGTGTGTGTGTGTGTGTGTGTGTGTGTGCGTGTGCGTGTGGTAGCATTCATTCATATTCATTCAATGTATTAATTTGTTAAACATTTAATCTATAAAATGACAGAAAAGAGTGAAAAATCTCCATCACAATTTTCACAATTTGCTTGTTTTGTCCAACCAACAGTGCAAACCCATAGTTATTAGATTTACAATTATATAAAACAGAGAAAATGAGGTCATCCTCACTTTTGAGATTTTCATTGCTTACTTATCTCATTTAAGTCATCAGCATTTGTACTCAGAGACTACTTCCCCCCTTAGTATTTCAGTCAGTCACTCTCTCTCTCTCTCTCTCTCTCTCTCTCTGTGTTCCAGGTATCTCTTACAACCAGAGACTTGGTCACGGTGTCTTCAGCCGTTTCACATCGTAGAGTGGAACGTGACTCTGCTGTGTGTGCTACTGGGCCTGGCTGTGCTGGAGTTCATCATCTGTCTCTTACAGCTGGGAAACGGTTTAGTCAACGCCGTCTGCCGGCCCTGTTGCTACAAGCAGGAGTATAGTCTTAATGCTTAGATCTAAACACACATACGTACGTGTATGTAGACTCACCTGCTGAGAGTCACACACTCGACAATGTATGCATACATACAGGACATTAATGGACACATGCAAACGCGGAAGTCAGCACACACAGCCTTATTGCCCAGTACCATTTATATGTGTGGGAGTACAACTCAACCTTACTTAGACAGACCAACCTACAGTACATATGCAGTATGGACACCTGACTGCCACGTCAGTATATTTGCTATATTTTCAAGCTTTTAATGTGCCTGTGTTAAAGTGGCAAAAATCTTTATACAGTCCTTGATGATGATGATGATGATGATGATGATGATGATGATGATGATGATGATGACTTTTTCTGGTGCAAGTCTTAACATTTCAAAGGCAACAGGTTATTAGGACATAATAATGTAGATGTGTGTTTGTGTCTTGAATACTCATACTAAAGACAAAGTAGAGCATCCTTGATAAAAATAATAATAATCATAATATTAGGTATACAGTTTCACTGAAGTAAGTAACAGTGTGTGAAACTTTCATATGCCCTTTTTGTTTAAAAAAGAAGAGGATAAAAAGTGACAACTGTTCACTTTCTTCATAAAAGCTATATTCTCAATGTCGAGGTTGCTTGCTTTCTTTATTAACATTATTGACTATATATTTTGTATACCTTCATAAACACAACAACTACACTACCGTTTTTATTGCATGAACAGATGAAATGACAATTCAAATCAATGTCATTATACTAGTATACTTAAGATGGCCTGCCATCTTAAGTATACTATAATAATATAATAATGTTGGAAATGGCATAAGCTCTTGTGTCATTGTTGACAGAGGCCTTGCAAGAAGAGATGCTCATTTCCATTATTTAGTTGTTCATTAGCATCTTGGCTGACATGATTATCTTGATGCACCAGGAAGTGTCCTTTCTGTCCTGGTTGATACTTGTGGTTCCAACATTTATACACTGTGTTGGATCACCTTACATTACGAGCAGATTTTTGTGTGTGTTTGTACATTTGTTTTAATTTCCAGAGCATTTTGTTGTAAATTGTTTTCTTTATATCTTTCGGATGCTAGATCAGTGTTAATGGACAATTTATATATATTTTAGTGACATATTTTTATAATGTATGTTTGTTTGTGCTGCCTTGAATAAAAAAAAAAGACTATTTCCATTTTAAGTTTCCAGTGAGTCATTAAGTTTAAGCTGATCTTTGTCTCGGTCACAGGAGGAGTGTCTCGACACAAGTGCAATGTTAGCTTATGTGTGATAGGTCAATCTGGTCAACCGGTTTGTGTACAGTATGTGTGTTGTAATCACTTCACGGACTAAAGTTTCTCTCCTGGAGTTTCCAGAGTTGCCTGTTATTGATCCATATCAGGACCCAAACTGAGTAAACGTGGACTCTGATCCTAAGAGCCAAGCCCATTGAAATGCTTTAATGACATATGATCAATAGCCTTGTGACAATGTTTTTTTCTTCCTCCAGATAATCCAATGAGCTGGTTTATGTAGCTTCAGAAGTAGGATACTTTTCTTAACACCTATTCTTTCAGTTTATCTGAGAAAATTTCAGAGATGCAGGGTTTCCTTTGGACAGTGATTCTGTGTATTATTTTTAATGTGCTAAAATAACTAAATAAAGTTTCTATTACAAGGTGGCTATGGAGAGAATAATTCCTTCTCTGTCCATGTCACATTATAAATTCAAAACTTTAAAACAATAATAAACTGGTCTTAAAAGAAGCATTTATTGGCCTTAATTTAAATGAGTATTTAAACTATTATGACACTAGGACATGATTGTCTTTTTCAATCTTTTGCAGTTAACTTTGGACAGCAGTATTGACTGGATCAAAAGTCAGTGTGTTGCCGTCATTACTGCACTCCAACTGTTTTTGGCAGATAAACAAAAAAAATGTATGCGGTACACATCTGGCTTTCTATGTTACTAAAAGGACTAAAAGGAGATATGAAGTCTAATGTAAATGTAACTTATACCTGATCTCCTTATGTTTGGACTATTAAATGTGGATGTTGCATAGAAAAACATGTGTTCTTGTGCAAGTCTAACCTTTTGATTAAACCGTTGTTTAGGTAAGAGAGCTCCCTCTCTTACCTTTGTGACAGGTTGGCTCAAACCCTGTTTGTTGGTCAGTGACCCCTCTACTCTTCTCTTCTCTCCTCTACTATTCTACTTATTCCCAGCAGCCAGCTGAGGGAGTATAAAGATACACCGAGGGTCTAAAGTCTCTCAGACAGACTGTCTGACAACTGTCAGTTGCATGCGCTGTTTGTCTTCATCATTATTATCCTCTGGACCACTGAACAGAAATAAAGACTCATCGTCCTCCTTGGCAGTTTAACTTGTAGTTGGTCAAATGCATCGGTTGTGGTTAAGTGGAGTGTTGCTGCTGTGTTGGGCAGCAGGATGTGTGTCTGGGATGAGGAGAGAGTACTTCCTTAGGATAGAAGAGGTGTCTTGGAACTATGCACCAAGCGGGATGAACTTCATTCAAAACCGTACTCTGCAGGAGGATGAGTAAGTACATTCACAGTACATTGTCTTGTCTAGAAAATGTTGGAGTCACTCAGTCAGTCAGCCTTCACAGAGTTGGTCTACATTCTGCAGCAAGACTACTCGTTGGTACCAAGAAAAGAAACTATATCTCTCCTGTATTGGCGTTGCTTTAAATGTTAATATTTCTACATTTTAAGATTAGGATCACATTATAATCCCTAATTTCTCCAGTACTCCCTCCACCTCAATTCCATGATCTAATTTAAAATCCATGGATGTTTGATCATTTTATATTGTTGCCCTAGGCTGCTAAACAGTTTACCCCTCAATTTCAAGTCTTCCCATCTACTGTTTATCAATTTTTAAATCCCATGTGTTAACAATTGCTTTTTAGTTCACGCTAATATTATTAGGACTACAATCATTGCTGTTGTGAGAAAACCTTGTAAGTTCAAAAGGTCAACTTTTAATGTATATGAAAAATAGCCTTGTGACAATGTTTTTTTTTCTCTCTCTAGATAATTCAATTAGTTGTTACATGGTTTATGTAGCTTCAGAAGTAGGACCATTTTCTTAACATGGAACACATATTCTTTCAGTTCATCTAACAACATTTCAGAGATGCATCCTTTGGACACACGATTCTGTGTATTCTTTTTAGTGTGCTTTCCGTGCAAAAGGCCTTTTACATTTACCTGTTGTTTCATTTGTATTACTTAGTCCACTTGCTTTAAGATTTACTTAAATACATTGACTTGATTGGATACATTTAAAAACATACATGAATGAATACTTGTGCCTGCACAATCACCAATGTATACAGAAGTACCTTTACAGACACTTTCCTTCGTTTACAAATACAGCACATACATGCAGAATTCAGTAGGTACATAAAGGCCTGACAAAAACTGGCCAAATATTGGTTAAATACAATGACATGAGACAAGACACAATACATGTCAAAACACAATATGACGCTTTGACAAATAGAAAGTCACAATTAATGACTACATTCCTGACTGGCTACATTCATCAATAATCTAGGAAGACCATTTGTGGTAAAAATGGTGTCAAGTCCATAAGGAGTGTGCGGGTAAAAAAGGTCTATTGTGTTGTGCAGACTCAATAAATGCACCAAATCCTTTTCTGATTCTGATTCTTAAAATGTCTGATATGAAAAGGCCTAATCAGCAAGTAATAGATATATTTTTAAAACATCAGGATTGCTGCGCTCTTTTAGTTGTTTTAGCCAATTATAGATTTTTAAAATATTTTAACTGTAATCCATAATAATCCTCATATTTTCTCTGTAGACAAGCCGCAGTGTTTTTAAAGAGTGGCCCCCAGCGTATTGGCTCCACCTACAAGAAGGCTGTGTATAAGCAGTACAGCGACGCCACCTACAGGACTGAGGTGATAAAGCCGAACTGGCTGGGCTACCTTGGACCCCTGTTGATGGCTGAGGAGGGAGACACATTGATTGTCCACCTGAAGAACATGGCAACCAGACCTTACAGCATCCACCCGCATGGATTGAACTATAGCAAGGGCAATGAGGGTGAGGAATTAATGATCAATGCACAAATTAGTCGGCAGATTTAATAGACAGATAACAGATTGATGTGTGACTTTGTGACTTTCTGTGCTTGGATCTGTCTTTTCAGGAGCCCTATACCCAGACAGTACTGGTCCAGAGCTGAAGCGTGACGACTCAGTGCCTACTGGTACAACAGTGACCTATGAGTGGACCCTCCCAGAGAGCCACAGCCCGTCATCAGAGGACAGCAACTGCATGACCAGATTCTACCACTCCCACGTGAGCCCACCAAAAGATATCGCTGCAGGACTGATAGGACCCCTCATCACCTGTAAGACAGGTACGGGAAGCTATTTAACCTTATATTATCCAGTGGTGGACATGTACATTTACTCAAGTGCTGTACTATTTTGAGGTACTTGATTATATTTCTCTATTGTTACTTAAGAAACATTTTGAATGCTGCTTTGTGGTATTGATTTGACAGGAATTCAGCAATATTTCATAATAGTTTTATTAGTGCTGAAACGATTAGTTCAATAATGGATTAATTGATAGTAAGAAGTTCATTGAGAAAAGAGGTTTGTACTGCCTTTAGGGTAGGTTTACCCTTTAAAACATGAATGCATAATGTCCTGTCCTCTGTAGGAACTCTGGACTTGCATGGAGACAGGTCAGGAGACTATCTGTATGCTCTGCTCTTCATGGTGTCAGATGAGAACTTCAGCTGGTACCTGGACGACAACATCAGGACGTACATTAGGGCTCCTGCCGGAGGCCTGAAGGAGGATGAAGATTTCATTGAGAGCAACAAAATGCACGGTGAGGGGGGAGCATCCTCGTCCCCAGACACGTACCCATATACAGTACATACACATACCTTTAACTCTGAGTGTGGATTGCAGGTATAAACGGTTTTCTGTACGGTAACCTGCCTGGACTGAGCATGTGCCAAGGCAACAAGATCCACTGGCACATGATTGGCTTAGGCAATGAGGTAAATATTGTATTATTATAATTCATATTGCTAATCAGAATATCTGATGTAGGGATTCTTTAAATATGTTATTGTAATGTTCAAGTTTCATGTGTAATATATTTTAATAGTTTTTCCGAACATTGCTCATTAAAATCACTTAGTTAGGGAACATAACTTATCAAAATTCAAAATATACAATTAGCCCTTTTAATCTTAGACATTTTGCATTATGTCGGTTTTGTCTTTTTAAGTACATTTAAAAGAGGCTACATATCTTTTACAAACTTTGTCAGCCTTAATGCCTTACAATATGCTAACGTTTTCTGACAAGACCATCAAGTACCTTTAAACATTTCACACATTATATATATATATATATATATATATATATATATATATATATATATATATATATATATATATATAAAACCTTTTAAGAACGCAAGTTAGTTTTCACATTTTGTAGCTAAAAGTCTGGTGTCTTTCGCCAATGATTTTTTAATGATTTGAGTTCAAATTGTCAAAAAGACGCTTGTTCTGCCTCTACAATTAAATCTTGCCTCTATTGATGTGAACATGTTACTTTGTCCAAAAATAAGTTTATTTCTTGCAGTTCGTAGCCTATATCATGTCTCAGTGTTAGCTACAAGCACCTGGTCTGAACCCAGTTTGAATGTCCTTACTCAACCCCAGGTGGACATGCATTCAGTTCATTTCCATGGTCAGATTCTGACCATTCAGAACCATCACACAGACACAGTCAGTCTTTTCCCCGCCTCCAGCACTACAGCTGAAATGATAGCTGACAATCCCGGAAACTGGCTGCTGACGTGCACCGTTAATGACCATTTGATGGGTGAGCTCACGCACAACGTTTTGTCACCCAACTGGATACTTGTCTCATTTGTTTAGTATTTCTTTGTGACTTTTTGTTTCATGGTTTTGTCCAGCTGGAATGCAGGCTATATTTGAGATCAAGAAGTGTTTCCCCAACGTCCATAAGCCCCGGCCACACGGTGAGCTCAGACCGTTCTTTATTGCTGCTGAAGAAGAAGTCTGGGACTATGCTCCTACACCACCTACTGATAGGTTAGTTACTATATACATAACACATATTCATGGCCTTGATGTTTCTGTAAGAGACACATTCATAATTTGTACTTGTGTGTGTGTGTGTGTGTGTGTGTGTGTGTGTAGTGAAGCAGACATGTTTGTAACCAGAAGACAAAACCGCATTGGAAGCCGCTATAAGAAGGTTCGCTATGTGGAATACACTGACATCACCTTCACAACAAAGATGCTACGCAGCCCAGAGGAGGAACACCTTGGAATTCTGGGTAATCCAGGCTGGGCTGAGGTTGTTAGCACTTTTTCAGAGTCCGAGATTCTCTGTACGCAGCAATAAAGTCATATTAGTACAGCCAAGCGCTCTTGTTAATAAATGAATCAATGGTATTTCTATGTAACTAATTTGCCCGCAGGTTTGTCTTGCGCCCCTTTAAAGTTAAAACTTCAATTTGCTTGTTTGGTCCAACCAACTATCCCAAACCCCAAAATATTCAGATTACAATGACAGAAAACAGAGAAACTGCTTGTCAATTGTCTTATCATCATTGTTGAAGGCATTAAAGTCTTGATTCATATTTTGGACAGACTTCCTCCTTTGCTTTAACAGTTTGCCAGTTTCAACACGAATGTTGGAAATATGTCTGCAGGATATTGTTACTGTGATGAGATGTCTCCCAATAAAATTCCATCTAATGGTCCTTTGTCCTAACTTTGTGCCTGTGTGTCGTTTTTGTCTCCAGGTCCTGTTCTGCGAGCTGAAGAGAAAGACACCATCAAGGTGGTGTTTAAGAACAAAGCCAGCCGGCCTTATAGTATACAACCACATGGTGTTCAGTACAGTATCGAACAGGATGGGACGCTCTATCATAATGAACTAGAAGGTTAATACACGCAAATACATACACACTGTTATCAATGAACTACATTATTCATGAAACGCTTCCTCATCCTTTTTTGTGTCTCTGTCTTTCTTCCCCTACACTTATTCTCCTCAGAGTCCCATACAGCGAAGAAACTGCGGGAGCTAAAGAGGGAACCAAGTAACCTGATTTATTACTTAGATCACTAATCTAAGTCAGCATGTGTTATTGTTATTATCATTATAATAATTCACTTTCTTTATATAAATCTATGTAATCAGGAGTGGTGACCCCTCCCCCAGCTTCTCTGGTCAGACCTGGGACAATGCACACCTATGAGTGGACGGTGCCAGTGGGTGCTGGTCCAGTAGAAGGGGAGGCTGACTGTCTGTCCTATCTGTACTACTCTGGAGTGGACCCTGTTAAAGACATCAACTCTGGACTGGTTGGACCACTCCTTATCTGT